>NC_056746.1:780423426-780778426 GCF_019279795.1 Protopterus annectens | reverse complement strand
ACGCCATTTTCTTCAGTCTTTCTTGCTGCGCAGTGCCCGAAGCAGAAGCAGTTCGCAAGTGACGGTCGTGAGACTCCTGAGATTTTCGAAGTCGAATTTCAGATCCGAAGTCTTCAATAAAGCTAAGTACCCCGTTGGGGAAACTTTTTTCTTGCCTCGGACCGATGTCAGAAAAAGTTAATTGCATTTCTTGTGGGAAGCAAATACCTCATAAGGACTTCCACTCTTGGTGTATTCCATGCCTAGGGCCCTGATCACGACGTCACTAGTTGTCGGTTTTGTGGTAGATTTAACCAACGCACTATAAAAAGACGTTTTGATTTTGCTTTGCACTACTTTGGCCGAAGGTTCAATTATACTATGCTGTCGGATCAACCGACTACCTCAATACTGAAAAAACGCAAAGACAAGGATAAAGACAGGCATCCGAGGTCCAAAACTGATGACGAAACCTCTTCTAGGCCAGCCGCTGGTTTGCCGGTTCTCAGTGAGGCGCTTTCGCAGCCCCTGACACCCGCTACCTCAGAGCCACAGGCCGCTTCTGACTCCCACGTGGAGACAACTAGGCCTCTGGAAACTCAAGGTATTAGGCCTACGGAAACTAATCCCTCAGATGGGTTCAGTGCCGCTGAGCAGGCATCGGCTTCTGAGGGTGTTTTCAGACCTTCACAACTTACCATTAAAACAACAGCCAAGACAAAGGCACCATTAAAGACAAAGAAGCAAGTACAGCATTCTCCTGGACAGTCCTCCATGCCTAAGAAACAGATGCTTAAAATGGCCAAAGACCTCATTACTCTAATCAGGGGTTCCCATCCCCCTCCTGAGAAAAGGCCTAGGCAGGATATAGACTGATTCCTCTGATCAGGTTTCCGTTTCCTCTGATTCCTCTTCAGACCAGGGATCCTCTCTACCCCCCTATGAGGACTCTGATGCTGAGGAATCTATCCCTTCAGCCTCTCCTCCTGAGGATTATTCTTTTGGGGAAACTTTGCATACCATGAGGGAGCATTTCCATTGGGAAAGTCAGGATTACTCAAAATCCAAGAAAAGGCTCAGGGATTTCCTTTTATTGCCCCAGCACAGGCCGCTGGCTATTCCGCCTGTGCTAGACATTGTGGATGATGTGTTCTCTGAATTTAGCTCATCATCTGATTCTTTGCTCCCTGCTCCAGCCAAGCCAGGCAGGTGTTATAGAGTCCCTGACTCTCACAAGTTTCTTTACAAAAAAACTTCTGTGGATCCAGAAACTATTTCCCAGGGTCCAAAAGGGGTTAAGGCTTCCATTGCAAAAAAATCCAGTACCCTCTGACAGAGATTCCAGAGCTTTGGATAGATGGGGGAAGAAAGTATACACTTCTGCAACTTCAGCAGTAAGGGTTTTAAATTGCCAGTTTCACATGCTTAAGTATCAACAATATTTAATGGCTCAGTTAAAACAGAAAATGCTTGCAAGCTCAGAAGCTCATGATTGTAAAGAAATGCAGGATTTATTGCATGCAGTTGAACAGGTGGGAAAACATACTCTGCAATGTGGTTTTGATTCTTTAGAGGCCTCTTGCAGAGCCGCAGTTACAGGTTCTGTGATTCGAAGACATGCTTGGTTAAAAGAACAGAGTTTACCTGATCATGTTAAGGCAAAATTATTGGATGCTCCTTTACAGCATGTTACCTTGTTTGGTGTTAAGGCTGAAGAGGTGTAAAAGAAAATGGAGGATAAAGCTAATTCTATGCAAACAGTCAAGGATTTCTTACAGGTACAGCCACCTCGGTTTAGCGGAAATTGGCCAACAAAGAATTGGTCCTTTCCAGTATCAGACAGGCCACAGAGAGGCAAATACAGACTCTCAAGAGGCAGATCTCAACCCCAAGGCTCAAACAGACAACGACAGTGGGGCACCCCAATCCCAAAAGGGAGGTGAGGACAAGTCTCAACCTTACAGGAAACAGTCACAATGACTTTCCCCTTCGTACGCCAAGCACGTCCCTTTTGAAAGCCCCCTTAGGGGGAAGACTAGCACTTTTTTCTCAAAACTGGCAAACAATCACCCAAGACAAATTGGTTCTGAATGTTGTGTCTCAAGGCTACAGGTTCCATTTTCATACTTTACCAAGGCTAAAAGGAATGCCAGACCTGCCACAAAATCAATGGGTAGAGGCACAAAAACAGCCCTCATGCACATGAGAACTATTCAGAAAGTACCACAACAAGAACAAGGACAAGGATTTTACTCGAGACTCTTTCTGGTCCCCAGAAAGTACAAGGCCTGGAAGCCCATACTAGACCTTTCAATTCTGAATACTTACTTGGATATTCCAAAATTCAAAATGTTAACATTACAGCAGCTTCTACCCATGCTGGGCAAGAAGGCTTGGCTTGTTACTCTGGACCTCAGAGAGGCATACCTGAATGTTCCTATCGGACAAAATTGCAGAAGATACCTCAGTTTCAAAGCTGGTACAATGCACTACCAATTCTCTGCACTGCCCTTTGGCTTATCTACTGCGCCCAGGGTCTTCACAAAGTGCCTGGCACCAGTAATTGCATTTTGCAGACAAAAGGAATTCAAATATATCCATACCTGGACGACTGCCTCATTCAAGCAGCGACAAAGGACATTCTTCTACAGCATCTGGCATTTGTAAAAAGGTTGCTAATTTCTCTAGGGTACACAGTAAACGAAAAGAAGTCCAAACTAGTGCTCTCGCAACAGATTATCAGATTATATTCCTGGGTGCCAGCTTAAATATAACGGCCCAGATGGCTTACCTCACGCCAGACAAACAAGTTCAACTAACTCATTATTTTCAGTTACTGGCAAAAAAGTCAAATCTCCCTGCAAGAAAAATTCTGCAGGCCCTGGGATTCATGGCATCCTGCATACTACTAATACCATATGCCAGACTGCATACGAGGAAATTACAATGGTACCTAAAAAGTGTTTGGACTCAACACTCTCACAGTTTAGAAGCAGTAATACCAATGATTCCCTGCCTACAACAGGAGTTTCGATGGTGGGCACAGGCATGTCACGTAAACAAGGGTCAGCCTTTTACCCAACACACAGCCAGGCAAACTCTAACAACAGATGCTTCGGATTACACCTGGGGAGCACACATGGCAGGAAAATGCATTCAGGGCAAGTGGACCACAGACCAGATGCATCTTCACATCAATCAAAAAGAGATGTTGGCTGTTCAAAAGGCCCCCACAGCTTTCAAGGATCTTCTGCATCCAGGGCAATTATTACTAAAGACAGACAACACCACAGTTATGTGGTACATAAGCAAGGGGGCACTCATTCTTATCCCCTATGCAGGCAAGCATGACCTTGTGGAACACAGCTCTAACATATCAAGTTCACCTGCAAGCACAATTCCTGCCAGGAAAGAAAAATACTCTGGCAGACGATCTAAGCAGAAATATCATGGACCCTCACGAATGGAAATTGAATCCACAAATCTTCAACATGGTAACGCAAAAATGGGGATGCCCAGACATAGATCTTTTTGCCTCCCCACTGAATTGCCAACTACAAAAATTCTGCACAAGGACTTATCACAAACAAGCATGGAAAGTGGATGCACTTCTGTTCAGCTGGAAAAACCTAAAAGTTTATGCCTTCCCGCCACTGCCTCTCCTTTCAAAGGTACTCCTAAAAGCCAGACAAGAAAAACCACAGATGATCGTGATTGCTCCAGACTGGCCACGCCAGCACTGGTACCCTATCTTAAGGAACTTGTCTCAAGGCCCACCATGGATTTTGCCTCAAATTCCACACCTTCTGACTCAACTAAACAATCAGGTCCTACACAGCCAGCTCAAAACCCTAAACCTGGCTGCATGGCAGATACATTAGTCAAACAGGCAACACCTCTCTCTAAAGCTGTTATGGATGTCATTTTGGAGGCCAGGAGGCCGAGCACCAGGAAAGCTTACTCAGAAAAATGGAAGAGATTCTGCGCTTGGAACCAGGCTCAAAGCCTTGACCCTGTTGTTCCAAACATTCCCCATATTTTACAATACTTAACTGAGATGCTGGACAGAGGCCTTTCCTTCTCATCAATTAAGATCCACGCCTCTGCCATTTCAGCACATTACAACACGGA
This sequence comes from Protopterus annectens, assembly GCF_019279795.1. Taxonomy (NCBI): domain Eukaryota; kingdom Metazoa; phylum Chordata; order Ceratodontiformes; family Protopteridae; genus Protopterus; species Protopterus annectens. Next base: position 780,774,316 of record NC_056746.1, on the reverse strand, counting down.
TCCTCCTTTATTCTTTCATCCCTTGCTAAAGCAGTACCTCAGAGGGGCTAAAAACATAAGACTGCCCCGGAGAGTACCAACACCAACTTAGGACCTCAATTTCATTTTGGAAAAACTGACCCTACCACCTTTTGAGCCAGCCATTACAGCCAATCTAAAATTCTTATCATGGAAAACAGCTCTGCTCCTGGCAATAACTTCAGCACGAAGAGTCTCAGAGCTACAGGCATTAATGGCAGTGGAACCTTTCATAATTTTTCATCAGGGCAAGGTTTCTTTAAGGACAAACCCTACCTTTATGCCAAAGGTGATATCTAGTGTGGCTGTTAACCAAACCATCCATTTGCCAACTTTTTATCCAAACCCCCAGAAACTTCTGCATTCTTTGGACATACACAGGCAGCTACGCGTCTACTTGTACAAAACAAAAGCTTTCAGGAAAACTGAGCAACTTTTTGTAGCATATGCTGCAGGATCACAGGGCAAGGCTATCTCAAAGTAAACTATATCCAAATGGATAGGACACTATTTGTTACTGCTACACACACCATGGAAAATCAGTCCCGAATACCATTAGGCCACATTCCACCAGGGCAACGGCCACTTCAACAGCCTTTCTCAGAGGAGTACCTACCAAGGAAATTTTGGAAGCTGCAACTTGGAGTTCAGTGCACACCTTTACTAAGCACTACCACTTGCCTCTTTACTCTAAATCCAGAGCAGGATTTGCCACTGCAGTTCTGCAGGGCCTCATAGCCAATCCTAACTCTTTATAGACCAGCCATCCAACCTTAGCTTTGGGTTTCTACCCAAGTGTGATGACTGCAGCAGTGTAACGCAATGAACATAGTACAGTTTTGTACCTACCATAAATGTAGATGTTCGAGTGTTCACACTGCTGCAGTCCAGGTTACCCTCCCCTCCATCCCCTCTGAACTAGCTGGACTTAACTATACCTTTCTATCCTATACAACCTTTGTGGTGTATTTGCTTGTAACTGAAGGTATTGCTTTTATTTTATATGTATATTTTTCATTAACAATATGTATTGCCTACCTATTGGGGGCACCTGACATCTGGGCAAGAAAAACTGAAGAAAATGGCGTCGGATGCATCTTGTATACCCCTGGCGCACTGACGTCAGGGAAGAAGCGACAGCAACCAATGCCGGACCAAGACTTTGGAACTCTGGCCGACTGCGGGACCTCCTGACGGCAGGATAACCCAAGTGTGATGACTGCAGCAGTGTGAACACTCTTAACATCTACATTTATGGTAGGTACAAAACTGTACTTTTGTGCACTAGTGAGGGTGGGTACAGGTTGAATTGTAGAAGGCAGAGTGGATGGGGTATTGATGGAGTTGCAGTTATTAGAAGTGGAGTCAATATTTCAAAGTGTGAAGGGAACTGTTACTTTCATTAGTTTTTTTACTCTTACAAGTTTGTAGAGAGAAACCGTTGACAAGCTTTTGGATCGTGTCAATAAAATGAGTGAGTGTGTTTAGTTTTTTATAGATTTGGAGGGGAAATCTGACTCACTTGCCAAGTTATTAGAGATCCAGTTTTCCTGAGCCTCTTGTATCTCTGCCATTCCACTGAACCAGGGACCTAAATCTTCAACAGGTACATGATGCCAGCAGATAAATATGTGGTGGAAGGGCAGGTTTATAACCCTGCATCTCTCAAACCTCCAGACTTAACTTCCCCTGCCTATTGAGTGGTATGGGACTCTCTTGAACTCTGGCCCTATGAACTATACACACAGTCTAGAGCTTTCTTCATCTAGTTTAATTTGTCAGAAATCCTGGTTTGCATCTAGTGTTGAGATGATTGTAGACACTAGCTTCTTGAGACTATTCCTTTAAAAAGTGTATTATTTAGTGTTTACAGATAATCATTTTTTGTCTCACAAATTAATGCAAATGTGAATCCTTTCTTCACAAAAGTAATTGTATCATTCACCCATTGTGTGGGTTCTCCATTCTCTCCAGTTCCATAGTGTTGCAGGTGTGTTTTTGAAACTTGCATCATTGGGACGAAATTGAGTTCAGTTCATACATGAGATTCTCTTTGTATACAAGACTGTGGCCATTATCAGAAGTATCTTTCTGACAGTTATCTTTGCTTTTACACTATGAATTGTTCTTACTATTTCTAGATTCTTACCACACAACTTGAGTATTAGAATTTACTTAATTGCAAGTGTCTGAAAAAGAAGACTATACTTTTTTCTTGATCTGAAATGTTCTGTTTTTGACCCAGTGGGTGCCACCCAATAGTCAGAATGGGCTTATCTGCACTTATCGCCCTTCAGTCCCAAAAGAATAAAATATATCTTCAACTTTGTCCATTAATTGTCAGTATTTCTTTCCAGTGGCATTGCAGTGATGATTCACTAGTTCATATGCATTTTCAGTTTCACAGTAGCAAGTATTTTCATTTCAGTAGTAGCTACTAACAGTTCATTTTCACATTTTGTTTAAACAATAGGAAAGTTCTTTTCAGTGCATTTATTTTTGCTTTTTGACATGTTTAATTGTCCTTTTCTAGTTCAGTTTATGCAATATTACTTAAAAGCATTGTCTCATGGTTGAAACCACACCCACTTCAAGCCTGAGTTTTAACTATGTAGTGTTAAATGTCATCTCTTGCTGTTATAGTGCATTGTCACAACTCGTCCTGCCTCTCTAAGATTGATAGCACTACCTGACAGGGTAAACTACAGATTTAACTGTGTCTATGATATGTCATGCAGGTGGAGACAAGTTTCTCTGCAAAGGATGTGAAAGACTGAGTTTAAAAAAAGTAGGTTGGCCTTCCCTTCCTTTGACTCCAATGCAAGGAAATAGAAGTTTTAAAAAGTACAACCAGGTTTTTGGTACCTACACAATGCTGGAACCTTATTGTAGGGAGGAAAAGAATCCTAACAATTGAGTTAAACTGTGTATGAGAGAATGGAGTTTTCCTTTTTAATTAAAGGAATGCTCCACCTTAGAACTAAAAAACATTTTTTTTTCATTGTAGCTTTGTTTTTGAGCTATTTTAATGCCTCAAAATCGCTCCAAGTGCTTTTTTTTTTACAATTGTGTTTCTCTCAGAATGACGGATGATGGTGCCTGCCTTGGTATCGTGATCTTATTTTCTTGCTTTTGTCCCTTCTTCCCATAATACATTTCAAGTCTTTATATGACTCCTGCTAGACATAAGTAAGTGGTGCTGTTTTCTCATGCTATTAAGTTTGAATGATAGGACTATGAAGCACTGTCATCTAAACACATCTTCTGTTAACAGAGCTGCTTCTGTGTTTACCTGACTGAGCCAGAGCTTGTTCTATGCTATAAATAGCTGTTAGCTACTTGCAGCAAAAGGAAAGTTAAGTAACAGTTTTTTGTAAGAAGATTCTTTTGTAGTTCTAAAATTTGACAAACCCTCCCCCACACACTCATGCTGAGGTGTGAAAACTCTCACTGCAGTAAATGATCCTTGCTGTACATTTACAACTGACAAGTAGTAAGACTCTAAACTTAGGTCTGCTACTTCCCAATGCCTTTCGTGAGAGGATTTTTCTCTCATGAATGATGCAGCCTTAAAATGTGCTTTACTAGGTCAGTTATTTCTGTCATGTTCACCTTCCTTTTTTCTGTTTCATATTTGTTTATACTTTGGTAATCAGATAAGTGAACTGGTTCCAGGATCCTTTTCAGCCACAACTTAGGCCACATTGGCAAATATAAAAATTATTAAATGCACTTAGCAATACAAAGAAAAAAATACTGACATAAAGACATTGACCAAGATTGCATGTGCAACACACAGCCAATGTGTGACACTGACCAAGTAAATCATTGAGCAACATTTACTAGAATGTATACATTAATAATGCTTAACTACACTGTTTATTATAAATAGTTCATTGTATACACACACCCACACGTATGTGTATACTACATGTGTGTGTTTCTGTATATAAAATACATGTGTACAAAAGTGTGTGTGCACGCGCATTTAAATACAGTTAAGTACTTCTGATTTCCTTTTCTTAGTGTTTTTAATGCAAGGGTACATAATGTGTGTTAAAGTAAATTCAGCTGTATATTATGGTTGTACTCTAACAATGTAAGGACTGACTCAGTTAGTGGGAATCTCTTATAATGGATCTACATGTATCAGATATGCATCCCCCTCTGGAAGGATGTAACAAAAAAGTAAGACCTTTTTATGAACAGTATCAGTGTACCTAGTTGATAGGGTTGCCACCTGACTCTCTGCAGTTCTGGCCTGTGTGTGTATGTGGGGGGGGCTTGAAAATGGTAAATGCATTGTTACTTTACAAGAAAAAATATTTTCTGACTTTTCTCTGTCACGGAAGTCTTTGATGCTACATTTAAGATGTCCTCCTATTCTCATGTTGCAGTATTCATTACAGTAGGGAGGTTGCTGCCTGCAGCACCGACATCCGGTCAATATACCAAAGTCTTTGGTTCAGGAGGGTACATGTGACGTTCTCTGTCAGAGCCGTAAACAGACGTAGGGTATAAAAGTGACATCTGCACGTATCCTCTTCAGAATTTTTCTGCCACAGTGAACATCTGACGCCAGTTCAGGAAGCAGATCGCTAGTTCGTAGATGACCACTACAATGAACCGCTGCAGATAAGTACCCTTTTGGGTTTTCCTTGTCTTTTATTAATTGCTAAGATGTACATGTCCACTAGAAAGGTGAAGTGTGCTTGTGGGAGACAAATTCCTCACCATGACATACACAAAAAGTTCGTATTCTGTTTAGGTGAGGCCCATGATCATACTTCCTGCCTCATTTGCAAATCCTTTGTACCTAAAACTCTTCGCAGCTGTCTGGCCACATTAAAACTATACATGGAAAATCAAAGGCTCTGGCCTCTCGCACTCGAGATGGAGGGTGGAGTATGCACGTCTGATGAGCTGCCATGGAAGAAGGCAAAGTAAATCAAGCTGGATTCGCACGCTGTGCCTCAGGCATCCGGAGAGATTCTTGAGGCTGATGAAAGGACTGGATCTTTTCAGACCTCCATTTCCTAACCAGGCCCGGGTACCTCGATGGAAACTGGGATGGCAGAAACTTTTGAGTACATCCGCTGAGGTTAATCAGCCGTCTCATACAGTCAGAAGGTCCTACTCTTACACTACCATCCACGCAGACGTCTGCTCCTACTGTCTCAACTGCCTGCCCCTATGAAAGGAAAACTAAAAAATCTTGAGCCTCAACCTGCTCCTAGATGGGAAGTTTTCTCAGAGTCTTTTTAAGGCATTCCAGGCCTTGCAGACACAACAACCACCAGCTGCTACCCCTTCAGGACCTCCTTTAGAGGTGTCAGAGGAAGACCACTCCTCTTCTGAAGAATCACAGGCCTGTGGATCACAATTAGACTCTCCCAAGGGTTTTATTACCCCAGAGGAAGAGGATCCCATCACCCCTGAGTCTCCTGGTGAAAGATTCACCTGTGGAGACATTTCTGTCATGAGGGAAGTGGCAGGCCTCTGAGATCTCTGACACTAAGAAACAGTACTTTGATCTTCTGCAAATGGAACAACCATCTCCCTCTGCTGTGCCCCCTTTGCTACATGCATCCCAAGATGCCTTCTTGGCAGCTTCACAGGCCCCAAACTCTCAACCCCCAACCTCAAAACTTTTTGACTGTTTTTATAAGGTCTCTCTGGACACCCATTTCCTATTTGTCTCTGCTGATAAAACATCCAGACAATTTCCTTACCCTACTGATAAAGGCAGCAAGTTCATGGACAGACTAGGGAAGAAAGTGTATACCTCCTCTGCTCTGGCTATAAGAGCTCTGAATATCAAACACACATGACCAGGTATGTCCTGGACACCTTTTCCAAGGCATCTACCCTCCTCTCTGAGGTTCCTGATTCATCTATTAAAACCCAACTTGACACCTTACTTTCCGCAGTATCTCAAGTGATTAGGCAGTCCAAGTGCATTTATGATGCTGCGGTAGCCTCTTCAAAGTCTGCTGCATCAAGTTCATTGCTGAGGAGATACTCCTGGGTGAGACTTCAGCCACTTCTTATGGATGTGCAGACTAAACTGCTTGATAATAAAACCCCTATATTTGGACAGGTTTCTGCAGAACTTCTTAAGTCCCTCTAAGAAAAGGGGAAAGAACTCCAGAACCTTAAACATTTGCTGGTGTCGCCCATCCCCAGGTATCACAGTAACTACTCACAGACAGCTTCTTTTGTCAGGAGGCAGTCCTCCCATCCAGCTCCTCAAAGGGACATAGGCAACCTAGGAAAACCTCTACTCCCAGGTTTCCATTCACCCCTTCTACCACCCCCTTTCGGAGCCAGTCTGATCAAACCAGACCACCTCCACTGTGACTCTCAACTTCTAAGCCCAAACAACCCCCCCAATCCCTTCGCCTCACCCTCTCCCTACCCACCTGGTGGAAAATCACATCAGAAAACTAAACTGGGTGGTCTTGATCATTCAGAGGGGATACTTTGACTTTGTGGATGTTACCCCCCCTTCCAGGGAATTCCTCAATCTCCAGCAAACCAAGTTCACCTTTTCCCACCCATCATTCAACAACTGCTAGCTCAGGGAACTGCAGAGCACGTACCCTCCCCCCAAAGAAACAAAGGTTTTTACTCCAGAATGTTTCTGGTACTGAGGAAAGACGGCCCATGAAGGCCAATTCTGAATTTATCTGTCCTAAATCTGTTCCTCAAGGTACCCAGTTTCAAAATGATTACCTTACCCTTGCTCCTACCACTCATACCTACACAGGATTTCACTGTAGCTCTGAATTTGAAGGATGCCTACCTCCACATTCCTATACACCCAGATTACAGGCAATTCCTAGGCTTTGCAGTAGGTTCCTGGCATTTTCAAATCTCTACATTGCCCTTTGGACTCTCCACTGCTCCTCTAGTATTCACAAAGTGTCTAGCACCCTTCATTGCTCACTGCAGAACACAGGGTATACAAATATACCCCTATCTAGACCTGTTAATTTATCACCAGAACTGCCAAGTCTTTCTACACCACCTACAACAGGTGATCTCCACCCTGACTCACTTAGGGTTTACTATAAACAATGAAAAGTCTCACCTGAACCCCATTCAAGACCTGGTTTTCTTCGGATGCAGGATCAGAGCAGACTAAATGAAGGCCTTCATTCCAGACCAAAGGATCCTGGACCTTTGTTTATACTTCAGCAAAATTATCAACCTCACCTTCTTGCCAGCATGAGAGTTCCTAAAAATGTAAGGCCATATGGCATCCATAATACCCATGTTGCCCCTGGCAAGACTCCACATGAGGAAAATCCAGTTTATCCTGAAGAACTTATGGAGCCAAGATTCCCATCCCCTGCACACCCCCTTTCTCCTACTTCAATGTCTAAATTCAGTGGTAGATCTCTGCCATCCACCTCAACCAGTGAACCCCCTTACAGGTCCCAGTCCCCCTACAAGTCTCCATACATGCATCAGACATGGGTTGGGGTACAATGCTACTACACAACCAGAAACAACTCACCATGAAGGGAAAATGTTCTACATTACAACAAAAGAACCATATCAACATCAAGTAAATGAGGGCACTCCTCCTAGCCCTATAAACATTCAAGTCAGCTCTACGTCCAGGAACCCTGAAAGTGATCATGGACAATATGACTGTCCTGTGGTACATAAACAGTGGGGATAAGATCCCATCCTCTCTGCAGCCTAGCCACCCAGATCTGGACCCTGGCATCATCACTCCAGATTCATTTGGTGGCAGTGTACATTCCCTCTACAGAGAAAGTTATGGCAGACTCACTCAGCAGAACTTCAGCTCCCTTTCACGAATGGATGTTTCACAGAGAGGTATTAGAGTTTATCCACAGGTGGGGTATTCCACAAGTAGATCTTTTTGCCTCCTCCCCAGAACAAACAGATGCCCAGGTTTTGTGCAAGGGATCCACATCTGTAAGCCTGGAAAGTGTGCGCATTCTCCTTTCCTTGAGAGGGAATGCATCTCTGTGCCTTCCCAACCTTCACACTGATTCAGAAAGTCCTCCTGAAAATCCAGAGGGACAAACCCAAAATCCTGTTGGTGACCCTCTTTTGGCCAACATAGCATTGGTTTCCCTTTCTCTATCTATTAGTCAAGGGCAATCATCACAAGTTTTACCCCATTGAATAGACTCTCTCACATAGGACAGGGGATCCCTACTACACCCTTAGGTGAACAATCCAAAACGGACCTTATGGGTGATAGTTATAATCCCCTTCAGACACCTATACTCTGAGGACGTACTCAATGTTTTGCAGGAGGCCAGAAAACCTAGTACCAGGAAAAAGTATGTATCTGAATGGAAGAGATTCTCCAGGTGGTGTCAGAGGAAAAAACAGGACCCTATGATTATTCCTGTACCTTTGGTCCTTTCCTATTTGTGTGAGCTCTTTCACTCAGACTAACTTATTCTTCAGTTAAGGTCCATTTGTCTGCCATCTCTGCTTGTCTGCCCATGTTATCGCCTCTGGTCTCTAGATTGGAGGTCAAGCTTTTCTTGAAAGGGGTACTTCATATTAGACCCCCATGACATATTAGACCCCCATGAAAGCCTATACCCCCCCTGGACTTGAATTTTGTCCTAGAAAAACTTACATTGCCACATTCTGAACCAGCGCATTCAATATCCCTAAAACTGTGCACCCTGAAAACAGTTCTGTTAGTGGCTCTTACTTCCGCCAGGAGGGTATCAGAGATACAAGCCCTTGTGGCTGCCCCTCCTTACCTTATTTTCCACAAGGACAGAGTTGCCCTCAGGACTAACCCCTCTTTCATGCCTAAGGTGGTTAATGAACTCTCATTAAACCAGACCTTCAACCTACCTGTTTTTTTACCCTCACCCTAAAAATCCCTCCGAGACGACTCTTCATTCTCTAGATGTCCACAGACAACTGAGGTACTACTTAGACAAAACCAAACCTATTAGAAAGTCTGACCAGCTATTCATCTCCTTCCACCTTAGAGCTTTAGCGAAGGCAGTCTCAAAACAGACCATTTCTGTGTGGATCTCCAAGTCCATTGGCATATGCTGTTTCTATCATGGGAAAACCTTACATGGATATGTTAAATCGCACTCAACCGCGGCAGTTGCTTCCTCATCTGCCTTTTTCAAAGGGGTTGATTACGCCTCACTTTTAAAATCTGCTACTTGGGCTTCACTGCACAACTTTACCAAACATTACAAACTGGACCTAGCCTCCAGAGCTAGAGCTGTTGTGCCAGATCTATTCTTCAGGATCTCCTTGACCAGGGAGTGTAATCCTCCACCCTGGCTCATACCTAAAAGCTTTGGTACTCTCCTTGCTATAGTGAATACTGCAACATGAGACTAGGACATGGAATAGTTGTGTAAAAAGTTACCTTAACCTTAGATGTCCTTATCTTCCATGTTGCAATATTCAGTCACTCCCTCCTACCCAGTCTACTTTACCTTTCTAATATACTTTTACTTAGCTGAGGGGACATAGTCACCACTACACACAGCCTATCAAGTACCCTATGATGTACATGCGAGTCTCAGGGGTCTCCCAATTATGACCCTCTTAAAACCTCCAGGAGTACTGCTGTATGTGACCGTCCATTCTGAAGAGGGTATGTGCAGATGTCACTTTTATACCCTACGTCAGTTTATGGCTCTGACAGAGGACATCACATGTACCATCCTGAACCAAAGACTTTGGTATACTGGCTGGATGTTGACGCTGCAGGCAGCAACTTCCCTACTGTAATGAATACTGCAACTTGGAAGAGAAGGACATCTAAGGTTATGGTAAGTTCTTAGATAACTATTCTTTATCTTAACATATAAACTATTATAAATAACATTTAAAGCTTACCATTTCAATACTGTGTTGCTGCTTATGTAAATCTGTCAGAGTTGACGATTGCCTTTAAACCCCTGTCCGATGTAATTGCTTTGTTTTGCTATGAAAGGGGTGTGTTAAGTTCTCCTCGCCTCTGCAATAAAACAGTGGAAAACAGTTCCACAACTTTCTGTCTTTTGTTTATATCAGCTGCTGTGTTCCTGACATTAACAGGATTAATTGCTCATCTAAGACTGATAGCACTACCTGATAGGGTAAACTACCGATTTAACTGTGTCTATGATAAGTCATGCAGGTGGAGACAAATGTCTCTGCAAAGTGTGTGTGAAGTTGAGTTTAAAAAAGAAGTAGGTGGACTTTCCCGTCCTTTGACTCCAATGCAAGGAAATAAAAGTTTTAAAAAGTACAAGCAGGTTTCTGGTACCTACACAATGCTGGAACCATACTGTAGAGAGAAAAGAAACCTAACAATTGAGTTAAACTGTATGAGAGGGTGGAGTTTTCCTTTAAGTCAGTGAAAGCAGCATCCTTGACCTGGTTATTACTAACATGGACAACCGTTGCTGTACAGCAATAGTCAGTTCCTCCCTGGTTAGATCTGACCACAAACTACTCACCATGGAAATCCACATCTCACCCACAAATGTAATCACCATGAAAAACTTCTCCAAAGCTGAGTTTGGGCTCCTGAAAACAGAGGTGGCTAACTTCATGGCACCAATGTTAATGGAAAATAGATGCATGACTGCCAAATCATACACTGCACTGTACGAACATGTACATAAATGCATGGAACTAACCATACCCAACAGAACCAAGACACTCTCCTCCAAAAAAAGGAAGCACAATCTGGTGGTCCTCTGCCATTAATAAACTCTACAACAGAGCAAAGAAACTGTTGCAGAAAAAGGTGAAGTCCCAAGACTGGAAAAATTCCCTTACTAGCCTCAACAAAAAGTTGAGATCCCTCATCAAAACCTCTAAAGCCAGCTATAAAGGCAGAACTGCAGCAGACACTAAAAACAACCACAAAGCCTTCTGTAGTTAAATCAAGAATCTCCACGGCAATACTCAGGTTTGCTCTGAGTTACTGCACAGTGGTACCTCCTATACTGAGCCAACATACTGGCTGACAGATTCAGTGCCAACTTTATCCCCCCCCAAGGACCAATCACAGTACCGGAGGAATGCCAAGCACCTAGCATTACTGCAGCACACATTAAAGCTGCATTGTCCAAGTACAAGAATATAGCTTCCATGTGACCCGACAGTAACCCTACATGAACTACAAAGTGAAACTGGCACCACATCTGTGTGCCCTGTTCAATCACAGCCTCACCTCAGGCTTTGTCCCTACCGAATGGCACACTGCTACAGACATACCTCTCCATAAAGGGCGAGTGACTACAGACCCTGGGAATTATTGCCCCATTAGCCTGATGAGTCTTATATGTAAGGCTATGGAGCACATTATCATGGACCTGATTAACAAGGATATAGGGAATCTCCAAACTCTAGATCCCACGCAATTTGGTTTTGTGAAAGATAAATCATGCATGCTCAACCTGGTTGACTTCTTTGAGTTGGTCACCAGAGCTGTGGATAAGGGCAAGGCAGTTCATACAGCCTACCTTGATCTGGCCAAGGCCTTTGATACCACTCCCCACTCAGGGATTATTGATAAATTCACCAAACTAGGCATCAACCCCTATATCACTAGGTGGGTTGCAGATTGTCTCACAGATGGAACTCACAATGTGAAAGTAGAAGACTCTGAGTCAGACTGCTGACCAGTCACGAGTGGAGTCCCAAAGGGATCAGTCCTGGGTCCTCTCCTGTTTGGCATGTACTTCTCAGAAGTTCAGGCCAACACGGAGAGACTCTGGCTGACCAAGTTCACAGACGACTGCAAGCTGGGGTCCATTGTTAACTCCCCAAGTGATGTAGACATCCTACAGAAAGGCCTCACTGAAACCAATGACTGGTGTCGAAACCATGGCCTTAAGCTTAATGCCAAAAAATGCGTAGTCATTCCCTTTGGGAAAAAAACATTTCCTACTAATTAACACATCGATGGGAGCCCACTGATCACTAAGGGTGTTGGAAGAGATTTGGTGACACAGGTTGATATCAACCTCTCCTTTGACCACCACATTGCCACTGTGGTCAGAAAGTTTTTTTTTATGTGGCACATCTCATTACCAAGGCTTTTGCAACCAAGAAGGAAGAGGTCCTCCTCTCTCTCTACTCTTCCCTCATTAGGCCAGTTATTGAGTATAATGCCCCATTTGGCATGTACCTCACTAGACACATGCAACAGCTGGAAAGGCCGTAAAAGTACATCACGAAGAGGATCCTAGACCTTATCACGTCCTACACGGACAAACTCAAAAAACTCCAGCTGTTCTGTGTCTCATAATGTCTACTAAGAGGCGATCTCTGCTTGACTTGCAAAACCATGTCTGACCCAGCTCTGTCAGAAATGTTACATCTAAAGAAATCCCAATCCCACCACACCACACAGTCTAGAGACCTCAACCTCATTACCACAATTAACAGAACACGGTGGAGGGACAGGCATGCTCTGGAATAGACTTCCCATACATGTCAAGCAGAGCACCTTACTGGACCTCTTCAAGAGAAATCTTGATGAGTGGATGGGCAATAGAGAGTTCAACCCAGGGTTCACTCCAGTGGCTCTACTTGATAGAGGCACTGGGAATTAACTTCAGGCGGCATGATACCAGGGCACTTCTATGGGCTAGGCTTGTAAAGGCTCCAGGGCCATTAGCCTAGTACACACCTCTGAACCTATATTAAGTGTATCTTGGGCACTTTGTTGTTTTCAGGCCATGGGGCACACACACCCTAGTTACTGTTTTGGGGTTTGGACATACATTCATGCACATGTTCGTTTGGGTTCATCATCTTTATTTAATACTATTCAGACTGTTGCCTTAATAATCCACTTGTGCCGAGTTTCCTTCACTTAAAGCCTCTTGACTGCATACACATCAGTTGTTCACTTGTGATAAAAAAAATGGCCACAGTAAAGTATTGCAACTTGTAAAGCCAGACTAATAACTGTATAACCTGATCACTACAGCAGGGTGGGCCATTCACATCTACAGATAGCCTTCATACTCAACAGTAATAGCCCCATTGTTGGCTGTGTACTCGTCAGATCTCTGATTGTAATACGTTATTGTTCCCTAATTATTATTTTTATTTCAGGTTTGCTTTTCACAAGTATATAGTAGACAAAATATTCCTTGTCATTTCACATAAATGTACACCTCTTCTGCAAAGCCAAACTGTTTAAAACAACAAGAAGGTAAGTAAGAGACAACCTTCTTGCCTACCCTGCAGTTATAGCCACTTTACAATGTGCACCTGATCTTATTCCGATAAAAGACTAATACCTCACAACCTCTTAGAAGAGTCCAGGACAAAATCAAAAAAATAATGATAGACAAAGCCCCAGAATCAGGGACACAGTTTAAATATTGCAATTATACACTTAGAAAATTGCTAGAATAAATGATTTTGCATTAGAATGCCTTTTTAAATAATATGGTCTGAAACTGTTTTTAATTATTTGCTGACTACAAACTGCAACATTTTTTCAAAAAAAGCACAAAAAATTTAATGAGAAGCACACAAAAATATGAGGCAAAAATCAGGGCCATTTGGAAAACTCATGGATGTTTGAGAGTTATGTTATTTCGACTTTGTTTTATGTAAACAGTAGGCAGCCCACAAGTATTCCAACTTATTTCATGCAGAGCAAAGTCAAATGGTTAACTGAGGCAACAACAAGAAGGTAAGTTTCAAAAACACCCCCAACCCCTCTCTCCAGCAGTTGCATTCTTTTTGTTGTGTGCACATTGAGTTTGATAGAAAAATCTCTCTCACCCTTTTGGCACAAGACTCATGGATGAAGACAAAGTAATGAGGAACAAATTCCCAAAATTAGAGACAGATTTTAAATTTTGCTCTTATTCTCAAAAAGTTGCTGCCAAAATATTATTTACATTGGCATGCATTTTTTGAAGGATATCAAGTCTGAAATGCAAATGATTTATCATTGTTTCATTAATATAGTCATCAGCAATTTGCCAGAAAAAAATGCACATTTTATGAGGGGCAGATCAAAATGAGGCAAAGTCGGACATTTTCAACTTGGCTTCACAAAATCAGTACCCAGAGCGTATTTCATACTAATGCCTCCCTATTCCTGTAATATAAACTGATCAAATGAGAAGCGGTTAAGTTGCTTTCATCCATAGCCAGTGGCCCTCCCCAAATTTAGAGACTGTTATCCTCAATGATTTGCTATCAAACCACAAACTTTGAGGAGCGCACAAAAAAATGAGGCAAAGTCAGAGACATAGTGCAGACTCACGAGCACTTAAATCTTAGATGGACACACACAGCACTCAGAGATAAATATTCCAGCTTATTTCATGCAAATGCACGTGAGGCCTGTAAAGCCAGACTATAAACTGGTCAAACAGCAAAGAGTAGGTTGCAGACCAAAAACAAAAATGTTAGGCAACAACAAAGACATTCTGGAACATCAGTGTGAGCTATAAATCTGTTTACTACAAAGACGGGCAAGAGAGTAAATATTCCAAAATTATTTTGCAAAAATGTCCAGTAGCCCTTAATGTCGGACTTTAAACAGAGCAAACCAAGCAAGTTTCTTTTACCCACATCACATCTAGCCTTTCATTATCAGGTTGGCTGCCAGCTTATGAAATTTAAATATTCCAGTTTATTCATGCACATGCACACAAGCCCTTAATACCAGACTTTAAACTGAAGAAAGAGAGCAGGTTTTGCTCATCCACAGCACATTCCTGCATTCTCTGCCTGCCAGCCTAAAAAATCCAGTTTATTTCACAAAAATACACAGTAGTCCATAATGTCAACCGTAAAAGATAAATTACAAGTAAATGCTGTTGCTGTTCTGTGGAGTAAAAAAAAAAAAAAAAAAAAAAACACACAAGCTGTGATGTCAATTGTAAACTGGATGGCTTAAATGATTTCAAACATTCTGACAGCAAAACAAAAATCTCAGTAATATATACTTGTGTGTTTGTTTTCATGTTCACATAGTCAAATAAGAATGAACAAGTAATAAGGAAATTGTTTTTTCAGATTTTTACCTGTGGCAATGTTGAGAATTAACAATTGTTTCAGAGACCACAAACTAGTCTATTATCTCACCTTAAAGCTTCACATTTGCCATTAATTAGTACATGGTCTTTGAAGGTATAATAAAAGCAAAAGTCTTCTAATGAAAAGACTTGGAAAGGAAAGCAAAAAATCAATTTTAGTCTTCCTGTATACTTCTGAGGTGCAGAATAGAAAGACAAATGTTTAATTTTTAAAATCAGCCTTTCCGTTTTGGCAAATAAAATGAGTCACTACCCATGCACACACGTGAGCTAGGGCTTTTTTTAGTCAGCTTTTTTTATTCTGTTTCATCTCTTTGTGGATTTCAGCATTAAGGTGATATTACTGTCAGTTGTGACAGTGGGTAGAGGGAAAAATTTACAGTATATAGAGTACACTGATCTTCATTACCAAACTCGCTTTAACACCTCAGGATGCTTAACATTAAGAGCCAAGGCAGCCTATGTTCCTTAGATGCAGAGTCTGATTCTAGTCCTTTCTTGCAGTCCAGAGTACCAAGTTTATTGGTCACAAAAATGTCTGCTTGTTACTGTATAACACAGTGAAACAGTACAGCTACAAAACACAGTGTAGTGCTCTTTATTGGCTTGGACCATACAGCGTTCTTTCAAATTACTTAAACCACTAAATCTTATATTTTAGGACAAGTTGGTTTCATCCAGAGCAGATTGGTGTCTCCAGTCTAGTTGCCTGCCAGAATGTTAAAAAAAATTATTTGCCTCCTGTTACTGGAAGCACTTGCCACCTGTGACTATCCAAGTACACTATTCTTTCTTTATTCTCCTGCCCCACTGAATCATGGGGAGGCAATGAACAGAAAGCTGCATCACTTTTACATAAGGTAACAGTGCAGACATTTATTTTTTAATTATTTTAAGTATACATTTCTTTACATAAAAGAATAAATGTATAAAGCACCTATCTGTCATTTAGAGTGTGTGTGTTTTTATAACTAGATTGGGATTGATGATTACTGTTTCGTATATTCAGCATGTAAGATAACTTAAAATGTTAATATGTTCAGCACTGCTGATTTATTTTAAAGTAAAATTATTTTCTGGGCTGACCATTGGCTAACCTGGAGCTATGTCTCATAGCCAACCTCCAAATTTAAATTATTTAAATGCACTACAGATTTAAGTCTTATTTTACACACCTACCTTTTATCTGTTCATTTTTTAAATGTTGCACTAGTAGGTTGACTTGCTTTTAAGCAATCTACAGCTTTTGTTGAGGTCAGGTCTGCTTCTGTTGCGTCTACCCGGGGATCACCTCTGTGGCTTTGCTCGACAGTGGCACAGGAAAATAATTTTCTTGGGTGGCAAAAGCCAGGGTACATTTTTGGCTGGGCTTGTATAGGCCCCAGAGCCAATAGCCTAGTACCTACCTATGAACAAATGGCTATTTCTGTTAGAGAATTATGCACGTTATCAAATTCATAGTATTTGTCCATTCTGTTCCGCTAAGTAATATGTGCATAAATACCACAGGACTTTGTACTCTTTTTAAAGAACAAAGTTGTAATAAATGTTGAATTCTTTCTGAGCTGGTATTAATGATTTTTTCCCCTTAAGTACTGCATTTTTGTCTTTCTCTTATTCACAGAAAAGTAAAGAATTAAATACTTCCTCCTCTGGAATGTGGAAGAGTGCTGCCTGTAAAACATCAGATTTTTCAGGTACTCCATTTGCATTGAGGAGCGACTGGAATGTCTGGACCCAAAGGTCTACTTTTCAGCCATGTTTCCTTTTTGCAGCATAGTTGTTTCAGGAGGGTACAGCTGAGGTATAGTTCCACTGAGAATTGTACTTCATTGCTTCCAGACACACAAATTCTTAACAAATGTTTTCACCTGTGCAGCTTCAGTTCTTCCAGGTAGGTGACCACTCTCTTAATCTGTGCCATGTCTGGATGTTTAATAAGTTATGCTTAGAAAGAGAAGTTGTGGTCTGGCCTCCATGAAGTGTATAATGCAAATGAATGTTGTGTATCTTCAGTGTGCCACATACAGTAATCACTGAAGCTAGCGTATTAACATTTAATGATACCTGCCCCATTATCAAACACACTCCTCAAGGGCATCTGCCACCACTACAGCCTTCCTCAAAGAGGTATCAGCAAGGTTTTTCTGTGAGATGGCCATGTGAACTTTTGTTTATTGCATTTGACTTTATTGTTCTCCAAGCATTACAGACTGGGCATTCTGTCTAGAAGTAGTATGTTCATTGTGCATACAGCTGCAGTCATAACAGATGGGTTCTCCTGCCGTCAGGCAGGTTCTCGGTCGGCCGAATTCCAAAGTCTAGGTCCGGCGTTGGTTGTCGTCGCTTCTTCCCTGACATCAGTGCGACGGGTATAAAAGAACCAGCCAACGCCATTTTCTTCAGTCTTTCTTGCCGCGCGGTGCCCAAAGCAGAAGCAGTTCGCAAGTGCCGATCGGCCAGCTCCTGAAATTACGAAAATTTTGCAACTGAAGTCTTCTTGAAAGCTAAATAACCCCATTGGGGAAACTTTTCTTGCCTCAGACCGATGTCAGACAAAGTTAATAATTGTATTTCATGTGGGAAGCAAATACCGCATAAGGATTTTCATTCCCTCTGTATTACTTGTTTAGGCCCAGACCACGACGTCTCGGTCTGTCGTTTTTGTGCTACATTCAACAAATGCACCATTAACCGTCAGGCGGAGTTCGCCCAGCATTATTTTGGCAAAAAATTTAACTATATTATGTCGGATACTCCGACTCCAGTTTTGTCTAAAAAGCGCAAAGATAAGGACTGACATCCGAGGTCCGCGGCCTCTACCGACACCATGGCAAAGCCGACTACAGGTGGTCCGGTTCTCAGCGAGGCGCCTACGCAGTCCCTGACTACTGACGACACTTCATTGACGGTGTCTTCTGTGCCCGAGGTAGCAGGCTCCTCGGCCCACACCCCAACTACAGATACCGAAGCCACTGTTGGTGGTGAATCTCAAAATGTAGACAGGTCTGCCTCCTCTCAAGGTGTCTTCAGACCTTCCTCTTCTTTTTCCATCAAGGCTTTCACTAAGTCTAAAGCAGCCATGCATTCTAAGAGACAAGCTACACAGGGCCCATCTCCAGGCCCCATGCCTAAAAAACAGATGCTTAAAATGGCTGAGGATTTAATTACTGTTATCAGGGGTTCTCAACCCCCCCCGGACAAAAGGCCCAGAGTGGAGGAAGAATCCTCCTCCTCTGATAGGGCCTCCATTATATCAGAGCACTCTGATGAACAGGAACATTCTTACTCCCCTTTTGAAGATTCTGATGCAGAGGAGTCCATTCCCTCTGTATCCCCCCCAGAGGATTACTCATTTGGGGAAACCTTGCATACCTTAAGGGAACACTTCCACTGGGAAGGCCAAGAGTACTCAGATTCCAAGAAAAGGCTTAGGGAATTTCTCTTGCTACCTCAGCACAGGCCTCTGGCTATACCTCCTGTCTTGGACATACTAGATGATGTGTACTCGGAGGCCTGCCTTAACCCGGATTCTTTACCTCCAGCCCCAGTCAAGCCTGACAGGTACTACCGGGTTCCTGACTCACACCAATTTCTATAGAAAAGCCATGCTGCTGACCCAGAAACTGTCTCACAGGGCCCCAAGGGAATTAAGGCCTCCACTGCTAAAAATCCATTACCTTCCGAGAGAGATTCCAGATCCTTAGAAAGGTGGGGAAAAAGGTATATACCTCTGCCACCTTAACCATGAGAGCATTAAACTGCCAGTTCCATATGCTAAAGTACCAACAGTTTCTGTTATCACAATTGAGAAGTAAAATGTCACAACCTGAACAACCAGACTTGAAGGAGTTGCAGGATTTGATGCATAGTGCAGAACAAGTGGGTAAACATACCTTGCAATGTGGTTTTGATGCTCTAGAGGCCTCATGTAGAGCTGCTGTTACAGGATCAGTCATACGTAGACATGCCTGGCTCAAGGAACAAACCTTACCAGATCATGTCAAAGCTAAATTACTAGATGCCCCTCTACAAAAGGATGTATTATTTGGTGCTAATTTTGAGGAGGTATTAAAGAAAATGGAGGAAAAGGCTAAATCAATGCAAACAGTGAAAGATTTTCTACAGGTACAACCCCCACGTTTCAGTAGAAATTGGCCTTCCAAAAATTGGTCCTCTCCAGCCACGGGCAGACCCCAAAGAGGTAGATACAGGTGCCCGAGGGGCAGAGGGCAATCCCAAGGATCGTTTAGAGGCAGACAATGGCAAGCTCCTGCACAAAGAGGTGGTGAGGATAGTTCGCAGCCATTCAGAAAACAAGCGCAATGACTTTCCCCTTTGCATGCCAAGCAAGGCTCAAATGGCAGGACCCTTAGGCGGAAAACTGGCATTATTTTCAAAAAATTGGCATATTGTCACAAAAGACAAATGGATCCTGGACATTATAAACAGAGGCTACAGATTTTATTTTTACACCCTTCCAAAAATGAGAGGCATGCCAAACCTGCCACACAATCAAAGGGCAGAGGCACAAAGACAAATTTCAGATCTCATAGACATGAAAGCTATTCAAGAGGTACCTACTCACGAACAAGGTCAAGGTTTTTATTCTAGACTATTCCTGGTACCAAGGAAGGGAAAAGATTGGAGACCTATTTTGGACCTATCCATCCTAAACACATTTTTACTCGTACCAAAATTCAAGTTGCTCACTTTACAGCAGCTTCTTCCCATGCTGGGCAAGGAGTCTTGGCTGGTAACACTGGACCTCAAGGAGGCAAACCTGCATGTCCCAATCAGACAAAATTGCAGAAGATACCTCAGATTTCTTGCTGGTTCAACCCATTATCAAGTCTCTGCATTGCCCTTTGGCTTATCTACTGCGCCAGAGTATTCATGAAATGCCTGGCATCAGTAATTGCCTACTGCAGACTTCAAGGGATACAAATATACCCCTATTTGGACGACTGCCTGATCCAAGCGGACAGCAAGCACATACTTCTGAAACTTCTGGCTTATGTAATAATGTTGTTGAATTCTCTGGGATACACAGTCAACAAAAAGAAATCAAGGCTAATACCCTCTCGGAAAATAATTTTCCTGGGTGCTAACTTGGACACAAACACCCAGATGGCCTACCTCCCGCCAGAGAAGCAGGGGCAACTAACTCAATACTTCAGAACACTAGCAAATTTCACCAGGCTGACTGCAAGGAAAATCCTGCAGGCTCTGGGATTCATGGCATCTTGCATCTTACTAATCCCATGTGTAAAGCTGCATATGAGGAAACTTCAGTGGTACCTGAAAAACCTATGGTCTCAACACAGCCACAGTTTGGAAACAATAATACCACTAATGTCTTCAAAAGGAATTTCTGTGGTGGGCTCAAGCATGCCAAACAAACACAGGTCTCCCATTCAGCAAGCCCCAAGCAAATCAAGTCATCACAACAGACGCCTCGGACTACGCCTGGGGGGCGCACATGACAGATCGGTGCATTCAGGGAAAATGGTCCCAAAAAGAAAAGCACCTTCACATCAATCAAAAGGAAATGCTAGCAGTAATAAATGCTATTATAGCTTTCAAAGACCTTCTGCATCCAGGTCAACTATTGATAAGGACAGGCAACACCACAGTAATGTGGTACATAAACAAACTGGGAGGAACCCATTCATACCCCCTATGCAGGCTGGCCATGTCACTTTGGAACATGGCTCTGGACTTACAAATCGAACTTCTAGCACAGTACTTGCCAGGCAAGGAAAACACGCTGGCAGACAACCTAAGCAGAAATATGGCAGATCCACACGAATGGAAGTTGCATCCTCAAGTTTTTACAGAGATAATTCAAGCATGGGGAAGGCCAGACATAGATCTCTTTGCCTCCCACAAAAATAACCAATTGACAAAATTCTGCTCAAGGATTTTTCATCCAAAGGCCTGGAGAGTGGACGCGCTCTCTTTCAGTTGGACAACAGTGACAGTTTATGCCTTCCCACCTCTTCCTCTGCTGCCCAAAGTTCTATTAAAAACCAGAGTAGACAGACCAAAGATGATTCTCATTGCTCCAGACTGGCCAAGACAACACTGGTACCCACTCCTGAGGAGCCTGACGCATTCCCCACCATGGACCCTGCCTCTAATGCCTCTTCTTCTGACTCAGCACAGCTTCAAAACTCTTCACAGTCAGCTGAAAACACTCAATCTAGCCGCATGGAAGATTCCTTAGCATCACAACAGACCCTACTCTCCAAGGAGGTGCAGGATGTCATTTTGGAGGCCAGAAGGCCGTCTACTAGAAAAGCTTACTCCGCAAAATGGAAACGGTTTTGTGCCTGGAATGAGAAAAAGGGCCAGAATCCTGGAAAACTGAATTTACCTCAAATATTACAGTATCTAGCTGAGCTGCTAAGCAGTAGACTTTCATTCTCCTCCATCAAAATCCATGCCTTAGCCATTTCTGCAGAATACAACACCGATCCACCTTAATTCTCTCACCCCCTCAAGACAGTTCCTCAGAGGGGCTAAGAATCTAAAACCCCCAAGGAAACAACCAATACCTGCTTGGGATCTCAATTTCATTCTAGAAAAGCTGACCTTGCCTCCTTTTGAGCCAGCTGCCTCAACAGATTTGCAATATTTGTCCTGGAAAACAGCTTTCCTTCTGTCTATTACCTCAGCTCGTAGGGTATCGGAACTACAAGCTTTCAAGGCTGTGCAGCCTTTTATCATCTTCCATCAGGACAGAGTTTCCTTACGAACCAACCTGTCCTTTATGCCAAAAGTGGTATCCAGGGTAGCTTTGAATCAGGCTATACACTTACCTACCTTTGATCCTAATCCTCAAAACAAAGGGGAGAGATTACTACATTCCTTGGACATCCACAGACAACTGCGTTATTATTTGGACAGAACAAAGCCTTTCAGAAAATCAGAACAGCTCTTTGTGTCCTATGCTATAGGAGCTCAAGGGAAGCCAATTTCCAAACAGACAATCTCAAAATGGATAGCCCATTGCATATGCTTTTGTTATTCTTTTCATGGCAAAACTGTACCTACAGGCATTAGATCTCACTCCACAAGGGCCACGGCTACCTCTGCAGCTTTCCTCAGAGGAGTTCCTACCAAAGATATTTTGGAAGCAGCCACTTGGAGTTCTGTGCATACCTTCTCCAAGCACTACCACCTTCCATTATACTCCAAATCTAGAGCAGGCTTTGCCACTGCAGTCTTGCAGGGCATTCTGGCTCTTCCTAGTTCCACCTAGTGCCTTCCACACCTTTTTTAGCTTTGGGATTCTACCCATCTGTTATGACTGCAGCTGTATGCACGATGAACATAGTACAGTTTTGTACCTACCATAAATGTAGATGTTCGAGTGCTAATACAGCTGCAGTCCAGGTTTCCCTCCCTCCTTCCCCTCTTGGGACAGGCCTATTGGCTAACACTTCCTCATACAACCTGATTGGGGTATTCATTCATGGTGTATTTGCTTGCACTACTGTATTCTGATTATATGGCATTGCTTTATTACACAAATTTATGTATTGCCTTCCTTCTGGGGGCACCTGACAGCTGGGGCAAGAAAAACTGAAGAAAATGGCGTCTGCTGGTTCTTTTATACCCCTGTCACACTGACGTCAGGAAAGAAGCGATGACAACCAACGCCAGACCTAGACTTTGGAATTCGGCCGACCGAGGACCCGCCTGACGGCAGGAGAACCCATCTGTTATGACTGCAGCTGTATTAGCACTCGAACATCTACATTTATGGTAGGTACAAAACTGTACTTTTGGCTTTGCCTTCACTGTTCTAAAAAGTCATACTTTAGCCCCACCCCTACCCCAGTAACTAGGGTTACCACCTGTCCCACTTTGCGAGGGACAGTCCCTCTTTGGGCAGTTGTGTCCTGACAAAAAATTGTAAAAATGGCAAATGTCCTGAGATTTTAGGACAAAATTATTTCGTATATTTTATGTAATAGTTGCATAAAACAGTTATTCTGTATCTAAAATACCTAAATGTTATAAGTAACAGAATAAGAAACTAAAATGCTACAAGAATAAGCTTTTATTTAAGCAAAAAAAGTTAAGTTCTAACCTTTGTACTGACCGTGGGTATGTGTTGGCCTGTAAAATCTGATGTTCGTACCAAAAATGTCCCACTTTGGCCATTTGAAAAGGTGGCAACCCTACCAGTAACCCACGTATGTCCTTTTAACTGCTTGCAAATCTCTCACATTTTAATACACTGCAGCAATGATCCTTATGATGATTAATATACAGCAGTGTAATATTGATTGCCATACACACAGATTTTCATGTAATAGTATTGTTGCTGCATCAGAGGCTTCCACACACCTTTCTTCTTGTCTTCCTGTTTTCCCACTGGATGAATTGAGTAATTCTACAAGTCTCCTTCTCTTGGCAACTTTATGATAACCTGATGTGTTTATGTATATGTTTGTGAGAGTGGGTGTGTTGTGTGTACGTATGTATATATACAAACGTACAAACACGTGTACATAAAAATATTTATATATATATATATATATATATATATATAGGGTTTACATTATGTGAACAAAAGGTCATATAATCGAAGACTTTAAACAGCGAAAATGCCGGACATTGAACCCTTTATAACAACTCCGAGATTGCACTACAGTGAGGAAAGGGCAAATTTCCCTGTACCGCGATCTCACAAAAAGCACATTAATGTCTGGCATTTTCGCTGTTTACAGCATTCAATATTTTGGACTTTTGTTCTTCTAATAGAGACCCTATATAATCGTTTGTCCCAAAGACCTTATGCTGCAGTTTGTAAGCCCTAAACCTGTACTTAGGGAATCAGCGCTTGAAACAGTGTTGGGAATGGAAGACGCACCAAATGCCCTGTCCGAACCACCTAGGAAGAGGGCCAAGTCCTCACGGCCTACTAATGCTGCTGCGCTTCTGTCTGACATGCCTCAGTCTGTAGCTGACATCAGCTTGACTGAGGATCTGGCATCCGCCAATACAGAATATAGCAGGTACCTCTGAGGAAGCTGCAAAATCTCAAGCGGATGACATGTCCACAGAAGATTTACCGGTGCCTTCTCTAGACCCCAGGGGGGAGCCAGCATTCAGTCGGGGTTCGCCGGACGCAGCCTCTACTTTTACTGATCAAGGACCCTAGGCCTATTTCTAGTCAGACTCCAGCTAGGCCTTTAAAGAAAAAACAAAAAACTAGACACCTCACTCGCACCTCTGAAAGCATGCTAGATTGGCAGGCCTTCAGCCAGAGTTTGTTCAATCCTTTTATGGCCCTTAGGCCTTTAGCAGAGCCCTCTACCTATGCTCCTCCCCACCATAGTCCCAGACCTCCAACCAGGAAAGGAGGGTAGAACAGCCTGAGGAAGGGGATTTGTGCGACTCCTGTGAGGACTCTCTCCTACTTCTCCCAGGTCTCACCCCCTTAGGATATGGTGCTCCTGAGGAGGGCTTTCTTGAACCTGATTCCCCCTGTAGAGGATATTACAGTTGGAGTATCAATTAATAAAATGAAAGACCACTTTGTGGCAATCGTCGGATATGTCTGATGTCCAGAAAAGGTTTTATGACCTTATTCAAATGGACACTCCCAGTCCTTGTGCTATTCCACCTATTCAACCTGCTATCCTGGATGCCTTTGCCTCAGCCTCCATTAGCCCAGACTCCCAACCTCCAGTTCCTTGAAGAGCAGACAGACTGTATAAAGTCCCTGAGCTGGAAAAATTTCTCTAAGTGCCCTCCTGCTGACCCAGCCACTATTTCCATTTCTATGGACAGGGCTTCCAAACTTCTGCCTACCACTACTATCCTCCAAGCTGATAAAGACAGCAAGACCATGGAGAGGTTGGGAAATAAAATATATACTTCGGCCACCCTCTTTTAGAGCTACAAACTATCAAACACATATGACCAAATACTCTCTAGCTCTCTTGGACAACTCTTCTAAAGAGTGAGAAGACATCCCTGACTGTGCAGCCAAGGCCTCCCTGTCTTCACTTATGGCAGTCATCTCTCAAGTGAATAGACACTCTCTGAGATGTAGCTATGATGCAGCTATGATGTAGTGGAAGCCTCAGCCAGGTCAGCTGCATCAGCTTCAGTATTGTAGATACTCATGGCTGCAACTACAGCCTCTCCCAGATGACTTCCGAGCCAAACTCCTGGACTCACTTTTGGACCACTCAGCACTTTTTGGTGCAAAAGTGGCTGACCAATTCTCTACAGCAGAAAGGTAAAGAATTACAAGACTTAAAACATATCCTGGTCCCGCCTGTTCCCAAGTTCCATAGGAACTACCCATCCAAGACCAAATTTATCAGGAAATCCTCCAGGCCTTCTGCTCCCCGGTCTAGAAGACCCCCCTAGAAGACAGCCTCCTCAGACTAGGCTGTCTCAGTCTTCCAGCCAAAGGCCTCCCTTTCCTGATAGGGCAGGTAGTTGTCTAACTGCCTGCCAAAATTTCAGCCCCTACCCCCCCCCCCCATTCCACTCGTCTATCTCACTGTCTCCCTGCATGGACACTCATTACCACAGACAAATGGGTCCTGTCCATTCTAAAGGATGGTTACTTCATGTCCTGGATCATGCCCCCATCAAGGATCGGCATCACCCAGTCTCCCCCCCAGTCAACTACCCCTCCTCCATCAGGTTCTACAAACCCTACTTCTTCAGGGCACCATAGAGCAATTTGCTCAGTCTATTTGCTACCCAGAAAATAAGGTCCATGGTTGCCAATTCTAGACTTCTCTCGCCTCAACCTCTTCCTAAAGGTCCCTACTTTCAGGATGCTCACTCTACCTACTCTTTCTACTCATCCTTCCACAAGGATTCATGGTAACCCTAGACATAAACAATGCTTATCTTCACATACCTATAAAGCCCACTTACAAGAAATACCAGAGGTTCCAGGCAGGCCCATCTCACTTTCAGTTCTGTGCCTTGCCTTTTGGGCTTTCTACTGCACCCAGGATATTTACAAAATGCCTCACTCCAATCATCGCCTTCTGCAGGGAAAAGGGAATCCAGATATTCCCTTACCTAGATGACCTCCTAGTCCAGGCAAAAGACAAGAAAACTCTTCAAAGCCACTCCTGGGACCTTCTGGTTATCCTCCAGTCTCTAGGGTTCTTGATCAATTTCCCAAAGTCCCACCTCAACCCCACACAGGATATTGTCTTCCTGGGTTGCAGAATCAGGACAGACCTCATGAAGGCCTTTCATTCAGCAGAAAAGGTATTATCCCTTCAAAACCACCTTCTTTCTGCTGTACAATCAACAGAACTGACTGCATGGCAATTTCTGAGACTTCTAGGCTACATGGCAGCTACCATTCCCATGTTGCACCTAGCAAGGATGCACATGAGAAAACTTCATTGGTACCTCCGGTTGGTGTGGACCCAACACTCCCACCCACTGGAGATGGTGGGTGGCTCAGGTAGTCCAAAACCCAGGTCTGCCTCTGCAAGCGCCCTCTCCCTTCCAAATCATGTACACAGATTCCTCAGACCTGGGCTGGGGAGCGACATTGGGGAAAAGGAATGTACAAGGCTTGTGGACAAACAGACTCAAATAAGACCATATAAATGTGAGAGAAATGAGGGCCATTCTCCTGGCTCTACAGGCCTTCCATCCATATCTAGAGCAGGGCCCGCTAAATATATTCATAGACAGCACCACAGTCTTGTGGTATCTCAACAGTCGGGGGGGGGGGGCAAATCCTACCTCCTATGCAGACTAGCTCTGCAGGTATGAGAATTGGCTACCTCACAGGGGATCACCCTCCATCCCATCCCTGCACAACTCCCAGGCAGATTACCTAAGCAGAACCACTTCAAACAACCACGAATGGATGCTGCAAAGAGATGTTTTCCTGACTATGGTCCACAAGTGGGGTATTCCAGAGATAGACCTGTTCGCCTCCTACGAGGACATGCTCACTGTCCTGCAGGAGGCCAGGAAACTGGAAATCCTATCTCTAAATGGAAAAGGTTTTCCATTTGGTGTCACAAAAAACAGTTGGACACGCTGGAAAGCGATATTCCTCTCATCAGGCAGCTTCCTGGCTACTGCACCAGGACACCTGACCCCAAGGCATTAGCAACAGATGCCTTCTTGATGACCTAGATGGGGAAATTCCTGTATGCATTTCCCCCCTTCCGACTGATACAAAGGGTCCTGCTGAAAATTCAGCAGGACTCTCCCAAAATCTTGCTGGCGACTCCCTACTGGTCAAGACTGCACTGGTTCCCTCCTCTTCACCTGTCCAAGGGCAATCACCGCAAGTTATTCCCTTCGGTGGACCTGCTCACACAGAACAAGGGGACTCGGATACACCCACAGTGCCAATCCTTGCACCTCACCCTGTGGCTGATAGAATTCTGATCCCATTCAGACACCCATACAACGAGGACATGCTCACTGTCCTGCAGGAGGCCAGGAAACTGGAAATCCCATCTCTAAATGGAAAAGGTTTTCCATTTGGTGTCACAAAAAACAGTTGGACCTGCTGGAAAGCGATATTCCTCTCATCCTGTCTTACCTGTGTGAAGTTATGCAGACAGGGCAATCATATTCATCTGTGAAAGCACATTTGTCTGCTATCTCTGCCTACCTTCCTCTGGACCTTCCCCTTGCATCCAGACACCCTCCTAAACTATTCCTCAAAGGAGTACTGCACTTGAGACCACCCAGGAAATCCTCCCCTCCCCCCTGGGTCCTTAACTATGTATTAGAAAAACTCACTGTAGCCCCCTTTGAGCCAGCAGACAAAGCTCCCATAAAGATTTTGCGCATGGAAAACTGTTTTATTGGTAGCTTTGACCTCAGCCAGAAGGGTCTCAGAATTGCAAGCTCTTATAGCTACACTACCATTTTTAGTCTTCCACCTGGACAGGGGGATTCTCAGGACTAACCCGTCATTCACTCCCAAAGTAGTGAATGACCTATCCTTAAACCAGGTCATCACTTGCCTACCTTATTCACTAATCTGCAGGGGGATAGTGAGAGAGTACTTCATTCCCTAGACGTCCACAGACAACTTAGAATGTTTTTCGTGTTTCACTGTTGTAGTCATCACATTTGGGTTATCTGCTTGCAGTAGCCCTCAGTTGGCCTGATTATCAAAGTCTTGATTCCTGCGTCGGTTGCTGTCTCATCTTCCATGATGTCATGTAGCCAGGGTTATAAAGCATGCAGCCGATGCCATTACATCAATCTTTTGCGCGGAGCCTGAAGCAGAAGCAGTTTGCAAGTGCTGGTCGGCCGACTCCTGAAATTTTCGTTTTCTAGTTTCAGAACCGAAGTCTTCAACTAAAGCTAAGTATCCCGTTGGGGAAACTTTTTCTTGCTCTAAACCAATGTCAGTAAAAGTCAATAATTGTATTTCTTGTGGAAAGCAAATACCTTAAAGATTTTCATTCATACTGTATTCCTTGCCTTGGCCCTGACCACGACGTACTTCGCGGTCAGTTTTGCACCTTATTTAAACAACAAACTATTCGTTGTCTGTATATTTACGCTTATAAATATTTTGGTACTCTGTTCAATTACCCAGATATGGCTTCGGTAAGCCACCCGACTACCGACATTCCGAAAAAAGGCAACGAAAAAGACAGGCAGGCCACCTAGGTCTAAAGCTGCCGACCACGCTTCTCCTAAGCTAGTCACCAGTTCGCTGGTACTCAGTGAGGCACTTTCGCAGCCCCTGATACCCACTACTTCAGATTCACAGGCCTCTACTGAGACGCAGTCGGTGTCCGGTATGCTGTGAGATGCTTCAGCTGTGGAACCTGCAGATGTCTCTACTCTTGAATGGGTCCAGAGCCGCTGTGCAGGCACCGGCTTCTGAGGGTGTATTCAGGCCTACTAACTTGCATATTAAACTGACCCCATCTTCTTCTTCAAGGTCTAAATCTCGATCCCTGCCTAGAAAACCGATGCCCAGACTGCATGGTCAGGCCCCTCTGCCTAAAAAACAAATAAGAATGGCTGAAGACCTTATTACTTTAATCGGGGGAAGCCACCCCTCTGAGACCTAGGACTGAATTTGCTTATGATTCTTCTGATCAGGATTCTGAAATTTCTGTTTCCTCTGATGACCAGGATTTACCCTTATCTACCTAGGAGGATTCTGATGCAGAGGACTCTCTTCCCTCTGCTTCCCCTCCAGAGGATTTCTCTTTTGGTGAAACCTTGCATACTCTTATGGAGCATTTTCACTGGGAAAGCCAGGATTACTCTGATTCCAAAAAGAGGCTTAGGGATTTCTTACTCCTGCCCAACACAGGCCTTTAGCTATCCCCCCTGTACTGGGCATAGTTGATGATGCCTTTTTGGAATCTAGCTTGGCCCCTGACTCATTACCTCCTGCTCCCAGAAAACCAGATTGATATTACAGGGTTCCTGACTCTCACAAGTTCCTCTTTAAAAATCCTACTGCCGATCCTGAGACCATTTCACAGGGACCCAAAGGCATTAAGGCTACTACTGCCAAAAATCCTACCCCCTCTGATAGAGATTCCAGGGCGCTGGATAGATTGGGTAGAGAAGGTATACACGTATGCAACCTTGGACATTAGGGCCTTAAACTGCCATTTTCAAATGTTAAAGTATCAGCAGCATATTATTGGATTGCTTAAACAGAAAATGATGTTGATTCCTGACTGTGCTGAAAATAAGGATTTACATGATTTAATGCATTCTGCTGAACAAGTTGGAAAACATACTTTGCAATGTGGTTTTGATTCACTAGAGACATCTTGCAGGGCTGCTGTCACTGGGTATGTACTTAGAAGGCATGCTTGGCTTAAGGAGCAATCTTTGCCAGATCATGTTAAAGCTAAATTGCTGGATGCTCCCTTAAACCAGGACTGCCTGTTTGGCAACAAAGCAGTAGTAGTACTTAAAGATGGAGGAAAAAGCTAAATCTATGCAAACTGTTAGATTTCCTGCAAGTACAGCCTCCAAGATTTAGTAGGCATTGGCCCTCTAAGAATTGGTCCTTTCCTGCCTCTTCCAGGCCTTCAGTTCAAACCCAGAACCACCAGGAACAGCCAGGCTTCAGTCCCAAGGTCTGCACAGGATAAAGCAGTGGGGGGGGGGCTCCCACTTCCAAAGCAGGGAGTAGTAAGACTCCCCCTATGGTAAACTGTCTCAATGACTTAACTTTAAAACTTCCAAGCCCTTCTCAACTGACTGCTCCTTTAGGGGGAAAGATTGCTCTGCATGCAAAAAACTGGGAACTCATTACCCAGGAGAAATGGGTTTTAAATATAGATGTAATGGGATCCTATCTCGCCTACATTCATAACTGATGGGTTCGGAGCCGATCCGTCGGCTCCGACTCTGTCACTATACACTAGAACTAAGTCTCTCATTGGCTGGGCTACCCCTTATCCCAGAATGCACCATGCCTGCTTCCCCAGATCTCATTTGCCGCTTTTCAAGCTGGACGTGGTCTCGACTTGGCTGGAGCTAAGTGTATTTTCTTGACCTTTTTGGGCTTTTTGGCTAGGGTTTCTGTCAGTTTTTCTGTCAGTTTTTAAACAAACAGCTGTTTTAACAACTTTGTGAGCGTTTGTGGTCAGTTTTGTGTAAATTTAGATTTTATTTTTTTTTTCGTGCTTCTAGTGTACTGGGCAAGGCCCGTTTGAGTTAGAGGGCCTTTGCCCTTATTGTGTGTTTATATTTTTTCTTGTTGTGTGACTGAAATAGTTTTCGGGCTAAGCCCGTTTAAGTTAGAGGGCTTTAGCCCACATATTACCTTACTTCTGTGTATATTGACCTGTTGTATCGGGCTAAGCATGTTTAAGTTAGAGGGCTTTAGCCCATATATTAGTTTACCTGTGTATTCTAGCTAACTGTTACCTGTTTTTCTACCGTGCTCAAAATGTCTAAAGAGCAGAAGTCAGGGTTTAAAAAGTGTGCAAAATGTAATTATAAAATGTCTATCACAGACAGCCATGCTGTCTGCGTGTACTGTTAAGGACCTAAACATCTACAGGATACTTGCAGTGTGTGTCACGCTTTTTCTTCCAGGGTTCTCCAGGAAAGAAAAAACAAGCTGATACTTAGGGGTCTGATTAAGCCTTCATTTGAGGAAGCGTTCGCTTCATCTCCAGCTTCTAAAAAGAAGAGATCGTCGGCTCTGACCAGTCTGTCGGGCCCGACACCCAAGAAGCATAGATCGTCTGCTCCGAACCAGTCCGTCGGACCCGACAGCTAAGAAACATGGATTGACGACTTCTTCCTCGGCTCCAATGGCTTCGGAGCCGATGGCTGAAGGGTCTGCCTCGGTGCTTCTTCCCTTGGCTCCATTGGTGTCGGAACCGCAGGTTAGTGCATAGAGAGGCCAATCACCTACTTCGGCTCCTTTGGTCTCAGAGCCGTTGGTGTGCAGCTCAGACTCTTCCCCCTCGGCCCCGGAGCCTCCTTCGGCGCCGACACTGTCACAAACTGTTCCGGTCTCAGCTCTGATAGTGATGGAACCCTTTCGGAGCCGATCCCCTGCTTTATCGGAGCCGAGGCAGAAGTCTTCTCGGCCCCAGTCTATTTCCTCCAAATCATCTAGGTTGTCGGATTCGGATTTGGATAGGGTTATCCAGAGGCTGTTCCAGTCCCCAGTTTTTACTAAAATGATCTCGGCTCCAGCCCACTCTGCTTCGGAGCCGATTCCACATTCCGAGCATTTGATTTCTCCTCCGACCCCCTTGGAGCCGTTGGAGTCGGTGCAGGTAGAACGCAGCGGAATCGTCCAGTCGGAGCAGGGACCCCCTCGGAGTTTGTCTGCTCCGACCTTCATTCCTACCCTGTCCTCGGTGTCAGGGTTTGGCAGGAATCTTAAAAACTACTGTGAGAGTACCAAAGTCAACTCTGTTAGAACTCCAGGCATGTATAAATGCCAAGCCTGCAATTATTGTGGGTATATTTTGGAATCTAACAGAATTTTTGTAAATAACTTCTCACATAATTTGAAATTGAGAAACAACTGTAACTCCAAGATGGTGGTCTACCTCGCTTTGTGTCAGTTTTGCCCAGCCTTTTATGTGGGCAAAACAGAAAGAAAGCTTCGTGAACGTGTTTATGAACACCTTTATGCAATAAGAAAACATAAATTAGAGAACGCCTTAGCGAAACATGTTGATTTATTCCCTGACCATACATTTAAATTTATTATTGTAGACCAAGTAAATAAAAATCTAAGAGGCAGTCCAGATTCCTTAAAATTGGAAGAACTAGAACTTTCCTGGCAAATTAGGCTGAATGCATACAACCAGCCTGGTTTAAATGAAGGCTGTGTTTTAAGTAGCATACTGAAACTTAAAAGTTTAAAACGTTAATGTTAGATTACAAGCATTGAATCTTACATTAACGGAAACAGAAACATATATTTTTTTTTTGTGACATAATTCATTTATATTTTATTTTTTATTTTTACTTCTATTTTACAGTTTATATATAATATTGTTGTCTCAGTAAAGTCCTTATGGACCTTTTTAAATTTTAATGGCTTGTCTTTATACATGTTTTAGGGGGTGGTGACCTTGTTTTTTCACTCAATGCACCTGTTCGTGGATTGGTTGATTATTTTAACTTCCATGTATTTAAAGGAGTGTTGAAATGTTTTGTATTGTCTGAAGAAGTTTATGAATTAACATAAACGAAAAGCGCTTTATTTATACTTTTTGGTCTCAGTGTGTGTCTTCTTTCGCTCTACCCAGTGTTTGGATTCGTTAGTTTGTTTTATATTTTGTGTTTCAAATCATCTAGGTTGTCGGATTCGGATTTGGATAGGGTTATCCAGAGGCTGTTCCAGTCCCCAGTTTTTACTAAAATGATCTCGGCTCCAGCCCACTCTGCTTCGGAGCCGATTCCACATTCCGAGCATTTGATTCCTCCTCCGACCCCCTTGGAGCCGTTGGAGTCGGTGCAGGTAGAACGCAGCGGAATCGTCCAGTCGGAGCAGGGACCCCCTCGGAGTTTGTCTGCTCCGACCTTCATTCCTACCCTGTCCTCGGTGTCAGGGTTTGGTACCGGGTCTTCCTCTGCGGGGGCAGAGGGCAACACTGTGGAGCTCGCCTCTTCGATGCCCAGTCTTCCCCTCGGAGCATCGGCCGCAGGTATTCCCGGTACCGCCGTGGTCTCTCAGCAAGTGCCCTCTGCAGAGTCTGGAGGTCCTGCTTTTGAGGCCATGAGGAGTGCGCTGGCCATGACCTTGCCGGTTCAGCAGGTTTCTACCCCACCGTCCCAAGTTTTGGGTACTGCTGCCTCTGGAGACATTTGTTCCCACGACAGTGGGGCCCCGGGGCCTGAGGATACCCCCTTAGAGGGTTCCCTTCTTTTGGGGGGTCCTTCTGAATCTGCTTCAGATGAACCCCCAAGGAAGAAACTGTGTAAGAGGAAGCACGTTGATTCCCAAGATGAATCCGTCACTTCAGATACTGACCTCGATGATGCGGAGGGGTCCCCTAAATCGTCCTCGGATGATGTCTCCTTCTCCGATATCCTTGAGATCTTGAGACAGAGAGGCGATTGGCAAACCAAAGCCCCTACTGCTGAGGAGTCAGTCTTCCTCAAGGCCTTCGGGGCCCAGCCCTCCTCCTCCTGGGTGTCTCCACCCTTCGAGTTATTAGATCTAATCTCTCGGAGGGTGTGGGAACATCCTGATACAGCGGAACCGGTGCCTGCCAGGCCTAATAAGTTTCTTTCAGCCCCTCCCCAGAAGGAATTCCTCACTAAGGGTGTTGCAGTTGATGCTATTGTGGTGGCATCTGCCACTCAGCAAGACGTGGCAGAGGCTTCAACGTCTATTCATCCTCCTAATAAGGATTCTAGGAGCATGGATAGGTACGGGAAGCGTACCCTTTCTTCAGCGACCTTTACCCTGCGGTCGCTGAACTATCTCTGTCATTTTACAAGGCTCCAAAGGGACCTCCTCAAGGAGTTAGGAGAGTCTCTTGCGGGTAATCTTCCTGAGGCGTTAGCACAGACCGTAGGCGCCCAGATGACTACCCTATCTTCTATTGTCAACTCGCCCATGAGGCTCATTTCCTATGCAGCCGAAGGGGCAAGTAGAGCAGCGGGCACAGGAGTGGCTCTTAGGAGACAAGCCTGGTTACGCTTGTGTCCACTCGCGGAGGCCTTTAAGTCTTCCTTCGCCGACGCCCCCTTTGATGGGTCTTCTTTGTTTGGACCCAAGGTGAAGGACACACTTACTCGGTGCGAGCAGGAGGGCAAGACCTTGACTGCCGTTGGGGCCCGTTTTTCCGCTCCCTCCAGACCTTATCCCAAGGCCCAGAGAGGAGGGAAAATGTGGTTCAGGAAATCCCAAAAGTTCTTCTCTACTCCACCGAGAGATCCCCCCTCCAGAGGCAGGGGGGGGGGGGGATTCAGGAAGCCGCCGCCCTAGAGGTGGCAGAGGCCCCCGTAACTCTGGAGACCGCGACTCCTTTCGTGGTTCCTCCTACCCTCAACATCCCTAGGATGTGGCCCGGCTGTGCTTCTCCGGAGCCAGTCGGGGGTCATTTTGCGAAACACCCACAGACTTGGGAATCTATAACCAAGGATCAGTGGGTGCTTCGCATTGTAACCGGAGGCTACCTCATCCCCTTTTTCAAGCCCCCTCCTCCTACAAGGAGAATCCCGGATGTGCCACCCAGTCAACGGAATCTAGCAGCCGTAGAAGTTTCAAAGCTGCTAAGCAAAGTCCCCGCCGAACAAATCAGATCAGGAACTTACTCAAGATTATTTTTGGTGCCAAAAAAGACAGGGGACGTAAGGCCCATTTTGGACCTAAGCTCATTAAATCGTTTTGTGAAGAAGTCCAAGTTCCGGATGGTCACCCTTCAGTCCATTCTCCCGTTATTGGAGAAGGATGTCCTCCATAGACCTCAAGGACGCTTACTATCACATTTTGGTATGTCAAGAGTCCAGGAGTCATTTACGCTTCCGCCTAGGAACCAGTCATTTCCAGTTTCGTGCACTGCCCTTTGGTCTCACCACAGCCCCCAGGGTGTTTACCAAGTGTCTGGCAGTGGTGACAGCTCACCTGAGAAGTCTAGGATTCCAAGTGTTTCCCTATCTCGACGACTGGCTCCTCACTGCCACCTCCAAGCATCTTCTGATTCGAGCGCTGACGGCCACAGTAACTTTGGGTCTCTCGCTGGGAATCTCTTTCAATTGGAAAAAATCTGTGCTGCGGCCATCTCAGCGTATCTCCTTTATAGGCGCAGAGTTAGACACAAAAAGGATGCGGACATTTTTGCCATCAGAAAG
This sequence comes from Protopterus annectens, assembly GCF_019279795.1. NCBI lineage: Eukaryota > Metazoa > Chordata > Ceratodontiformes > Protopteridae > Protopterus > Protopterus annectens. Next base: position 780,738,947 of record NC_056746.1, on the reverse strand, counting down.
AATTCAGGTTCTACAATCACAGGTTCTAAATTTGTTACCCAAATCTCGAGTTCCTGCCAGACAGATTCTTCAGTTATTGGGCACGATGGCTGCAACTATCCTCTTAGTACCGTTAGCCAGGCTGCACATGCGGGTGCTGCAATGGCTGTTATCGGTTCAGTGGTCGTACCAAGAACTTCCCCTGAACCACCTGGTTCTGATTACGGACAGTTGTCGTCGGGACCTCCATTGGTGGCTGTGTCGGTCCAACCTGGACCGGGCGCCTTCGCCTTCAGCCCCTGTTGCCACAGTGACCACGGACGCCTCCCAGATAGGGTGGGGGGGTCATTATCTGGACAGGTCTGTCCAAGGCACTTGGCAGGATTGCGAAGCGCACCTTCACATCAATATCCTGGAAATGAGAGCGGTGCTTCTGGTTTTACAAGCACTTCGTCATGCTCTCCCCCAAGGTACTATTGCGATTCTATCCGACAACATGTCGGTAGTTTGGCACATAAACAAGCAGGGCGGAACCAGGTCCTACCCCCTTTGCAGGGAGGCCATGAGAGTATGCCGCTGGGCCATAGCCTCTCGACCTTTCTTAGTAGCCACGCACATTCCGGGGAAAGCCAATGTGATTGCAGACAGGCTCAGCAGGACTCTCCTGTTGCCCCACGAGTGGTCCCTCAACAACAGAGTGGCTGCGCAGATCTTCGCCAAATGGGGTCTCCCTTGTTGCGACTTGTTCGCCAGCCCCAACAATGCAAAGTGCAGAGAGTTCTTCACTCTAACTCCCTCTCAGGGGCAGTCTCCCAGGGACGCTCTAGCCCACAATTGGCCCCCGGGTCTGCTTTATGCCTTCCCCCCGATTCCCCTTCTCCCGAGGGTGATTCAGAAGGCTCTTCATGTCGGGTGCCACATGATTTTGGTCGCCCCACATTGGCCCTGTCAGGTTTGGCTCCCATTCCTTCAGAAGTATGCGGTACAGGGCCCCTGGATTCTGGACCCAGTGCCGGACCTGTTGTCTCACCAGTTGGGACACTCTCATCCGTCCCTCTAGTCGCTGCGACTGGCTGCTTGGTTACTCCACTTCCATCCTTAGTTAGAGATCTCTCTCTTTCTTCAGAAGTGATGCACATCTTGTCCTCTTCCCACAAGCCGTCCACCGTTAAGCTGTATTCCAACAAATGGAAAAGGTTTTTTTGTTGGGCCCAGCAGTGAGGCATTGATCCCCTTACGGCCCCAGTTCCGCAGGTCTTGGCATTTCTAGCTTCATTGTTTCATTCAGGCCCTTCAGTCTCCACAATTAAAGTTCAACTGGTGGCTATATCTAACTTTCATGTTGCTATAGAGCCTTCATTAATGGCTAACAGACTTTGCAAGTCCTTTCTTAAGGGAGCCTGGCTCCTCAGGCCTCCTATGGCTCATCCTGTGCCCCCTTGGGACTTAAATTTGGTTCTGGCCTCTTTAACTGCCCGTCCCTTTGAGCCGGCAGCCACTTGTGATATAAAATTTCTGTCATGGAAAACTGCCTTTCTAGTGGCAATAACTTCTGCTAAGTGGGTTTCAGAGCTTCAGGCTCTCTGTTCTTCCACTCCTTATTTGATTTTTCACAAAGACAGAGTTTCTCTTAGATTGAATCCATCCTTTTTGCTTAAGGTAGCATCCCCTTTATGCATTCAGCAATCATTGGAGCTCCCAGTTTTCTTTCCAAATTTTTCTTATAGAGCAGAATATACCTTCCACCAGTTGGATGTTCACAGGCAACTGCGTTTTTACTTAGATAGGACCACTCAGACACGAAAATCTAACCAACTGTTTGTGTCCTTTGCGGAGAATAGGTTAGGTCTACCAGTTGCCAAAACCACCATTGCCAAATGTATTAAGGATTGCATCTCTTTCATTTATTCCCAGTCAGGCAGAGAGTTGCCTTTCCCACTCAAAGCTCATTCTACCAGGGCTATGGCCACCTCTGTAGCTTTTCACTCCAAAGTTACAATAGATGATATTTGTGCGGCTGCTACGTGGTCTTCTCCGCACACCTTAATTTCTCATTACAAGGTTGATGTGGCTTCCCGAGGCAAAGCTTCATTTGGTTCCGCAGTTCTCAGGAGTGTGTTCCAGTGAGCCACCCGGGGTTTTAGGTGCTAGGGACGCTGTCCCATCAGTTATGAATGTAGGCAAGATAGGATCCCATTACATCTTTTAGTTATGTACTTACCATAACTTTGGATGTATGGGATCCATCTCGCCTACATTCATACATCCCCACCTTCCTTCCCCCTACCTTTTGGATTTGGAGGAAATATTGATCTTGCTAAGCTCTCCTCTGGAAGGGCTCTAGTTGGTTACAGTTATTGGTATGTGTTTCTGTACCTGTATGAATGTATGAAAGCGAACAAACAAGATCTGGGGAAGCAGGCGTGGTGCATTCTGGGATAAGGGGTAGCCCAGCCAATGAGAGACTTCGTTCTAGTGTATAGTGGCCGAGTCGGTGCCGACGGATCGGCTCCGAACCCATCAGTTATGACTGTAGGCGAGTTGGATCCCATACATCCAAAGTTATGGTAAGTACATAACTAAAAGTTTTCCAAGGATACAGAGTCCACTTCCACACTTCACCAACCCAAAACAGTTGGCCAGATCTACCCCCAAATCAGTCGGCAGAGGCTCAAAAGCAAATTCTCTCTAAGTATAAGGGCTATTCAAACTGTCCCATTAGAGTAAAGGGTCAAGGTTTCTACTCAAGACTTTTCCTGGTACCAAGAAAAGACAACTCCTGGCGTCCTATCCTGGATCTCTCTATCCTAAACACTTTTTTGGTGATCCCAAAATTTAAGATGCTAACTCTTCACCAGTTGTTTTCTATGCTAGGCAAGGATGCGTGGTTGGCAACACTGGATTTAAAGGAAGCCTACCTGCACATCTCAATCAGGGAATCTTGCAGAAGATACTTAAACTTCAAAGCAGGCTTCATGCACTGTCAGTTCTCTGTACTTCCCTTTGACTTATCTACTGCGCCCAGGGGATTCACAAAGTGCCTAGCTCCAGTCATTGCATTTTGCATGCAAAGAAATATTCAAATATACCCATACCTGAACGATTGTGTAATTCAGGCAGAAAGCCAGGACATACTTTTGAATCATCTGGCATTTGTACAAAAGGTGCTAACTTCTCTGGAGTACACCATAAATGAAAAGAAATTGCATCTTGTACCCTGCCAACAAACTGTATTCCTGGGAGAAAGCTTGAACACAACTTCCCAGATGGCTTTACTTACCCCAGAGAAACAAGTTCATTTAACAGCTTACTTCAAACTAATGGCCACAAAGACCTTACTATCTGCAAGACAAGTACTGCAAGCCTTGGGGTTCATGGCCTCCTGCATTCTCCTAATTCCATATGCAAGACTGCATATGAGGAAACTACAATGGTATCTAAAAAGCCTATGGTGTCAACATTCTCAGGATCTAGAAGCAATGATTCCTATCATACCTTGCCTACAGTTAGAGTTCCTTTGGTGGGCAGAGGCCTGCCACCAAAACAAGGGACTGCAATTCACTCTACCCCCTTCCGCCCAAACCCTACCAGACGCATCAGACTATACATGGGAGGCTCACTTAGCAGTGAAGTGCATTCAGGGTAAATGGAACCCAAGTCAAATGCACCTGCATATCAATCAAAAAGAAATGTTATCTGTACAGAATGCTCTGACAGCCTTCAAGGACCTCATTCTTCCAGGACAATTAATGGTAAAGACGTACAAACACCACTGTTATGTGGTACATAAACAAGCAGGGGGGAACCCACTCATACCCTCTCTGCAGACTAGCCATGGCTCTGTGGAACACAGCCGTGAGCTACCAAGTGCACCTACAGGCTCAATTCCTGCCAGGAAAGCTAAATACACTGGCAGATGAACTAAGCAGAAATCTCATGGACCCACACGAGTGGAAAATGGAACCAAAAACATTCAACATGTTGATAAACAAATGGGGGAGCCCAGAGATAGACCTGTTTGCTTCCCTCCAGAACTACCAATTGGACAAATTCTGCACAAGAACTCCCCACAAACAAGCTTGGAAAGTGGATGCCCTGTCCTTCACCTGGAAAAATGTATCAGTTTATGCCTTTCCTCCTCTGCCTCTCCAAGGTATTACTAAAGATGAAACTGGACAAACCAAGGACGATACTGATTGCACCAGACTGGCCACGCCAACATTGTTACCCCCTCTTGCACACTGACACCATGGCACCTGCCTCAGACCCCTACCCTGTTGTCCCAGCATGAGGGCCAGATTCTGCACCCTTAGCTTCAAAACCTGAACATGGCAGCCTGGCTAATTACCTGATCTCCCTGTTACCATCTCTCAGTAAACAAGTGTTGGATGTCATTCTGGAGGCAAGGAGGCCTAGTACTAGAAAATCGTATGCTGAAAAATGGAAAAAATTCTGTCCCTGGAACCAAACTCAGGATGGGCACAGCAGCGCCCAATTTACATCAGATTATTCAATACTTAACTGAGATGCTTCACAAGGGCATTTCCTTTTTCTCCATCAAAATTCATGCCTCAGCCATTTCAGCTCATTACAACACAGAACCACCCCTCTTCTCTCATCCACTGCTCAAGCAGTTCCTCAGAGGGGCCAAAAACTTGACCACCCAGGAGAGCCCAGCTCCAGCTTGGGACCTTAACTTTGTATTGGAAAAACTCACTCTACCTCCTTTTGAGCCAGCTGCAAGTGCAGAGTTGAAATTCCTTTCTTGGAAAACAGCCTTCCTTTTAGCCATCACTTCAGCAAGAAGGGTGTCTGAATTACAGGCCCTTATGGCAGTGGAGCCTTTCATCATCTTTCGTGCGGACGGGGTGTCCCTCAGGACCAATCTCTCCTTCATGCCCAAGGTAGTATCCAGTGTGGCTCTTAATCAGTCAATTCATTTGCTGACCTTTTTTTCTGATCCAAAGAACAAAGGGGAACATATACTGCACTCCTTAGATGTGCACAGACAACTTAGATTTTACTTGGACAGGACTAAACCTCTCAGGAAATCTGAACAGCTGCTGGTGGCATTTGCTGCAGGGGCAGAGGGGAAGGCCATTTCAAAGCAAACCATTTCTAAATGGATAGGCCATTGCATTCATTTCTGCTATAAGCACCATGGAAAACCTATCCCACAGGGGGTAAGACCATACTCAACCAGGGCTGCATCTACTTCTACAGCATTTCTCAGAGGTATCCCTACCAGGGACATCGTAGAAGCTGCTACCTGGAGTTCTGTCCATACCTTCACCAGACATTACCATTTGCCAATTTTCTCTAAACCCAGAGCTGGCTTTGCCTCTGCAGTCTTGCAGGGCCTTATAGCTGGTCCTAATGCTATCTAATTTCCTCCTCCAATCCTTAGCTTTGGGAATCTACCCAAATGTGATGATTGCAACAGTGAAACTCGAAGAACATAGTACAGTTGTGTACACTTACCATAAATGTTAGAGTGTATTCACTGTTGCAGTCCTGGTTACCCTCCCTCCAGCCCCCTGACTTCTTTTGGCTATACCTCTTTCCTTTTTACTATGCTTAAAGCTTTTTGGTGCATTTGCTTTTTTGTTGGAAGTGTAACCTTGTTTGTATATTGAATTGCTTCCCAATAGGGGGTCACCTGACATCTGGGGCAAGAAAAACTGATGTAATGGCATTGGCTGCATGCTTTATTGACTACCTGACGTCATTGAAGATGAGACAGCAACTGATGCAGGATCCAAGACTGATAATCAGGCCGACTGAGGGCTACTGCAAGCAGATAACCCAAATGTGATAACTGCAACAGTGAATACACTCGAACATCTACATTTATGGTAAGTGTACACAACTGTACTTTTTATCTTCATAAAACCAAAACTTTTAGGAAATCAGACCAGCTGTTTTTCTCCTTCTGCCCCAGGGCCTTGGGGAAAGCTGTGAGCAAGCAGACCATTTTGGCCTGGATCTCCCGGGCCATTTGTTTCTGCTACCTACACCATTGAAAGACCTTGCAGGGCAATGGCAAACCCCACGCCACCAGATCCATGGCCTCTTCTGGAGCCTTCTTTAAGGGGCTAGACATCAATACAATACTTGAGGCAGCTACTTGGTCCTCAGTGCACACCTTTACGAAACACTACCGTATTTCCCCAAAAATAAGACCGGGTCTTATACTCTTTCCCCTGCCGAAATACATATTGGGGTTTATCATCAGGGGATGCCTTATTTACCCCCCCCCCCCCAGTACAACAACCTACATTTATTCATGTACACGAATCGACATTTATTCATGTACACAAATTGACATTTATTTGGTACTTTTCTGTTACTGGGCAACAGTTCTAAGTAACACGTTAACAGTTATGTGAGAATTCTACATAAACAGTGCAACAAACATTTCACCTTCAGAATATCTACACCTTAGCTTTCACAGTGCAATATTTCATTCTTAACTGGAATTGCAGAAAAATCTCAATACATGTGTATTGGAGGAGGGGAATAAAACTGAAAGCAGAAGCAATCCATTCTTTTGCACCGATAACGGAAAAGTTATTCAAATACAGTTATGTCATCTTTTTCTTGAACATTGTCATAAGTCTCCAACCCCCAAATTCTGCCCTGAATTTCTTGTGACTCCCATTTCCTGTAGAACCATTGACCCCAATCTGTCATGCCTAGCAATAGACCTCTCCTTAAATGACCACTGCTTGTCCAGGTAGCCTGCTCGTAGTGCATTTGCAACACAGGTTTCAGTGATTTTTATCCCATGAATTTTTCACCCAAGTTATGACCTCTTGCAGGCTAGGCTTCACAAAATTTCCATGCTGATTTCTCTCCATTCTATTTTCAGTGTAGTCATTGAGTTCCATGCACAAATGGTCCTTGAATGGCTTGCTTATTGCAATATCAAGAGTCTGAAGATAGGCAGTCATTCCTGTGGAAATCATTATTTGATCTATTCTTCTCCGCGCAAGGAATTTCTTCATGTCTTTAGTGTGGTGAGTGCTGGCCGAATCCCAGACTAGCAGACCTCTTTCACCACCTCGCAAAACAAGTGGCAGCATTACATCGACCCACTTCCTTATAACTGTTGGTGTGCACCAGGCTTTTTTGGTTTCAAGCATGTAAATGCCTGAAACATGTTCAATCTTATCTTTCTTGCCCTTACTAATGATTAGAGGTGGAGTTTTCTTTCCATCTAGACAAATTGCCAAAATACAGGTAACGCGTGCACTCTCATAACCAGTGGAGGGAATATAGATTGACGAGGCACCCCTCTGATCAATTGTTTGAAATCCTTGGCCCATAAACACTGCAGTTTCATCCATAGCAATCATGTTGGAGAGTTGGTATTTAGAAAAGTCAATGCCATCAGCAAAGGACTTGAAATGCAAGTGCATGTTTAATAACTTCAGTATCTTCCAGCTTGAACAGTGTTGCTAATCTTAGAGACCATATCGCTGAAGGAAGCCATCCAGCCAGTGTTGTGATGCTTTGAATTCTTCTGGGGATATTTCTACCTGTGGTGCCATTGCAAGGGCAAACGCTTGAATATCAGCCCTGCGCACAACCAAAGCCTTTGCTCTCCTGTTAGCAGTCCATTCACAGATGATGTCTTCCAGCTCAGGAAGTAATGGTTGCCGACCTGATCCACACTTGCACTTCTTAGCATTTCCCTCGTCGGCCTGTTGACTGAAGTTATCGTACGCTGCACACCATTTTCGGACCATTAGGAGATGTAACTTCTTCGCTTTGCAGAAAGCTGTCAGATTCTTTCACTGGGTGTCCTCCACGATTCCTTTCTTGTACTTGACAGACTAGCTCTTTCTTTTTGCACTCATCTTGTGTGTGACTGGTAAGAAGACACAAAAACACAGCTGTTCGTTTTCAAGTGCTCACGCTTTACGCGTGCTGGCTGTACGTTGAACAATCAGTCTACCTGCCAGTGTTTATGGGCCAAGGATCTCAACTGTCAAGCGCGAGTGATGATTATGGTTAAAGTAAGAATCGTGGAGGGCTCCCAGGGAAAGAACCTTAGGACTTTCTGCAAAGAGAAGAATTTGGGTGTCCGAATGGTCTGAAAATGGCGAGCAGAGTACGATGACCTCAGTCAACAGGTGTCAATAATAATATTTTATAATTCAACACGTCCGTTGCGTGTTGTTGACTATCTTAACTGGGGCTTATTTTTGGTGGTAGGGCTTATATCATGACCACCCTGGAAAACCATGCTAGGTCTTATTCTCTGGTTAGGTCTTACGAAGAAATACGGTACAAATTGGACCATATCTTCAGAGCCAGGGCAGGGTTTGCCAGGGTTATCGTACTTGGATTCCTGGAAACATCATCTAAGCCACCCCCCAGTACTCGGTGAACTTTGGCAGTCACCCACATGTAGAATACTGCATCATTGGAGTAGGACATAGGAAAGTTGTGTAAAATCTTACCATAACCATAGATGTCCTCTTCCATAATGCAGTATTCCTTCCCTCCCACCTTCCCCTCTTGTCAGACTGTACTTGCTGTTCTGGGTGACACTGGACAGGCTATACCCTTATAGGAATGGCTCCAACCGAGGCCTCTTTTAGTTTCTGAAGTCCAGTGCATGCAGATGTCACTTTTATGGCCCACATTACTATTGCCATGTCAGACATCTGACACACCCAGAGGGACTGAAAATCTTTGGAAACCTGGCTGGAAGAACTGGAGAGGAAGAAGGGTAAACCCACATGTAGATGCAACATGGAAGAGAAGGACATCTATGGTTATGGTAAGATTTTACACAACTTTCCTTTCTTGCTGCACAAAAGTAACGGATGATTTTGTGGGTTACTTCCCCTTTGTAGACACATTTCTGGGTAACAGCATTGGTTTAAAAGGTAGCCTTGAGCCTGGTCTAGGTAAGTTTCCCACCTTAAGACTAATGTCTGCCTGAAAGTAAGTCCCATATGTTATGAAAACATTGAAGCAGTGATCCTCCTAATTTTTGTGAACAGATTTAGTGTAGCAAGTGCTTGCACCTAACTGTAGTTCACTGATGCTGAGACTGCAATGTGCTACAGTGCTAATGAAGTGTTACTGTAGTGGTGATTTGTAAAATAAGTGTTGTAGTAAAATGTTTTAATATCTATGTGTACTTGTTTTCCTGAAACCACCTTTGGAAAGTTGCTAATTTTCCCTCTATTTGTGTTTTCAGCCTTTTTAATATGTACTACACATTGTACTGTTCAACATATAGTACTGATATAAAGCTCAAATCAGTTGCTTGTGATGAGCTGAAATATGATAATGAGCTCATGTAGCTGGTCTCCATTTTTGTTATAGGATGTAACTGTGATTGCTGCCAAACTTACTAGCATGCAGAGCAGCTTAGCAATGTTGGTGGACACTCCAGACTACTCTGAGAAATGTGTGCATCTCGAGGCTCTGAAGAACCGACTTGAAGCTATCGCTAGTCCCCAGATTGTCACCACATTCAACACACAGTCCCTTGGTGAGCTCTTTATTAGAGGTGTAAACTGTAATATCATTCAAGAAACAAAGTAAACATGGGTAGAGGAATATGTTGCATATTAAAAATCATGGCATCATTTCTTCTTGTATGTTCTGAATGCTTAAACATATACAGTACCATCTGCAGCGTAATTCACTTTCATACTGTACATTGTGTCAAATAATAATTGATGTCCTTCCATTTCACTGTTGCAGTATTCATTACAATAGGGATCCCCTGTCAAGGGCAGCCCAAAGCCTAGCGGTTGCTTTAAGGTATGCTGTACATCACATGTATGCTCCCCACATAAAGTGTAGGGCATAAAGGTGCCATCCAGACATAGCATGCTCAGTACAACTTTGCCGCCAGTTGAACACCATCCTTTGATTGTCTTCTGGACACCCAGTTCATTTGCTGGTTCACCAGGCCAGTTCAGGTAAAGGCCCTGTTGGGTTATTTTGCTTTTATTTTTTTTCTTTTTGTGTGGTGCTTGTGGGGTTCATGTCATTCAGAAAGGGTAAATGCTAGTACGGGGAGAGAGATTCCCCATAAAAATAGTCACAGGCAGTGCTTATTTAGTTTCAGCACTTTTCCAGGACCATATGTCCTGTTCTATTTGTCAGGCTTTCTTTCTAGAGACTCTCTGTAGTCTGCTTTCCTCTTTGACCTTTTACTTGGAGAACCAGCATCTTAAGCGGTTAGCAAAAGACACCATGAAAGGAACTTCCCACTCCGAGGGTCAGCTGTCCTTGAAGAAAAAGGCCAAGAAGTCTAGGTGTTACTTTTCCAGTGTGCCACCTCTGCCTGATGTCTCTCCCAAGGCTAGTGAAAGCACCGTGGTTCATCTGGCTCTGCCACTGGATTCCTCTGCCACATTTGGTTTGGAGGCCACCCTGTATCCAGCCTCTCGCATGTCCCTGGAGGCCTTGCAGTCATCCGCTTTGGACGTTCAAGGGGAACTGTGGCTGATTATTTCCAAAGGGCCTAGGGTTGTTCCTCAGATTTAGGTTAGAGAGGAAGTTCAAATTACAATTATTGAATGCTGTCTAGGGTTTGAGCCTTCTAAATTTTACAAGGCATATGTCCCTTTGAAAAAGAAACAAAAAAGCATGTTTCTCCGGCTCCTAAGGACCCTCAGAGTGAATGGCAGAATTTCACTCGGGGGTTGTTTAATGCTCTTATGGCTTTCAAACCTCCTCATGGAGTTTTTGATGTTCTTCATGTTTCACTGTTGCAGTCATCACCTGTGTGTTATCCCTGCTGTGGTAGCCCTTGGCCGGTCTGAATACCAGAGTCCATGTTTTTTGCGTCGGCTGCTGTCGCCTGTAGTTTGACTTCAGATCATCAGTGCTATAAAGCAAGACAGCCGACATCCTTACATAAGTCTTGCTTGCTGTGGAGCCCATAGCAGAAGCAGTTTGCACGAGTGCCGGTCGGTTGCTACCAGAAGTTGAATTTCAGCTGAAAACTTCTAAAAGCTGAGTACTCCATTGGGGATCCTTTTTTCTTGCACTAACCAATGTCCGAAAAAGTTAACAATTGTCTCGCCTGTGGAAAGCAGATCCCAGACCGAGACTTGCATTCTTACTGCGTGACTTGTTTAGGCCCAGACCACAGAGTCCCTCGTTGCCAGTTCTGTGCCCTCTTATGCAATAACTTTTTTGCCGTAGAGCTCTTTTTGCAGACAGTTATTTTCATGTTCTGTCTGCATTCTGATATGGCGTCTGTCAGCCAACAATCTGTGGACATTCCGAAAAAATGTAGAGGTAAAGATAGAGACAGACTACACAAGGCTAAGCCTTCAGACGATGCTACCGCTAAGCAGGTAGTCAGTTCTCCGGAATTCATTGTGGCACTTTCGCAGCCCCTGATGCCCGATTCAATATCTATGCAGGCTTCTGCTGAGACACTTTCCGAGTCTGGTGTGTCTCAGAAATCAGAAAGCTTCTTTGGCTGTCTCTGCCTCGGTTGGGTCCAGACCTGCGACGCAGGCACCGGCTTCCAAGGAGGCCTTTCACGCTATCAAATCTAGACAAAAACTGACGTCTTCACATTTGAATAGCATTTTCTCTTAGACTGATTCTCTCAGGCCTAGAAGCCAGGCCACTCCTAGGAAATCTGCTTCTACCCACCATCTTGCTATTGCTCCACCACCCTAAGCACAAATGCTTAAAATGGCGGAGGATCTCATCTCCCTTATCCAGGGTAGTCAGACTACAACTTCTAAAAGGAAAATGCACCCTCCTCCAGAAATTGACAGAACAGGATTCTGAAGAGTCTGACTTTTCTGTTTTTGAAGAGGAACAGCATCCATGAAGATTCAGATACAGAGGAATCCATCCCTTCTGCCTCCCCTCCAGACAACCTTTCCTTTGGGGAAACCTTTCATTCCCTCAGGGAACATTTCCAATGGGAATCTCAGGACTTCCCACAGTCTAAGAAAAGACTTAGTTTCTGGACCTGCCACAGCACACACCCCCGGCCATCCCCCCTATTTTAGAAGTGGTGGATGATGTTTTCATGAATCCAGCTTAGCCCCCTGACTCACTCCCTCCTGCTCCCAGTAAACTTGACAGATACTACAGAATACTCTCACACATACCTGTACAGAAATCCTGCGGCAGACCCAGAAGGTCATTTCACAGGGACCTAAAGGAGCTAAGACTTGTTCTGCCAAGAATCCTCTTCCTCCTAACAAGGACTCCAGAGCTCTGGACAGATGAGGTAAAAATGTATACATCTCTGCAACCTTAGCTATCAGAGGGCTGAATTGTCAGTTCCATATGTTAAAATATCAACAACACACTTTGGAACTATTAAAACAGAAGGTTGCCACCTTTCCTGACTGCCAATTCAGAAGAGTTAGCAGATTTACTGCATTGTGCTTGTCAAGTGTCCAAACACTCATTACAGTGTGGATGTGACGCCCTAGAAGCCTCTAGCAGGGCAGCAGTGACAGGATCTGTTATTAGGAGACATGCATGGCTGAAGGAACAACCTCTCCCTGATCATGTCAAGTCTAAACATATTGATGCACCCCTAGATAAGGAGCGCTTGTTTGGGGAAAAAGCAGAAGAGGTGTTTAAAAAGAAGGAAAACAAAGCAAAATCTATGCAAACAGTAAAAGATTTATTTTAAGTTCAACCTCCCAGATTCAGTAGGAACCTTCCCTCTAAGCATTGGGGCCTTTCTTGCACCTAGCAGATAGGGCCAAGGTAAGCCCTGCAGGGACAGACCATCCAGGCCCTGAGAAGTAAACAATGGACCACTTCCATCTCCAAGGCAGGGAGGTCTAAGCCAACCTTCTATGGCAGACACTCGCATTGACTCCCCCTCCCCCCTCTGTCCTCCCTTCACTCATCAAAAACTAGGAGGAAGGCTCTCCCTCTTCAAAGACAGTTGGCTTTCTGTAACAAAGGACCAATGGGTCTTAAAGATAATTTTTCCGGGATACAAATTCTTTCAGCGAACTCCCAATTCCAAGAGTGTACCCAGACTTGCCTCCAAATCAGTGGGCAGAGGCATTGAAACAGGTCCAAACTCTCATATACCAGGGGCAGTAGAACCTGTCCCCTCAGATCAAACAGGCAAAGGCTTTTATTCCAGACTATTCCTTGTACCCAGAAAAGAGGGCACTTGTCGCCCCATCCTGGATCTATCCATTCTGAACACCTCCCTGGTGGTCCCCAGATTCAAAATGCTAACTTTGCAGCAGCTGCTGCCTATGTTAACAACAAATGCCTGGCTAGTGACCTTAGAAACCTAAAAGATGCACACCTCCACATCCCCATCAGGGAATCCTGCAGGAAATTCCTGCGCTTCAGAGCAGGCTGACAAGGCTTTCAGTTCTATGTGTTGCCCTTTGGCTTATCTACTGCTCCCACAGTATTCGCCAAATGCTTGACCCCAGTCATAGCATTCTGCAGACAGAGAAGTATACAGATTTACCCTTACCTGGACAACTGCTTCTTTCAGGCAGTATGCAAAGGAAAAGCTGCTCCAGGACCTTCTCTTTGTCAAATAACTCATAACTTTCCTAGGGTTCACCATCAGTGAGAAGAAATCAAAGCAAAACCCCACCAGGAGGATCATTATCTTGGGAACTGTGCTAGACACAGCATCCCAAATGGCTTTCCTATCCCCAGAAAAGCAGAGCTTCTTGCCTCTCTACTTCACCCAGCTGGCTTCCAGACGTCACCTCACTGTGAGGAAGTTCCTGCAAGCCCTGGGATACATGGCATCTTGCATCCTTCTCATTCCTCTGGCCAGGCTTCACATGAGAAAACTTCAGTGGTATTTAAAGAACCTTTGGTGCCAGCACTCTTCACCTCTAGTAGACCTCTCTCCCTCTGATCCCATGTATAAAGGCCGAGTTTCTGACGTGGGCAGAGGCCTGTGCTAGTAACAAGGTTCTTCCCTTCATCCTCCACCGTTCCGGACAGACCATCACCACCGACGTCTCAAACATTGCTTGGGGTGCTCACCTAGCAGGCAGTGCACCCAGGGTCATTGGGATGCCCAGCAACTTCATTTGCACATCAATCAGAAATAAATGATGGCAATAGAAAAGGCTCTGACATCTTTCAAACCCCATTTGCAGTCCAGGGGTTCTCCTTATGAAAACAGACAACACCACAGTAATGTGGTGTATCAACAAACATGGGGGAACCCACTCTTAACCACAATGCAGGTTTATCCATGAGCCTATGGCTTACAGCCACCTCCATGGGTCTACACCTAATTGCCCAGTATCTACCAGGGGTCAACAACACCTATGCAGAAACTAACTGGACCCTCACGAATGGCAGCTCCACAGGGAAATATTCCTGCAAATCACCTAGGAGTGGGGCACTCCGGAAGTGGATCTCTTTGCCTCGCACCTCAGCCAGCAGCTGCAAAAGTTCTGTACCAGGGCGCATCACTTCCTAGTGTGGAAGGTGGATGCCTTGACCTTCCCCTGGATCTCCCTCTTTGTGTATGCTCCCTCCTCTGCCCCTTATTCCCAAGGTACTGATCAAAATATGGGGAAGAGAGACCAAAGGCCATCCTCATTGCTCCAGATTGACCCAGACAGCATTGGTACCCCTTACTGCGCAGACTGACCTTACAGCCCCCAAGCAGCTTCCCCTGATCTCAGACTTCTTGACCCAGGTGAGGGGGAAGATACTGCACCCGGACTTAGACTCTCAATCTTTCAGCATGGCTTATACCTTAAAAGCTAACAAGGAGTCCCTGTTAAGCAAACAGGTCCTAGACATCACAGAGGCCAGAAGGCCCAGCACCAGAGAATCATACACATGGAAATGGAAAAGATTCTGCTCCTGGAACCAGTCCAAAGGGGCCAGTCTCTCCCATCCTTCAATCTCATCTTGGATTACCTAGCTGAGTTGCTCAATAGTGCCCTCTCTTTCTCCTCTATTAAAATCCATGCCTCAGCCACTTCTGATTAAGCAATTCCTCAGAGGGGCTTCTAATATCACATCTCCCAGAAGGCCTCCCATGCCACCCTGTGACCTGAATTATGTTCTAGAAAAACTAACCTTACCTCCTTTTGAACCTGCTGCTTCTACAGAATTGAAATACCTCTCCTGGAAGACTTCCTTCCTTCTAGCTATCACCTCAGCCAGAAGGGTATCAGAATTTCAGGCTGTAATGACTGTTAAGCCCTTCATCATTTTCCATGCAGACAGGGTCTCCCTGAGGACTAATCCCTCCTTTATGCCCAAGGTAGTATCTGATGTGACCCTCAACCAGGCCATATACTTACCCACCCTTTTCCCATCCCTCAAAACAAGGGGGAAAGAATTCTACACTTGCTAGACGTGCACAGACAACTCAGATACTATCTGGACCGTACTAAACCAGTCAGAAAAACAGACCAAATACTTGTCAGCTTTGCTCCTGGGGCAGAGGGGAACTCCCATTTCCAAACAATCCATTTCCAAATGGATTTCACACTGTATCCATTTCTGCTACAGGACTACATGGGAACTCCCCCAAGTCTGTCCATACCCATTCCACTAGGGTAGCCTCCACTTCCACTGCCTTCCTCAGAGGAGTCGCCAACAGGGACGTCTTAGAAGCTGCCACCTGGACCTCTGTCCATGCCTTTACAACGCATTACCACCTACCTCTTTTTTCTAAGTCTAGGGCAGGGTTTGCCTCTGCATTTCTGCAGGTCCTGTTGACCCATGCCTAGGCCACTAACCTGTCCTTCCACCCCTCTCCTCAGCTTTGGGAATCCTCCCACAGGTGATGACTGCAACAGTGAAACATGAAGAACATAGTACAGTTGTGTACACTTGCCATAAATTTAGATGTTCGAGTGTATTCACTGTTGCAGTCCTGGTTTCCCTCCATCCCCCATATAGCATCTTCCCCTTGGGAGACATAAGCTTCCCACGGTAGCCTTTAGCCACCAGGACCACTTTTCCTTATGTCCTTGTGCTTCTGACGGGTTAGGGTGAGAAAAACTGATGTAATGACATCGGCTGCCTTGCTTTATAGGACTGACAACCTGACGTCAGACTACAGACGACAACAGCTGAGAGACAAAAACATCTGCTCTGGTATTCGGACCGGCCGAGGGCTACCACAGCAGGGATAACCCACAGGTGATGACTGCAACAGTGAATACACTCTTTAACGTCTACATTTATGGTAAGTGTACACAACTGTACTTTCCTGCTTCCCCTAGGTCCACTGCTCCCCTTAAAAGATGTGGGGAACAGGATTCCTCTGAAGAGTAGGTGGATTCAGATAGAGTTCCTTGCTTATTCATCTCGGGTCCCCTCTTGTTTGGACTTTGAGTCTGAGGAGGAGGAGTTCACAAGTCCTGACACTCCTTTCAAGGTGATTTCGTTTGGGGACATAATTTCTAGAATGATGGAGGTTCTTTAAATGGCATTGTGCCCAGGTTTCCGAGGTTCAGAAAGAGATATTACAAGGTTTTGCAGATGAATGAGACAGAAGTGTAATTTTCCTGATAAGTCAGGTGCTGTCTGACTATCCTGTGATTCTCAGCCTCATTCCTCTTTAATTTCTTTGTCCCTATCCCTTTCCTGTTTGATTTAAAGATTACTCAGGATTTCTGGGTTTTGTCCATTACCTGCCTAGGGTATTTCATGGTCTGGAAATCTTTCACCTTTCATGGGCATTCCTCAGCCCCCTTGGGAGCATTTGGCCTTCTTTCCAGGAGTGCTTCAGTATCTATTGACTTAGGGAACTATTCAGGAATTTGCAGATGTTCTTCGTGTTTCACTGTTGCAGTCATTACATTTGGAAATTTGCTTGCAGGTTGCCCTCAGTCAGCCTGATTAACAAAATCTTGGGTCCTGCGTCGGTCATCAGGGTTATAAAACATGCAGCCGACGTCATTACATCAGTCTTTCTTGCCGTGCGGTGCCCGAAGCAGAAGCAGTTTGCAAGTGCTGGTCGGCAGACTCCTGAAATTTTCGTTTTCGAGTTTCAGAACCGAAGTCTTCAACTTAAAGCTAAGTACCCCGTTGGGGAAACTTTTTCTTGCTCCTTACCGATGTGAGTAAAAGTTAATAATTGCATTACTTGTGGAAAGCAAATACCTCATAAAGATTTTCATTCGTACTGTATTCCTTACCTAGGCCCTGACCACAATGTACCTTGCTGTCGGCTTTGTGCTTTATTTAATCAGCGCACTCTCCGTCGTCGGTATATTTTTTCCTCTTAATAGTTCGGTTCTCGGTTTAATTATCCAGAAATGTCGGTTAGCCATCCAACTACCAGGATTCTGAAAAAACACAAAGATAAAGTCAGAGACAGGCCGCCGAGGTCCAAAACTGCTGATGACGCTTCTCCTAAGCCAGTTGCCAGTTCGCTGGTACTCAGTGAGGTGTTTTTGCAGCCCCTGATGCCCGCTACTTCTGATTCGCAGGTCTCTACTGAGACCCATTTGGAGTCCGGTATGCCGTGAGATACTTCAGCTATGGAACCCACGGATGTCTCTACCTTGGATGGGTCCAGAGCTGCTGTGCAGGCACCGGCTTCTGAGGGTGTATTCAGGCCTACAGACTCGCATATTAAATCGACACCTCCTTCATTACTAAGGCCTAAATCTCGATCTATGTCTAAAAAAACGACGCCCAGGCCCTTATGCCTAAAAAACAAATGATAAAAGTGGCTGAAGATCTAATAACTCTAATCAAGGGTAGTCAACCCCCCCCCCCCCAAAAGGGCTAGGGCTGAGCTTGATTATGAGTCTTCTGATCAGGATTCTGATTCTTCTGATGACCTGGATTTGTCCATACCTACTTATGAGGATTCAGATGCAGAGGATTCTATTCCCTCTGCTTTCCCTCCTGAGGATTCTTGTTTTGGGGAAACTTTACATATTTTAAGGGACCATTTCCACTGGGAAAGCCAGGAATTTTCTGATTCAAAAAAGAGGCTTAGAGATTTCCTCCTTCTTACCTCAGCATAGGCCTTTGGCTATACCTCCCGTACTAGACATTGTTGATCGGTTCTCGGAATCCAGTTTGGCTCCTGATTCCCTGCCTCCTGCTCCTAGTAAACCTGACAGATACTACAGGGTTCCTGAATTCCTCAAGTTCCTTTTCAAAAATCCTGTTGCAGATCCAGAGACTATTTCTCAGGGGCCCAAGGGCATTAAGGCTTCTACTGCTAAAAATCCTACCCCTTCTGAGAGAGACTCCAGGGCGCTGGATAGATGGGGTAAAAAGATTTATACTTCTGCAACCTTGGCAGTCAGAGCTTTAAAATGCCAATTTCATATGTTAAAATATCAGCAACATATTATTGGACTGCTTAAACAGAAAATGATGTTGATTCCTGACTGTGTGGAAAATAAAGTTTTACAGAACTTAATGCATTCTGCTGAACAAGTTGGAAAATTTACTCTGCAATGTGGTTTTGATTCTTTAGAGGCCTCTTGCAGGGCTGCTGTTACTGGGTCTGTGCTTAGAAGGCATGCTTGGTTTAAGGAGCAACTTTGCCTGATCATGTTAAAGCTAAATTGTTGGATGTTCCTTTAAATCAGGACTGTCTGTTTGGCAACAAGGCTGAAGAAGTTCTTAAAAAGATGGAAGATAAAGCTAAGTCTATGCAAACTGTTAAAAAGATTTTTTTTTACAAGTGCAACCTCCAAGGTTTAGTAGGCACTGGCCTCCTAAGAACTGGTCCTTTCCAGTCCCTTCCAGGTCCTCTCAAGCCAAACCCAGACACAGCAAATACCCCAGGTTTCAGTCCCAGGGAACACACAGAACTAAGCAGTGGGGGGGGGGGCTCCACTTCCAAATCTGGAAATAACAAAACACCCCCCTTGTGGTAAACAATCTCACTGACTTCCTTTTAAAATCCCCAAGCACTCAACTTTTGACCACCCCTTTTGGGGGAAATATTGCTCTTCATGCATAGAACTGGGAACTCCTAACCCAGGACAAATGGGTTTTAAATATGGTGTCCCAGGGATACAGATTTCATTTCCACACATTACCAACACCAAATGGGTGGCCAGACCTGCCCCCAAATCAGTGGGCAGAGGCTCAAAAACAAGTACTTTTCCTCATAAGCATGGGGGTCTATTCAATTGGTACCAGAAAAGAAAAAGGACAAGGCTTCTAGTCCAGACTTTTTCTGGTACCCAGAAAAGACAAATCATGGCATCCAATCCTGGACCTGTCTACTCTAAACACCTTTCTGGAGATTCCCAAATTCCTGATGCTGACTCTTCACCGATTACTTCCTATGCTAGGCAAAGACGCCTGGTTGGTAACACTAGATTTAAAAGAAGCATACCTGCACATCCCAATCAGGGAATCTTGCAGAAGAAACCTACGCTTCAAAGCAGGCTACATGCATTATCAGTTTTCTGCACTGCCCTTTAGCTTGTTTACTGCACCCAGGGTATTCACAAAGTGCCTGGCTCCAGTTATTGCATTTTTTCAGGCAAAGAAGTATTCAGATATACCCATACCTGGACGATTGTCTAATTCAGGCAGAAAGCCAGGGCATACTTTTGAATCATCTGGCGTTTGTAAAAAGGGTTCTAACTTGTCTGGGGTACACCATAAATGAAAAGACATCACAACTGATACCCTGTCAACAAATTACATTCGTGGGAGCATGCTTGAATACAGCTGCCCAGATGACTTACCTCATGCCAGAAAAGCAAATTCATTTGGTAACCTATTTCAGACAAGTGGCCACAGAAACCCTGCTATCTGCAGGACAAGTACTGCAGGCCTTGGGGGTCATGGCCTCCTGCATTCTTCTAATTCCATATGCAAGACTGCATATGAGGAAACTACAGTGGTATCTAAAAAGTCTACAGAGTCAACATTCTCACAGCCTGGAAACAATGATTCCTATCATACCTTGTCTACTCCTGGTGTTCCTCTGGTGGGCAGAGGCCTGCCACCAAAACAAGGGACTACCATTCACACTACGCCCTGCCGCCCACATCCTAACTACAGATGCATCAGACTATGCATGGGGGGCTCACCTGGCAGGGAAGTGCATTCAGGGCAAATGGAACCCAAGTCAACTGCACCTACATATCAATCAGAAAGAAATGTTAGCTGTACAGTGTGTTCTGACAGCCTTCAAGGACTACATTCTTCCAGGACAACTGATGGTAAAGACTGACAACACCACGGTTATGTGGTACATAAACAAGCAGAGGGGTACACATTCCTAACCCCTCTGCAGACTAGCCATGGCATTGTGGAACACAGTCGTGAGCTACCAAGTGCACCTACAAGCTCAATTCCTGCCAGGAAAATTGAATACACTGGCAGACGGACTAAGCAAAAACCTCATGGACCCACATGAGTGGAAACTGGAACCAAGGATTTTCAACATGTTGACAAGCGAATCAGGGAGCCCAGACATAGATCTATTTGCCTCCCCCCAGAACTACCAGTTGGACAAGTTTTGCACAAGGACTCCCAACAGACCAGCTTGGAAAGTGGATGCCCTGTCCTTCAGCTGGAAAAACCTATCAGTCTACCCTTCCCCCCGCTGCCTCTGCTCTCCAAAGTTCTACTAAAAGTCAAACAGGAAAAACCAAGGATGATCTTGATTGCTCCAGTCTGGCAGTGCCAACACTGGTACCCCCTCCTGCGCAGTGTGTTGCAGTTATCTCCATGGCACCTGCCTCAGACCCCTTCCCTGCTGTCTCAGCAGGAAAACCAAATTCTGTACCCTCGGCTTCCATCATTGAAACTTGCAGCCTAGCTAATCACCTAAATCCACCCTTATCCCTCAGCAAGCCTGTGATGGATGTCATCTTACAGGCAAGGAGACCTAGTACTAGAAAATCTTATGCTGAAAAATGGAAAAAGATTCTGTGCCTGGAACCATTTTCAAGGGATGAGCACAGCAGCGCCCAGTTTACAATTTGCAATACTTAACTGAGATGCTTCACAAGGGCCTGTCCTATTCTTCCATTAGAATCCACGCCTCAGCCATTTCAGCTCATTATGATACAGAACCTCCTCTCTTCTCTCATCCTCTGCTCAAGCAGTATCTCAGAGGGGCCAAAAATTTGAAACCACCCAGGAGAGCTCGAACCCCTGCCTGGGACCTTAACTTTGTATTGGAGAAACTTACTGTACCTCCTTTCGAGCCAGCTGTTACTGCAGACTTAAAATTTCTTGGAAAACAGCTTTCCTTTTAGCAATCACTTCAGCTAGAAGGATATCTGAATTACAGGCTCTTATGGCAGTGGAGCCTTTCATCATCTTTCATGCGGACAGGGTGTCACTCAGGACCAATCCATCCTTCATGCCCAAGGTGGTATCCAGTGTGGCTCTTAATCAGTCCATTCATTTGCCAACCTTCTTTTCCAATCCACAGAACAAGGGAATAAATTCCGCATTCCTTGGATGTGCACAGACAACTTAGATTCTACTTGGACAGGACTAAACCGCAAAGAAAATCCGAACAACTGCTGGTAGCATTTGCTGCAGGGGCAGAGGGGAAGGCTATTTCAAAACAAACCATTTCTAAATGGATAAGCCATTGCATTCATTTCTGCTATAAGCACCATGGAAAACCTATCCCCCAGGGGATCAGATCTCACTCCACCAGGGCTGCATCTACTTCTGCAGCCTTTCTCAGAGGTGTTCCTACCAGGGACATCCTAGAAGCTGCTACTTGGAGTTCTGTACATACTTTCACCAAGCATTATCATTTGCTAATTTTTTCTAAATCCAGAGCTGGCTTTGCCACTGCTGTCTTGCAGGGCCTTATTGCTGGCCCTAATGCTGAATAAACTCCTCCCAACCATAGCTTTGGGAATTTATCCAAATGTAATGACTGCAACAGTGAAATACGAAGAACATAGTACAGTTGTGTACACGTACCATAAATGTAGATTTTCAAGTGTATTCACTGTTGCTGTCTTGGTTACCCTCCCTCCAGTCCCCTAACATCTTCTGGATATACCTCTACTGACCTTTACTATGCTTAAAAGCCTTTTTGGTGTATTTGCTTTTTGTTGGAGGTATATCTTTGTGTTTTTATGTTTATTCCCCATTGGGGAACACTTGGCATCTGGGGCAAGAAAAACTGATGTAATGACGTCGGCTCCATGTTTTATACCCCTGACGACCTGACATCATGGAAGAAGGGACATCAACTGACGCAGGACCCCAGACTTTGTTAATCAGGCCAACTGAGGGCAACCTGCAAGCAGATTACCCAAATGTAATGACTGCAACAGTGAATACACTCGAACATCTACATTTATGGTAAGTGTACACAACTGTACTTTTTCTAAAGGGGGGGTAGGGGTTCTACTCCCGAATGTTTTTGGTTCCCAGGAAAGAGGACACTTGGAGGGCCTGTTTTGGACCTCTCTCACATAAACACTTTTGTTAAGGTGCCCTCTTTTCGAATATTGTCCCTTCACACACAGTTCTGTCTTTTACTTCCTCAGGCTTTTTCTAGTGTCTGTGGACCTCAACGATGCTTAACTTCATATCCCTATTCATTCCCATTTTTACGTTTCTCTGTTGCTTCCTGGCATTTTCAGTTCTCTGCTTTGCCTTTTGGCCTTTCTACTGCCCCAAGGGTAAGCGCCAAATGCCTTGCTCCTGTGATTGTTTTTTGCAGGAAATGGGAGATCTAAGTCTTTTCCTGCTTGGTCAACCTATTTCAGACATCCTCTCCAAAAGTACTGCTGCAGAATCTTCATTTTGCTATCTCTTTTCCACAGAGCATATAGGGTTCACTATAAATTTCAAAAAGTCCTTTCGGACTCCTTCACAGGATCATGCTTTTTTGGGGTGCAGGATTCAGACTGTTCCAGTGCTGGCATCCCTGCCTCCTCCTAAAGCCCTAACTCTTATTTCTTTCTTTCAGTCCCTTCTTCGTCTGGCTTCAGTAACGGTCAGGGAATTTCTAAGAGCTGTGGGGTTCATGGTCTCCACTATTCTTATGCTCCCTTTTGCCAAATCCTCATGCGAAAACTTCAGTGGTTTCTAAAGTCAGTTTGGCTTCAGCATTCTCATCCCCTTGATTTCCTAGTTCCTCCTCTTCGTGTCTCAAGCTAGAACTTTTGTGGTGGATTCAGCAGTTGACTCTCAATCCAGGTCTCCCGTTCAACCACGTCTTCCCTCTCAGGAGCTGTGCATGGACACTTCATATGTGAGATGGAGAGCAACCTTCTTCTCCCTAAAGGTACAGTGAGTCTGGTTGCCTCATCAAAAAAACAAAAAAAAACCCTGCATCAGCGTCAAAGAAATGAGAGGTCATAATACTGTGGCAGAGTCTCTGAGCAGGTCCATAACTCAGTCCCACGAATGGATGCTTCACAGAATGTGTTTCTGGACATTGCCCACCAGTGAAGTACTCCTCAAATGTATCTTTTTGCCTCCTCTCTGAACAGACAGCTTCCTCTATTTTGTGCTGGAGTCCCAGGTCTTCTGGTTTGGAAGGTGGACACCATTTTTTTTAATTGCTGGAACCTGTGTTCTGAGAGATTGCCTTCCAGACTATCTGCAAATATACAGAGATGAGTATATATTTTTTGGTTATAGAGTTTAATTGTTGCTTAGATCTCTGTTGAAACTGTTGTGTCACTGTTCTGAGGGACTGATCTGTAAATATACAGAGCTGAGTATATTTTTTTGGTTTTAGAGTTTGTACTGTTAGTTGTTACTTAGATGTTCATCGTGTTTCACTGTTGCAGTCATGACTGTAGAGTTCTCCCCTGCCGGCAGGCAGCCCCAGGTCGGTCAGAATCCCAAAGTCTGGGTGTGGCGTCGGCTGTTCAACCATGCTCCCTGACGTCAGAGCGCCAGGAGTACAAAGCTGACAGCCGACGCCATCTTCTCCAGTCTTTCTTGCCGTGCGGTGATAGCAGTTCGCATTTGCCGGTCGGCGGACTCCTGACGAATTTTACTGATATACTTCGGTCCGAAGACTTTCTCCTCCACTCAAAGCTAAGTACCCCGTTGGGGAAACTTTTTTCTTGCTCCACTCCGATGTCAGAAAAAGTTAATAATTGTATTTCATGTGGGAAGCAAATATCTCATAAGGATTTTCATTCTTACTGTATTCCTTGCTTGGGCCCTGACCACGACGTAGCTAGTTGTCGGTTTTGTGCTAGATTCAATCAACGTACAATTAAGCGAAGGTATGATTTTGCTTTTCATTACTTCGGTAGGCGCTTTAACTACAAAATGTTGTCGGATACGGTCCCGGCTACCGGAGTTCATAAACGTCACAAGGATAAACACAGGCCTCCGAGGTCCAAATCTGATGATAGCGCACAAGCGGAGCCAGCTTCAGGTTCGGCCGTCGTCAGTGAGGCGCTTTTGCAGCCCCTGTCGTCGGCCATTTCAGAACCGACGGCCGAAATGGACTCTCATGAGGAGCCAATTAGGCCTTTAAATATTTCTGTTTTAAGACCTTCGGACAATGCTCCTTCAGATGTGTCCGGAGCCGCTGTGCAGGTACCGGCTTCCGAAGGGGTTTTCAGGCCTAATCAGCTTCTAATAAAGGCAAAGACAAAGGCAAAGACTCCTTCAAAATCAAAGACTTCTACACAGGCTTCTTCTGAACCGGCTCCCAAGTCACAGAAACAGTTACTCAAGATGGCGGAGGATTTGCTTACTATGATTAGGGGTTCTCATCTCCCTCCAGACAAAAGGCCAAGGCAGGATGTTTCTTGTGATTCCTCTGATAAGGCTTCTGTTTCCTCAAGTTTCTTCTTCTGATCAGGAATATTCTTTCCCTCCTTATGAGGATTCTGATGCTGAAGAATCCATTCCTTCAGCTTCTCCCCCTGAGGATTTCTCTTTTGGGGAAACTTTGCATGAAATGAGGGAACATTTCCACTGGGAAGGACAGGAGTATTCGGAATCTAAGAAAAGGCTGAGGGAATTTCTTCTTCTTTCCCAACATAGCCCCTGGCTATTCCTGCTGTTTTGGATATTGTGGATGATGCCTTTTCGGAGGCTAACTTAACCCCTGACTCTCTTCCTCCTGCTTCTGTGAAGCCTGATAGATATTACAGGGTTCCTGATTCCCATCAGTTTTTATACAAGAACCCTTCTGCTGACCCTGAAACCATTTCTCAAGGTCCTAAGGGAGCTAAGGCCGCTTCTGCCAAAAATCCTACTCCTACTGAAAAGGATTCTCGATCCTTAGAAAGATGGGGCAAAAAGGTGTACACTTCTGCTACTTTGCCCATTAGGGCTTTAAACTGTCAGTTTCATATGTTTAAATACCAGCAATTTCTATTATCTGTCTTAAAACAAAAGATTTTGTTCCTGGATGCAGGCTCAGGATTCTGATCCTCTTCTTCCCAAGATTACTTTAATTTTACTTTACTTGACAGATCTCTTGCATAAGGGTCTTTCTTTCTCTTCCATTAAAATACATGCCTCTGCTATTTCTGCTCATTATAATACAGACCCTCCCATCTTTTCCCACCAGCTCATGCAACAGTTTCTCAGAGGAGCTAAGAACTTAAGACCTCCTAGATCTCCTCCTATTCCTGCTTGGGATCTCAACTATGTTTGGAAAAACTAACCTTGCCTCCTTTTGAACCTGCTGCTGCTTCTGACATCAAGTTTTTATCTTGGAAGACAGCCATCCTGTTAGCCCTAACCTCTGCCAGGAGGGTTTCAGAGTTACAAGCTCTAATGGCTGTGGAACCTTATATTATTTTTCATCAAGACAGTATCTTTGAGGACTAATCCTACCTTCATGCCTAAGGTGGTTTCCAAAGTGGCTTTAAATCAAACTATACACTTGACAACCTTTTTCCCCACTCCTCAAAATAAAGGGGAAAGAATCTTACATTCCTTGGATGTACACAGACAGCTACATTTTTACCTGAACAGAACTAAGGACATCAGAAAATCAGAACAATTGTTTTTCTTATGCTTCCAGTTCCCAAGGTAAAGCCATTTCAAAACCATTTCTAAATGGATTGCTCATGGAATCAGATTTTGTTATTCTCACCATGGAAAACAAATCCCAGGGAGCATATGGACTCATTCCACCAGAGCTGCTGCCACTTCTGCGGCCTTCCTCAGGGGAGTTCCTACCAAGGATATTTTGGAAGCTGCAACTTGGAGTTCAGTGCATACATTTTCTAAGCACTACAATCTACCTCTCTACTCTAAGTCTGGGGCAGGCTTTGCCTCTGCAGTCTTGCAGGGCCTTTTAGCCACCCCTTCCTCTTTATGACCACCTCCCTTTCTTTCAGCTTTGGGATTCTACCCTACAGTCATGACTGCAACAGTGAAACACGAACATAGTACAGTTGTGTACACCTACCATAAATGTAGATGTTCGAGTGTCTTCACTGTTGCAGTCTGGGTTTCCCTCCCTCCTGTCCCCTCTTATTTTTACTTTTGTGTATTTCCTTTTTTCACCATTCTTCTGAGGTGCATGGTTATGGGACCTTTTTCATTTTGGGACTCCTGACATCTGGGGCAAGAAAAACTGGAGAAGATGTCGTCGGCTGTCAGCTTTGTACTCCTGGCGCTCTGACGTCAGGGAGCATGGTTGAACAGCCGACGCCGGACCCAGACTTTGGGATTCTGGCCGACCTGGGGCTGCCTGCCAGCAGGGGAGAACCCTACAGTCATGACTGCAACAGTGAAGACACTCGAATATGTACATTTATGGTAGGTGTACACAACTGTACTATCTCTGTTGAAACTGTTTTGTCTCACCCACCCTCCCTATTTTTGGTTTGTAGTTTAAATTTGGTGGCTTTTGCAGTTGCCCGTCCCACTATAGACTGATGTGGGACACCCCCCCCCCCCCCCCCAGTCCCATCTCTTTAACACATTCTACCTAATAAACTCTTTCTGCACTTGCTTTTAGTCCTTTTTAATTTAATTGCATTTTTTAAACTGTGTTTGGTCTAATATTGCTACATACTCGAGTGTGCTAGCTTGCACTGCATGTGAATTGTTTTTACTACTTTTCTGTAAAAAAAAAAACTGTAAGCTTGTTTCCTACCTTTCCTGTAACTAGTGTACTGTAAGCCTGTTTCCTACCTTTCCTGTAACTAGTGTTCCAGATACAGATTTGCTGTATCCAGGTCTGTATGTAAGCTTCTGAGCCCCTCAAGCCTTTCTGTGTTGGAGGGAAGCCTTCTAGCTTATCAGTGGGAGTGGTAAGCACTAGGTAACCTGTCTGCCACATAAGGAGTGGTTCTGGCCCAGAAATTTTAGTTCTTGGCCGTTTGGGCAATCTCTTCCATCTCTCTCAACTTTCTGATTTGAAAGCCTGCATTTGCACTTGTTTCTGTCCTGTAACTCATCTAGTGCAGATACAGATTCTTAGTTTTAGCACTTAAATTTGCTTATTCATGCTCAGCATTTGTTCAGAACTTGTAAGCAGTAAATAAGCTACTAATTACCATAGCACTCTATCTTCCTCATTACCTAGTGAAAAACAGTTTTTGTGCTTACTTTTCTCACTGGCTTAGAGAAAAACAGCTCTTGTACTCACTTTCCTCACTTATCTAGAGGAAAATAATTTTTTATTCAGGCATGTCCAAAGGTCAGCTCCCAGTGTTCTCTCCTGTCTGTCTGATGAATCTGGGCATCTTGAGGCAATGTAGAAATTGCCTCATGTACACAGACAACCCTCTCCTCCTACCACCCAACACTACAACCTGTGAGAGATGCATTTATCTAGCCAAACTGGAGGTAAAGCTCTCTCCAACCAAGACTGAACTTGACAGTCATGAGGAGAAGGTAAACATTTGCACCACACCACCCTCATCACATAGTCTCACTAAATGTACACCACCAAAATCCACACATAGTAACGCAAAAACATTTGCGGAGGCTCTCAATAATAATCTGTCTAAGCAACAGAGACCTCCAAAGCAGAAATGCAAGCAACCTCCATCCCCCGACACAACCCAAATGACACACAGCCCACAGACTGTGTGCCACTCAGCCACAGCCAATAAGGCAAAACATCGTACCCAACATACTAGTCATAGGTGACACTATAGTCAGGCACACTGATGTCCCACTCACCAGGCTAAACCAGGAGAAGGTTACTGTCAGCTGCCTGTCTGGTGCCAGGATCTGCCACATAACCCATGCACTCAGGTCACTTCACAACAAGTACAAATATGACTCTTTCATTGTCCATGTTGGTGTGAATGACCTGAGATGTACCTCCCTGGACTACATGAAAAGAGACATGAAAGAGCTCTCTGATCTTGTAGCCTAGGCAGGTATGACCCTAGCCCTGAGTAGCATTCTACCATCGCCCCCAGAATGGTACCGCAGTACAAGGACAAAATGATGCACAATTGGCTAAGCGTCTGGTGTCATTCTAAGAGGATCCAGTATTTGTCTGCCTGGGACGACATGATCGACAGACCACGATGCTTTGCCACAGATGGGCCTGCACCTGTCGCCCCTGGGATTCCGGATACTGGCTCAGGCTCTTGCTACCCCTATAGTTCCTTTTTTAGGCAAGGTTCAAATAACAAATTCACCACCATAACAGGAACAGGCAAGCAAAAACTGAGGGTAATGCTACTCAATGCTAGAAGTCTAAATCTCAAAATGCACTCACTCGAGGCACTCCTTAAAATGGAGAATATCCATATCGGTGCAGTGACTGAGACCTGGTTCAAGGCTCCAGAGAGCACCCCTGCACTACGAGGCTATAACTCATACCACACTTTTCGGCCATGTAACCTGGACTGAAACACCAAAGGCGGAGGTGTGTCCATATTCATTAAGGATATCCACACCTCCAGGCTAGTTGCTCAGCATAATGCATCCGAGGTTATCCAAGTGCAACTAACTCTGGGAAAAACTGCAATCCAAATTGTAGCTTTCTATAGATCCCCCACCATGCCCCAGGATTCCCAGTCCTCTTTTCTTGATGTACTGGAAAATATTAGGGTTCACCCAAACACCCTAATAATGGGTGAAGTCAACTACCCCACCATTAACTGGGAAAACTACTCGTGTACCAACTCCTTAGCTCAACGGTTTCTGGAATTCATAAACTCCAATTCCCTGGATCAACTTATCCACACCCCCACAAGGGGCAAAAATATGCTAGACCTAGTCATTACCAACATTAGTGACCAGTGTTCCACACCTGATGTCAACTCTTCGTTGGTCCGATCTGACCATAAGCTAATTACCATTGATATCCACATCTCGCCCCCACCCCCCACAGTAAAAAAATTTCTCCAAAGCCAACTTCATGCTTCTTAAGACAGAAGTGGTGAACTTCATGACGCCCATGCAGATGGACAATGCAGTTACAACTGCCGAATCCTACACAAATGCACTCTGTAAGCACTTACATGAGTGCATGGATCGTGCTAATCCAAAACAGAACCAAGACTCTATCCTCCAAAAAAAGGAAGCCAATCTAGTGGTCCCCTGCCATAAGCAAATGGTACAATAGAAGGAAGAAACTGTATCCCATGAGTGGAGAAGCTCCCTGGTCAGCCTCAGTAAGAAGTTGAGATCCCTTATAAGCTCCTCCAAAGCTGGCTACGAAAACAAAATTGCCATTAATTCCAAGGACAACTACAAAGCATTCTGTAGCTATGTCAAGAATCTCGATGGCAACACCCAGATCTGCTCTGAGTTACAGCTCAAAGGCATGAAAACTACAGAACCAACTGATATTGCCAACATCCTGGCAGATAGGTTCAGTGCTAACTTTACTCCCTCTCACCCCCTAAAGGGCCCATATCTATACAGGAAGAATGCAGAGTCCCTGTAATCACAACTACGCAGGTAAAAGCTGCACTCTCTAAAGCCAAAAACACAGCATCCACAACATCCCAGGCTGCGTTTTACACGAACTTCAGAACGAACTGGCTCCCCACTTAAGCACCATGTTCAATAATAGCCTCGCATCAGGCTTTCTGCCCACTGAATGG
The DNA here is from genome assembly GCF_019279795.1 of Protopterus annectens. Classification (NCBI taxonomy): domain Eukaryota; kingdom Metazoa; phylum Chordata; order Ceratodontiformes; family Protopteridae; genus Protopterus; species Protopterus annectens. The sequence continues at coordinate 780,709,053 of NC_056746.1, read as the reverse complement.
TGCACAGCAACAGTTATCCCACTCCATAAAGGGGAGCCACCACTGATCCTAGGAACTATCGACCTATTAGCCTGACAAGCCTGGTCTGCAAGGCCATGGAACGTGTCATCATGGAACTCATAAACAAAGACATTGGTAACCTCCAAACTATGGATCCCACCCAGTTCGGGTTTGTGAAAGGCAGATCATGCCTCCTGAACCTGATCAACAACTTTGAGGCAGTCACCAAAGCCGTAGATGTGGGTAAGGTGGTTCACACAGCCTATCTTGATCTTACCAAGGCTTTCGACACCATCCCCCATTCTGGAATTATAGGTAAACTCACTAAACTAGGTATAAATCCCTACGTCACAAGATAGGGTGCTAACTGGCTCACTGACAGAACACACACTGTAAAAGTTGCAGACTCCAAATTTGACCTCAAAGCAGTGACAAGTGGAGTACCACAGGGTTCCGTCTTGGGAGCTCTCCTGTTTGGTATCTACTTCTCTGAAGTACAGGCTAGCACAGAAGGCCTCTGGCTAACTAAGTTCGCCGATGACTGCAAACTAGGAGCCATAGTCAAGTCCCCAAATGATGTGGACATCCTACAGAAGGGCCTCGCTGAGACAGATGTCTGGTGTCAGAGACATGGCCTCAAGCTCAGTGCCAAAAAGTGCACTGTCATCCCCTTTGGTAAAAACTCTGTACCCATGAACTACCACATAGGCAGCAATCTACTTAATACCGAATGTGTGTTGAGACCTTGGGACCCAGGTGGACAGTAGTCCCTCCTTTGATAGTCACATTGCCACAGTAGACAGGAGGTCCTCCTACACCTCATCATAAAAGGGCTCTCATCCAGGAAAAAAGAGGTAATTGTTCCCCTCTACTCTACGCTCATTACAACGCTTCTTTTGGAATGTACCTCACAAGACATCGCAGCAGCTGGTAAGGCCACAGAAGTACCTCACAAAGAGGATTACTGGCCTCAAACAAATGCCCTACACTGACCGCCTCAAAAAACTCCAGCTTTACTCCATAACATATCTCCTACTCCGAGGTGATTTCTGCCTAACACATAAAGCTATGTCAAACCCAGAGCTGTTGGACATGCTACACCTAAAGAAATCCCATTCCCTCTGAGCTACATGCTCTAGGGACCTAAACCTTGTCACCACAGTAAACAAGACATACAGGAGAGATAGATTCCTGTCCCAGAGACTTCCCATACTCTGCAACAGGCTACCCATCTATGTCAAGCAAAGTTCTTCATTAGCACTCTTCAAGAAAAATCTTGATGAGTGGATGGGAAATAGGAAATACACCCCGAGGATCACTTTTGTGTCTCTGCTCAACAGTGGCACAGGAAAATAACTTTCTTGGGTGGCGTGAGCCAGGGAACCTTGTTAGCTAGGCTTGCGTAGGCCCTTGGGCCGATAGCATAGTACCTACCTATGAACCTATTACTTTTTCTTGGAAGGGGATGCTTCTTTATGCCTTTCTTCCTCTTCCCCTCATTCCAAAAGTCCTGTTCAAAATACAACAGGATGCTTCCAAAATCTTGTTTGTGATTCCCTTGTGGCCAAGACAGCATTGGCTCCCTCCTCTTTTGCATTTAGCCAAGGGCATTTATCACAGATTACCTCACAGCGTGGACCTACTTGCACAAGGCAAAGGATCTCTCATCCATCCCCACCTATTCACTCTTCAGCTGACATTGTGGGTGATAGAATTTTGATTCCACAGACACCTTTTTTTCTGAGGACTTGCTTAGGGTCCTGCAGAAGGCCAGGAAACCCACTGATAGGAAATCCTGCTTATCCAAATGGACGAAGTTTTCTGTTTGGTGTCTTTCTCGTATCCTGGATCCACTTTGTGGCTGTTCCTTTGGTTCTCTCATCTGTGTGAACTGCTTAATGCTGGGTTGGCTTATTCTTCTGTTAAGCTATCTCTGCTTGTCTCCATTCATCACCTCCTTTAGCTTCTAGATTTGAAGCTAAACAATTTCTTAAAGGTGTCCTTCACATTGGACAACCCAGGAAGGCGGTTTCCCCTCCCTGGGATCTTATTTTTGTTTTAGAAAAATTGACTCTGGCTCCTTTTGAGCCTGCAGCTTCAGCTTCCTTAAAACATTGTTCTTGAAAGACTGTACTTTTGTTAGCCCTTACTTCTGCCAGACAGGTGTGTGAGCTATAAGCCCTTAATGAAAAATTATATTGAGCTCTGCCTACTACTTGCTGCTTGGTGTGATGGATTTGAAGTCTTCTTAAGACGCTCAGTCTTGCTGGCTGGATTCTGCTAAAATTCCAAGTCTGGTTATATTTGCATTCACAGTCTGTTGCATACAGAAACTTGCAGAATATACACTGAGAGAATATACTTTGAGGCATCATCTCTAGAGTGCAGTAACAAATAACTTTTTATAATAAACCAAATGGACCAATGTTGCAGCTTAAAAGTACTGTTCCAACTTTACTTCTCATATAGTACAGATGATGTGAGAGATGTAACATTTACCTCAGGACAAATGAGTCCCTACCATACCTCTAACATAACTGGATTTATACAGCTCTTTATATACACTTTTAGTCATGCATAAACATATACATTTCCTCTTGATATTCTATTTTGGAGAATTGCTCATCCTGTAGAAACAATACTAAGCTTCCTTGTTTAACAATGTCTTGTAAGAGACCAGCTTTTCTGACAGTGTGAACATCCTGTATTCTATTTGGATCTTTGTACAAGAACATCTGCTCTTTTGCCAGTGCTAATAACAATGTCCTGTTGTCCATGCAGAAAAACATATTTTTGAGGAAACACGTTGTTCTGACAGTGTGATCATCCTGTATTCTATTTGAATCTTTGTATAAGAACATCTGTTCTTGTGCCAATGCTGATAAACATGTCCTGTTTTCCATGCAGAAAAACATATTTTTGAGGAAACACATTGCCACAGTGTCATTGTCAATTCTTTAAAAGCAGATTTTGCAATTTTGCTCTTGCATACATCCTGTTTTTAAGTCTGTAAGGGAAAATGTCCATTCAGCAGGTTCCTTATTTTCTAAGCCATGGTCATTTAGTATGACTGCTGATCACATATTACTAAACTGTGTTTCTGCATTTAAGCAAGCTTTTTCTTTCAGCATATTTACAACAGAATTAATTTCATCCTTATATTCATAAAATCTAACACTTAAGGCTTGTCCTCCTTTTTTAGTGCTCCTTAACGACAGGGAGTCCCTTCATACTAATCTTCCTTTTATGCCAAGGTGGTGAATGAGTTGTCTCTTAATCAGTTGATTTATTTGCCCACTTTTTTTTTCTTCTTCACAGTCTGCCTGTGGGAAGGTGCTGCACACATTGTATGTGCATAGACAACTCAGATTTTATTTGAATAAGACAAGGACTCTTCATAAATCTGATCAGCTTGTTTCATTTCATCCTAGGTATTTAGGATTGACTTTGTCCTAGTAAACTGTTAGTTCTTGGATTTCTAAAGCCATTGCTTTTTGTTATTCCTTTCATGATGAGAGTCTTCCTTCATATGTTCAGGCTCATTCTTCTATAGCTTTGTCTTCTTGTGTCATTTTCAAGGGTTTGGGTACTAACTGTATTCTGAGGCCGCTACCTGAACTTATGTGCATACATTTACCAAGCACTACAAGTGGATGGAATATCCAGAGCTACAGCTAGTTTTGCTAGGGCCATCCTTCATGGGTTTCTAGAGAGCTCTGTTGGTCCTTCATCCTCCCCATCTTCTTCCTGAGCTTTTGCACTCTCCCTAATGTAATGAATACTGCAGCAGTGAAATGGAGGGACATAGTACAGTTGTGTAAGATCTTGCCAGTGGTAGATGTCTTTCGCTTCACTGTTACAGTATTCACTCCCTCCTTCCTTCCCCTGATGTTCATCATGTTACACTGCTGCAGTCATTACACTTGGGTTATCCTGCCATCAGGCGGTTCCCCAGTCGGCCTGAGTTCCAAAGTCTTGGTCCAGCGTCGGTTGCTGTCCCCTCCCTGACGTCAGTGCGACAGGGGTGTATAAGATGCAGCCGACGCCATTTTCTTCAGTCTTTCTTGCCGCGTGATGCCCGAAGCAAAAGCAGTTCGCAAGTGCCAGTCGGCCGTCTCCTGAGATTTTCATTCCAAATCCAGAACCGAAGTCTTCTGCAAAGCTAAGTACCCCGTTGGGGAAACTTTTTCTTGCCTCAGACTGATGTCAGTAAAAGTTAATAACTGTATTTCTTGTGGGAAGCAAATACCTCATAAGGTTTTCCATTCTTATTGTAACCCATGCCTAGGCCCTGACCACGACGTTACTGGTTGTCGGTTTTGTGCTAGGTTTAACAAGCGCACTATTAAACGTCAGTTTGATTTTGCCCGACATTATTTTGGTAGAAAATTCAATTATATCATGCTATTGGAACTTCCGACGACCGGAATACACAAAAAGTGCAAAGACAAGGATAGGCATCCGAGGCCCAAAACTGATGACGGCACCTCTTCTAGGCCAGTCACCGGTTCTCCGGTTTTCAACGAGGCGCCTTCGCAGCCCCTGATGACTGCTTCTGTAGAACCCCAAGCCGCCTCTGACTCCCACGTGGAGATGACTGGGCCTTTGGACGCACAAGCTCTTCATCCTACTGAGACTAACCTTTCAGAGGGTTCAGGAGTAGCTGAGCAACCCACAGCTACAGAGGGTGTCTTTAGACCTACTCAGTTAAGCATTAAACCCTCAGCTAAGTCTAAGCCTCCTTTAAAGTCAAAGAAACAAATTCAGCATTTTCCAGGACAGGCCTCCATGCCTAAGAAACAAATGCTCAAAATGGCCAAAGACCTAATTAATCTGATCAGGGGGTCCATCCCCTTTTGATAAAAGGCCTAGACAGGATGCAGACTATGACTCATCCGACCAGGTGTCCATGTCTTCTGATTCATCCTCAGACTTAGGATACTCTCTACCCCCTTATGAGGATTCTGATGCTGAGGAATCAATTCCATCAGCCTCACCGCCTGAGGACTACTCCTTTGGGGAAACCCTACATACCATGAGGGAGCATTTCCACTGGGAAGGCCAGGATTACTCAGAATCCAAGAAAAGGCTCAGAGACTTTCTTTTATTACCTCAACACAGACCCCTTGCTATTCCGCCAGTGTTAGATATTGTCGATGATGTGTATACTGAATCTAGCTTAAATCCTGATTCCTTACCTCCAGCCTCTGTTAAACCTGACAGATACTACAGAGTCCCTGACTCTCATAAATTTCTATATAAAAGCCCTGTCGCTGACCCTGAAACTATTTCTCAGGGACCCAAAGGAGTTAAGGCCTCATCAGCCAAGAATCCAGTTCCCTCTGACAGAGATTCCAGAGCATTGGACAGATGGGGAAAGAAAGTATATACGTCTGCAACTTTAGCAATGAGAGCCTTAAATTGCCAGTTTCACATGCTAAAATATCAGCAATTTTTACTGTCTCAGTTAAAACAAAAAATGCTTCCAGAATCAGATCCTCCTAATTTTAAAGAAATGCAGGATTTATTGCATGCAGCTGAACAAGTGGGAAAGCATGCTTTGCAATGTGGTTTTGATTCTGTAGAGGCCTCCTGCAGAGCAGCAGTTACAGGCTCTATCAGGGCCGGTGTTACCATTTTGGGGGCCCCCAGCAAATGTCAAGTTGGGAGCCCCCTGGCTACTTTCAGTCTAAGTATCACCCTGTAACTGCCACTACTACTATCCATCTTTTTAGTTCATGCTGCAGGCTTTTAGGAGTAGTACACACAAACTGACCTTTAGCTACAATGATCTTATTACCATACCACACTGTGTTGGCCCATCTCACAAAGGGACATTTACAGTTACTGCCATTTAGGTGTAACAGGGATACATTGCAACAACTCTATGTACAGGACAGAACTAATATGCAATGGTACCCTAGGCACTGGTTACTGTTTCAGCCCCCGCCAAAAAAAAAAAAACACACACACCCTCCAGAGTTCCCCTCAGTTTTCCCCATGTTGGGCTTCCCATTTATGCACATTACTTTTTTTCTTCTGTTTCTCACATTTTACTTTTTTTTCTTCAGCTTTTTCAAGACGCCATAACTTTATATATGCTCTAAAGTGCTTTTTAAGTTTATTTTTTTCTTTTTACCCATTGATGGCTTGAACAGAAATGATGATTAAGGAAAGAAATTCAGTGTTGCTGTTCAGCTTTAGTTTTCCCTTCTGTCTTTTCGATATACTTTCTTGACTAAGTCAGCATAGTAGTAACCATTTAGGAAATAACTCCATTAAGCTGCTACCCCCAGAAGCTAGAGCATTTCCCAACCTTTTAATCCAAAAGTGGCCTAAACAAAAATTGTGAGTAAGAAAAAAGAATTTCTTTTTTTCTTTCAATGAAGACATAAGTTGTACCCACGACTTAAAATTCAAAGCTGACAAAAATAGAAGCTCCAAGTAAATTAAAAAGTCAATTGTGAGGATATGCAGATTCTGCATGGGAATACTGCTTGCATCACTAATCCTCGCAAAAAGACAGTTACTGCCTATGCAACCCTCTGGTGTTAGATTGGGATGAAATCAGAAGTTCAAATGGCCACAGTCATTGTATTTCAAGTGACTGCTGAAATACATATATATAGCATGCCTACTAACTCCTCGATCCTAACACCAAAAGGCAGCCAGTTGTGTATGTGTCTGATGTTTGATTGTGAGGAAAGTGAAAATAAATAATGACTGCAATAATGTATTCTACTTTGCTGCTACCGGGCAGTACATTGCCCCTACAGGAGCTAAAGTAACTTTCTTTGTATACCTCTGAGGTCTGTTAGAAAAGTAAAGGAAATGATGACCACACAATCCCCAGCACCCACATAACCTATGGTAAATTTCTGTACACAAACATCTGAGCAGGGATGTTTTAGAATGTTTGTGGTTGAGGACAGAGGCTATTATCAGTTTTATCCTAACAGGGTCATATCATATAACTCTATCCAGGCTAAAGAGTGCAATCAGAAAATGAAAGCATTTTTTTCTCCTCCTTTTTCTTCAACCAAAAACAGCTTTATTTGGGGTCCCCACAGTCAAGGATGATTAAGGGAGCCCCCTGTATCTATTTATACAGTCTAGGGAGTAGAGGCCACCCAGTACCTAGAAGATCTAAGTGTCTGAATGCCTATGACATACATTATGCCTCACTTTTGAAATATAATCACTTGTTAACTACATTTTTTATTGATACCCAGAAGAATAACGTGTGTGTTTCGGCATTATTGGATGTGTGCATTGATAAAAATCAGTGATATTTTATATACACACACACACACACACACACACGCACACACACACACATCACAGCAATGTTAAATCTGAAGTAGGAGATTCATTTGTCTGCAACCTGTGGGTTATGGATCCGATATCGGATCCGAACTGGCATGGTTTTCCAGCTATGGATCCGAGCTCTCAGCTCCTCCCCTCACCCATAATGCCCTGCTCTCCCTACATGACCTCAGATCTAGTTTGCCGCGCTGGTGACCAGACTGGATTTTAGAGCTCTTCAGCTAAGTGTTTTTTCTTGTATTTACAAGCATTAAAATTTAAAGTTTTAGTCAGTTTTGTGTGGAAGTGTTAGGTTCCCTATCTTTTAAGTTTAAAATTTAAAGTTTTTTAATAACTTTTATAACTTTTATTTATCCCTCCCCTCGCTGGTGCGTAGTGTGTGTTTGGGCCTGTGTTTTGTGGCTAGTTAGCACTTATTATTTAAAAAAAAAAAAAAACCTTAGAATGTCTGAAGCCCCTAAGGCTTTCTTTTCGAAGTGCTCCGAGTGTGGCCATAAGCTTTCTCCTGCTGATGGCCACACTCGGTGCGTTCGATGCCTTGGGGTTGAACACCTCACTTCTGGATGTTCCATTTGTGCAGGGTTCAACCCCAGGGCATTGAAGGAGCGGAGGTCGAAGCTGGTCCTGGCAGGACTTCTGCCCCCGGACACGGCTTCGGCTACCACTCCTTCAGGGGGTACCGTGTCTTCGGTTCCCTCCTCTCCTGCTCCCCCTCCTCCACCTGGGACTCAACCTCCCTCTAGTGGTTTGGAGGAGTGGGAAGCAAGAAAAAAGGACCGGAGAGAGAAGCACCATAAGCGGCGGGCCGAGACCTCTGTTTCGGCCCCGCCTGCCAGCGGCTTCTCCTCCGCCTCCTTGTCTCTCCCCCTCCTCGGCTCTGGTCTCCAGTATGCTTCTCACCAGGACCTGAGGAGGAGGAGACCCGATCTCCGTCAAGGCTATCGAGGAGGCACTCAAGGCCTACCTCGGTAGAATCGTGGAGATCTACATATAGTTTATCTGACGCTGATCTGGACCGGATGATGAGAAGGTTCATCCAGGCCCAGGTGCAGATGGGAGTGCTCCTGCCTCCCCCCCCCTCTGGGGGGGAGCTCGACCCCTTTTTTCAAACCTATAGCTCCTTCTCCGACCCGCTACCCGGGTTCGGAGCGATTGGAGCCGAGCAGCTTTGGAGCCGGGGGTGGGTCGGTGCCGATAGTACTAGGTACTTCGGATCCGACCCTGCCCTCGAGTGCTTCGGATCCAACCTCTCGGAGCCTGGATCCGAGCTTCGGATCCGGGGGGATTAGTGTTCCTTCGGCGCCGTTGGTGTCGAAGCTCACTGCCCCCTCGGATCCGAATGCCTCGGTGCCGGCTCTGATCCACTCTTCGGATCCGAGGGGGAGCCGATTGTCGGATCCTTTGGTCGAGGTTGGCTCCCCCTCGGCTTTTGATGTAGTGGAGAGGGCCCTGTTGAGGGTCTCCGGACCCCCGGCACTTGTTTCGGCTCCGTCCCGCGCTCCATCTGCACTGGGTCAGGCTTCCACCATCCGGCCACTGGGACAGCCCGCTCCATTGCCCCAAGCTGTTCCATTGGAACAGGACACCGCTTGCGAGGATTCCTCGGACAGTCCCCCTGAGGATGTACCTCGCAAGCATACGTGTAAAAGGAGGCACATAGACTCCCCCGAGTCTCTCACAGAAGACACGGATTTGGAGGAAGGGGAAGGCTCCCCAAGATCACCCCCCGAGGATGTCTCCTTTGGAGACATCATGGAAATGCTTCGCATAGGGGGGGGGGTCTGCCCCCAAGTCTTCCTCAGACGAGTCCGTGTTCTTGGAGGCATTTGAAGCGGGCCCGTCTACCTCTTGGGTGTCCCCTCCTGCTGACCCCCTGGTGGACCTAATTACCACCAGGGCGTGGAAGGAACCGGACACGGTGGAGCCAATCCCCAAAAGGCCAGACCGCATCCTTAGTCCCCCAGCAGACCGTGCCCACTGGAGCAAGGGGCCTCCGGTAGATGCCATGTTGACAGCTGCAGCCACCAAGAGGGAACTTGCCCAGGAGAGTCCCTCAGTCCATCCTCCGAGCAAGGAGTCTCGGATGATGGACCGCTTGGGGAAGCGAATGTTTAGTTCAGCGACCTTTTCAGTGAGGGCGCTAAACTACTTGGCACATGTTATCAGGATGCAGCACGATCTTATTAAGGAATATGCTGCATCCCCCCCAGAGTCCATGTCGGAGGAGGACAAACTTTTGCACTCCACCCAAATGGCCACTCTCAGGTCCGTGACTAATACCTCTATGCGGTTACTGTCCCATGCTACGGAGGGAGCCGCTAGAGCTGCAGGGGTAGGCCTAGTTACTAGACGTCGGGCCTGGCTCCGCCATTGCGATTTCATGGAGCCCTTCAAGGTGTCATTCGCGAACGCTCCCTTCGATGGTTCTGCCCTTTTTGGCAAAACTGTTCGCGATACTTTGACCCAGAGCGAGAAGGACGGGAAGACGCTGTCTGCCGTCGGAATCCGCTTCTCTGTGCCCCAGAGGTCCTATTCTAGGAACCAAAAGGGCCAAAAGAAGATGTGGTTCCGGAAGTCGCAGCAGTCCCAACCCGCTCCAGACAACCAGTCCTTCCGTGGCAGAGGAGGACAGGGAGGACGCCGCCCCAGGGGCAGAGGGGCTCCCAGGAACTTCGGGTCCAGAGAACCTTTCTCTGAACGGCCCGCGCAGCAGCCCTGAAGGGTTGCCCGGCTGCTCCACTCTGGTGGCAGTCGGGGGACGTTTCTCAGAGCACCTGGCGGCATGGGAGTCCATAACATCAGACCGCTGGGTCCTCCGCATCATATCCAGAGGATACCTCATTCCTTTTCATCACATCCCAAAATTGAAGTCCCTCCCCGACGTTCCACCCGGTCAGTGGGAGGCCGCTTTGGCAGAAATTGGCCATCTGCTAAAGAAAAGAGCCATCCAGCCCGTCCCCCCAGACCAGATCGGATCAGGGTTCTACTCCAGGTTCTTTTTAGTGCCAAAAAAGACGGGGGACCTAAGACCAATATTAGACCTGTCACTCTTAAACCTGGCAGTTCCCAAGGAGAAGTTCCGAATGGTTACCTTGCAGTCCATTCTCCCCCTTCTGGGAGAAAATAACTGGATGTGCTCTATAGACCTCAAGGATGCATACTACCACATTCTAATGGACAGACGCTCCAGGAGGTTTCTTAGCTTCCGGCTGGGAGCCAGTCACTACCAATTCAGGGTCCTTCCCTTTGGTCTCACCACAGCCCCCAGGGTGTTCACCAAAGTATTAGCAGTGGTAGCGGCCCACCTGAGGCTTCAGGGGGTACAGGTCTTCCCATACCTGGACGACTGGCTCCTCACCGCCCCAACAAGGCATCTACTGTTATTGGCGCGGGACTCCTTTCTCCATCTAGCTGCCCGACTGGGCATCACAATAAATGCAGAAAAGACCAACCTAGCCCCTACGCAAGTCATAGATTTTATAGGTGCCAGGTTAGACACGAGACAGTTAAGAGCCTTCCTCACTGCGGACAGAGTTCAGAATCTACAGCTCCAGGTGCGGGCCATCCTCCACTCCAGCTTAGTTCCGGCGGAATTGGTCCTGAGGGCTCTAGGGTCCATGGCAGCAGCAAAAGCTCTTCTTCCTCTCGCCAGGTTCAATATGCGGGTCCTTCAATGGACACTCCTAGTTCAGTGGTCTTATCTTGCTCTTCCTATGCATCATCCCATTGTGATCAGCAAGGCTTGCAAGCGGTCCCTCCTGTGGTGGCTCCACTCACAAGATCTTCACGGAGGCCGCCCCTTTTGTGCTTCTCCCCCTCTCGCCACGGTGACTACGGACGCCTCCCGTTTTGGGTGGGGGGGGGGCATTTTGCAGGCCGGACGGTCCAAGGCACGTGGAATGATTCAGAGACCTTACTGCATATCAATGTTCTAGAGATGAGAGCAGTGCTCTTAGCGTTGCAAGCACTACAGACCTTTCTTCCTTTGGGAACTATTGCAATTCAGTCGGACAACATGTCTGTCGTCTGGTACATCAACAAACAGGGGGGAACCAGGTCTTACCCTCTTTGTCGAGAAGCCATGAGAGTGTGGGAATGGGCAATCTCCACCAACCACTTTCTCATCGCAACGCATATTCCTGGTCGGTCCAACATCCTTGCGGACAAGCTCAGTCGCACCATTCTCTCCCCTTACGAGTGGTCTCTCAATGCTCAAGTAGAGAAACGCATCTTCGCACGGTGGGGAACTCCGTGTTGCGATCTTTTTGCGTCTCCCTCAAACACCAAGTGCGACAGTTTTTTCGCTCTAATCCCTCCTCCCGGAGATACCCCAAGAGACGCTCTGGTGCATGCTTGGCCCCCCGGTCTTCTTTATGCTTACCCCCCTTTGCCTCTGATGCTCCAAGTTCTTCAGAAAGCCTCTCGGTTGGGGTGCAGAATGATTCTCATTGCCCCATTCTGGCCTCGACAGATCTGGTTCCCTTTCCTAAGGTCTCACTCAGTGAATCCACCTTGGATTCTAGATCCCATTCCGGATCTGATATCTCACCCGTCCCATCTATCAACCCGAATCTGGACAACCTGAAGCTAACTGCTTGGCTGCTCCAGTTCCACTCCTAATCAGGACTCCCGGTATTTCATCTCCCGTTAAGGCCATCCTGGTAGCGGCTCATAAACCATCTACCAGGAAAGTTTACCGCAGCAAGTGGAAACGGTTCTCCATTTGGGCGGAGCGGCAAGGTCTAGACCCCTTCACAGTTCCCCTTCCTCTGGTGCTTGACTTCCTAACCACTCTTTTTAATGATGGTGCCAGCAGTTCCACGGTCAAAGTGCAACTTGCGGCAATTTCTCACTATCATATTGGTCATGACTCCAGTCCACTGATGTCTGCCAAATTGTGTAAGATCTTCCTAAAAGGTACTTTTCTCCTTAGACCCCCTGTAAAGCAAGTGGTTCCTCCTTGGGACCTTTCTTTGGTTCTTCAGGCCTTGACCGCCCCTTCAACCTGGCCACGGTAGATCTGAAATTTTTATCTTTCAAGACGACCTTTTTAGTAGCCATTACCTCGGCCAAGAGAGTTTCAGAACTCAAGCCTTATCCATCAAGCCTCCTTACTTGGTCTTTCATCCGGACCGTGTATACCTCAGGACCAACCCGTCCTTTCTTCCTAAGGTAGCTTCTGAAGCAAATATTAATCAATCCATTAACCTCCCTGATGTCCTTCAAGGATGCATCTGCAGTCCTAACAAATGGGTTGTCCTGCCTCAGGCAGCCCTTCGGTCGGCCGGATTCCAAAGTCTGGGTCTGGCCTCGGCTGATGTCGCACTTCACCTGACGTCACTGCTACTGTCGATTGGGTATAAAGGCATCAGCCGACGCCATTTTCCTCAGTCTTTCTTGCCGCGCGGTGCCCGAAGCAGAAGCTGTTCGCAAGTGCCGGTCGGTCAGATCCAGAGATTTCTACTACTGAAGACTTCTAAGTACCCCGTTGGGGACTCTTTCTTGCCTCAGCCGATGTCAGAAAAAGTAAATAATTGTTTAACTTGTGGGAAACAAATACCTCATAAGGATTTCCACTCTTACTGCCTTCCTTGCTTAGGCCCAGACCACGACGTAGCAGCTTGTCTAGCCTGTGCTTCCTTCAACCGACGAACACTTAGACGTCGGTCGGAGTTTGCAGAGGAGTTTTTTGGTCCCGCTTTTGCTTACAAAATGCCGTCGGAGACTCCGACTTCACAATTAGCTAAAAAGCGTAAGGAAAAGGACCGACACTCGCGGTCCGCGGTTTCGGCCGAAACCACGGTTAAGCCAACCGCGAGTGTCTCGGTTTCGGCTGAAACCGAGTCCTCAGTTCTTCCTTCAGCCGAAAGCATTCCTCCTGCAGTCGAGGCCTCACACAGCATGGCTGAATCTGCTACTGAAATTTCTCCTGCTGTAGCAGGCGCCCAGGATTTATCAGATACTATTCCTTTAGACATATCCACTCCTGCACGTGGAGCTGCTAGGCCCCCTGCATCCATGTCTATCAAGGCTCTCTCTAGGGCTAAAGCAGCTAAATCTTCTAAGGCCTTGCCTTATAAAACCCCCACACACAGGCCTAGCTCTAGTTCTCAAATGCTTAGCCTGGCAGAGGATCTCATTTCTTTGATCAGGGGATCCCAACCTCACCCTGACAGGGCCTCTCATCCCCCTCCAGAGAAGAGGCCTAGAGCAGAGCCCCCTGAACCAGTTTCTACAGATTATTCTTCGGATGATTCAGACAACTCAAATCCTCCAGAAGGCCCTTATTCTCCATATGAGGATTCTGACGCAGAAGACTCCATTCCTTCTGCCTTTCCTCCTGAGGAATTTTCTTTTGGGGAAACCTTGCATGCTATGAGGGAACAATTTCAATGGCAGGGCCAGGATTTTTCAGATTCTAGGAAACGGCTCAGGACCTTTTTGCATTTGCCACAGCATAGGCCTTTAGCCATTCCTCCAGTACTAACAGTTGTGGATGATGCATTCAATGATGCTTGTACTGCCCCTGACTCTCTTGCTCCGGCCCCTGCTAAGCCCGACAGATACTACAGGGTCCCGGACACACATTATCACCTGTATAAGGCTCCTATTGCAGATCCAGAAACTATTTCTCAGGGCCCCAAAGCTGTAGCAACTGCCAAAACCCCTCCCTCTGAAAGAGAATCTAGAGCATTAGAGAGATGGGGTAAAAAAGTTTATACTTCTGCTACTCTTTCGGCTAGGGCTTTAAACTGTCAATTCCACATGATTCAGTATCAGGAATTTTTGTTAGATCAGTTAAATAAAAAACTATCCTCTCCTGAACCTATAAGACCGTAAGTCCCTGCAGGATTTGGTACATAACACTCAGCAGGTCAGTAATCATTCCTTGAAATGCGGCTATGATGCACTGGAGGCTTCCTTTAGATCAGCTATGACTGGTACAGTGATCAGAAGGCATGCATGGTTAAAAGAGCAATCCTTACCAGACCATGTAAAGTCAAAGCTCCTAGATGCTCCCATGGAGAAGCACAGTTTGTTTGGTTCCCCTGCACAGCAAGTATTAAAGAAGGTGGAGGAAAAAGCAAAATCTGTCCAAACAGTCAAGGACTTCTTCCAGGTCCAGCCTCCTAGGTTTAGTAGAAATTGGCCTTCGAAGAATTGGTCCTTTCCAGACACCAGAGCACAGAGAGGCAGAAATAGGCGCTCAAGAGGCAGAGATCAATCCAGAGGTTCCAACAGGGACGCCAGTGGCAGCCTAACAACCAGAGAAGTACTCCGCAGATCCGGCTACTACCACTTCCACAGGACAGTCACAGTGACTTGGCTCTGATACCGCCTACCAGGGAACAACTGGAAGCACCCTTAGGCGGAAAGCTAGCCTTATTTTCAGTAAACTGGCATTACATTACAGGAGACAAATGGATTTTACAGACAATAGACAAAGGTTACAGGTTTCACTTCCATACTCTACCAAGGAAGAGAGCAATGCCAAACCTACCACCAAACCAAAAGACAAACGCTCTAGGACAAATCAAACACTTACTAAGGATGAGAGCCATAGAAAAGGTACCGGCTATGGAACAAGGGCAAGGATTTTATTCCAGACTTTTCCTGGTGCCAAGAAAAGAAAATCAGTGGAGGCCTATTCTCGACCTGTCCGCTCTCAACACATATCTCATTGTTCCAAAATTCAAAATGCTGACCCTACATCACCTTCTTCCCATGCTGGGCAAGGAGGCTTGGCTGGTGACTCTAGATCTCAAGGAGGCATACCTGCACGTCCCTATTCGACCAGATTGCAGAAGATACCTCATTTCTTGCAGGATCAGAGCAGTATCAATTCTCAGCATTGCCCTTTGGCTTATCTACTGCGCCCAGAGTATTCACGAAATGCCTGGCATCAGTAATTGCTCATTGCAGGCTTCAGGGAATTCAAATTTATCCATACCTGGACGACTGCCTGCTACAAGCGGACAACAAGATCAAATTAACAAAAGATTTGGAAAAGGTTATTCACCTACTGCAGGCCTTGGGATACACAGTCAACATAAAAAAGTCAAGGCTGGTACCATCCCAAAGGATCACATTCTTGGGTGCAGAACTGGACACATCAAATCAAATGGCATTTCTCACAGCAGAAAAGCAAAAGCAACTACCACTCTACTTCAAGGCTTTAACAACGCAGAACCAGCTTACAGCAAGGAAAATCCTGCAAGCCCTGGGTTACATGGCATCCTGCATAATGTTGATCCCACATGCCAGACTGCATATGAGGAAGTTGTAATGGTACCTAAGGAATTTATGGTCTCAGCACAAGCACAGCCTAGAAACCCAAATCCCAATAATTCCATGCCTGAAACAGGAATTCCTGTGGTGGGCTCAGGCCTGTCAGTTGAACAAAGGACTGCCTTTCCACAACCCTTACCCAAGCCAGACTATCACCACGGACGCCTCGGACCTCGGCTGGGGGGCACACATGGCAGACAAGTGCATACAAGGCCTATGGACACAAGACCAGCTGAACCTACACATAAATCAAAAAGAGATGCTGGCAGTGAAACAGGCAATTCAGACATTCAGACCGTTTCTTGAACAGGGTCATTTGCTGATAAGGACGGACAACACCACAGTTATGTGGTATATCAACAAGCAGGGAGGCACACATTCATATCCTCTATGCCGGATGGCAATGGACCTGTGGAATGTGGCCCTGAACCTCAACATTCAGCTCCAGGCCTTATTCGTGCCAGGAAAAGAAAATATATTAGCAGACACATTAAGCAGAACTACCACAGATGCCCACGAATGGATGCTGCATCCGGACATCTTCAGAACCATTACAGAGAAATGGGGGCTACCAGAAATAGACCTGTTCGCATCCCCACACAACCACCAATTGAGAAAATTCTGCACAAGGACATACCACCCACTTGCTTGGGAGGTGGACTCCCTATCCTTCAGTTGGGAAAACCTAACAGCATATGCATTCCCACCTCTACCTTTGATGCACAAAGTGCTACTGAAGATCAAAGAAGAGCACCCAAGGATCATACTGATAGCTCCAGACTGGCCGAGGCAGCATTGGTACCCGCTTCTGAGAAGTATGTCTCGGACACAGGCATGGCCTCTACCTCTAGTTCCTCTGCTGCTAACACAGAACAACTTCAAGATCCTGCATCCAAACTTGAAAACACTGCAGCTAGCTGCTTGGAATCTTACATGAAACAAAATAACCCAGAACTATCTCAGAGGGTTAAAGACATTATCCTGGAGGCTCGCAGACCCTCCACAAGGAAGACTTACTCAGCAAAATGGAAAAGATACCTCATTTGGAGTGCAGCAAAAGGAGAAAATGTATCATTGGCAAACATAGCTAACATCCTGGAATATTTAACAGAACTTTTCCACAATGGCCTGTCTTACTCCTCCATCAAGATTCATGCATCAGCAATTTCAGCAGAATACAACATGGATCCTCCAGTCTTCTCTCATCCTCTACTCAGGCAGTTTCTGAGAGGAATTAAAAATGTAAAGCCTCCAAGGAAGCCACCTCTGCCTACATGGGACCTGAACTTTGTGCTGGAAAAGTTAACACTTCCCTTTTGAACCAGCAGCAACAGCAGAATTACAGTTCTTATCTTGGAAAACTGCTTTCCTGCTTGCAATCACTTCAGCAAGAAGGGTTTCTGAATTACAGGCATTAATGGCAGTACAGCCCTTCCTTATCTTCCATCAGGATAGAGTGTCCTTGAGAACTAACCCTACTTTTATGCCAAAGGTGGTCTCCAGAGTATCATTGAACCAAGCTATCCACCTACCAACATTCTTCCCCAACCCACAGAACAGGGGGGAAAGACTGCTGCACACCTTGGATGTACACAGACAATTGCGCTACTACCTGGACAGAACCAAGAGCAATAGAAAAACTGACCAGCTTCTGGTAGCATATGCAGCAGGAATGGAAGGAAAAGCAATTTCAAAACAGACAATCTCAAAATGGATAGGAAATTGCATTAGATTTTGTTACTCCTTTCATGGGAAGACAACTCCAGAAAACATCAGACCTCACTCCACAAGGGCTACAGCCACTACTACAGCTTTCTTACAAGTAGTGGCTACCAAAGACATTTTAGAGGCTGCTACTTGGAGCTCCGTGCATACATTTGCCAAGCATTATAATCTGTCTTTATACTCCAGATCCCGAGCAGGTTTTGCCACTGCTGTTTTGCAAGGGATCTTAACTACACCATAATCTTCTTAGTGCCTCCTCCCCCAGTTTGGCTATGGTATTCTACCCATTTGTTAGGACTGCAGATGCATCCTTGAAGGACATAGTACAGTTTTGTACCTACCATAAATGTAGATGTCCGAGAGGAATGCATCTGCAGTCAGGATTACTCGCCCTCCTTCCCTCTGTGGTACTCCTAGGGTATTTGCCCATCTTGTAGCTAGCTGGGGGAATCTATTATGGTGTATTTGTTTGTATATATGTACATACATGTTTATTTGTTGTTTGCTCTCTACTATTTGGAATCATTTGCATTTATCCAAATTTAGCCTTCCTAGAGGGCACCTGGCATCTGGGGCAAGAAACACTGAGGAAAATGACGTCGGCTGATGCCTTTATACCCAATCGACAGTAGCAGTGACGTCGGGTGAAGTGCGACATCAGCCGAGGCCATACCCAGACTTTGGAATCCGGCTGACCGAAGGGCTGCCTGAGGCAGGACAACCCATTTGTTAGGACTGCAGATGCATTCCTCTCGGACATCTACATTTATGGTAGGTACAAAACTGTACTTTTTCTTTCCTAAATATCAAAACAAAGGTGAATACAAGCTACATTCCTTAGATGTTCACAGGCAACTTCGATTTTATCTGAACAGGACAGCTGGTCATGGGCAATCCGACCAGTTGTTTATTTCCTTTGCTAAATTCAATTTGGGTAAACCAATTTCCAAAGTTTCCTTATCACGCTGGATTTCGCAGTGCATCTTATTGGCTTGTCAAGCTTCTGGGAGTTCCGCACCAGAGGGAGTACATGCCCATTCAACCCGGTCAGTCTCTACCTCAGCGGCCTTTAAAGCTAGGATTCCTCTGGATGATATTTATTCAGCAGCCACTTGGGCTTCATCTCATACCTTTATTTCCCACTACAAGTTGGATATTACATCTAGAGGTAGAGCATCCTTTGGCTCTGCGGTGCTCCGGAATATCCTTCCATGACGGCCGCCCAAGATTCAGGTAGCTGGGGACTCTGTCCCACAGGTTGCAGACAAATGAATCTCCTACTTCAGATTTAGAAGTTATGTACTCACCATAACGTTCCATCTGAGTAGGTGTATTCATTTGTCTGCAACCATCCCGCCCTCCTATCCCCCTGGCCTTGTCAGTTTCCTGCATATTACGTGTTACCCTTTCTAGGGTATTTTTATTTATGGCAAACTCAATCTGAGGTCATGTAGGGAGAGCAGGGCATTATGGGTGAGGGGAGGAGCTGAGAGCTCGGATCCATAGCTGGAAAACCATGCCGGTTCGGATCCGATATCGGATCCATAACCCACAGGTTGCAGACAAATGAATACACCTACTCAGATGGAACGTTATGGTGAGTACATAACTTCTAATTTTGTACTTATTTTAGCAAGTACATTGAACATCATTAGTACTGCTACACAAGATCAGTGATTGCTGTTTAGCAGTCATCAAACAGCAACAGGGATAAGACAATTTTATTTACCTCAGTAAGTAGTAAATTAATACCTATCACTATCCCTGATTTCGTCTTATAATTTTACTCTGTCACACTCTGTCAAGTAATCAGAGTTTTACACTTATTGTCTAAAAAAAGCATGTTGATGCAAATGTTATTCCATTAACTTTTTCAAAGTGAATTAGAATATATAAAAGGTGTTCCTCATTTTGAGACTTTATTATGCAATTATTTTTATCACTGAACAGAATTCTTCAGCAAAGACGTTGAGAGTTATAGTATCAGTTGTTCTGCCAGTATGTATAAAAACCCTGAAAACTAAACCATCCCTGAAGATTAGAAGAATCCACTCTTCTTAAACCCCACAGTTTGCACTGAGATCGATTACCCTGGGCTGCTGATCTATCTAGTGCTTACTTTGCTTATGTTCATTACAGCTTTGTCCTAACAGGGTCATATTACAGTCCTGTTCACGTTAGAGTGTAATTGAAAATTAATAAATTTTTTTCTCCTTATTTTTCCCCAACCAACAGCAGCTTTTGTGGGGCCCCCACACAGTCAATGAGGATTAAGGGGCCCCCTGCAGCCACAGTTATTGCAGGTACCTAAAACTGGCTATGTTAATTTTAGTGAAGAGGATGTCCACCAACAGGGCTTAACTAGGCTGGAGCATTTTATCATTGGTAAAATATTTAATGAAATTGTAAAGTTTGTTACTTGACAAAATATTGTTACTATATAACTAAAGATCTTTGAATTTTGAAGGAGATTACTTACCTGGTTTAATTATACAAGCTTGCGGTACTAGCTTTTGTTGGTTTGACAGACATGTTACAAAATATCAAGATAACATAAGTTGCACTGGTTGGGGGCCCCCCAGGACCAGGGGGCCCCCAGCGACCGCAGGGTTCGCTGTTGCCTAAAACTAGCTATGTCTGTTGTTAGAAGACATGCTTGGTTAAAAGAACATATGTTACCAAATCATGTTAAAGCAAAATTATTGGATGCACCTTTGCAGAAGGATGTGTTTGGAGTTGAGGCAGAAGAGGTATTAAAGAAAATGGAGGACAAGGCAAAATCTGTGCAAACGGTGAAGGATTTCTTACAGGTTCAGCCTCCTAGATTTTGCAGAAACTGGCCAACTAAGAATTGGTCCTTTCCAATTACAGACAGACCTCATCAGGCCAGAAAGAAGGGGAAGACGGGCCACAACCATATAAAAAGCAAGTTGCAATGACTACCCACTACAGCTGCCAAACAAATCCTTCTTGGCAGCCCCATTGGGAGGAAAACTGGCACTCTTCTACCACAATTGGCAAATGATCACCAAAGACAAATGGGTTCTCAACATTGTATTTCAAGGTTACAGGTTCCACTTTCACACTCTGCCAAGGTTAAAAGGAATACCAAATCTGCCACCAAATCAATGGGCAGTGGCTCAAAAACAAATTACAGCACTCATGGATATGAGAGCTATTCAAAAGGTACCATCACAGGAGCAAGGACAAGGATTTTACTCAAGACTCTTTCTGGTACCCAGAAAGGGCAAAGCCTGGAGGCCCATTCTGGATCTTTCATCTCTAAACACTTACCTGAATGTTCCGAAATTCAAAATGTTAACATTACAGCAGCTTCTTCCCATGCTGGGTAAGAAAGCTTGGCTCGTGACTTTGGACCTCAGAGACATACCTGCATGTCCCTATCAGACAAAACTGCAGAAGATACTTCAGATTCATAGCTGGTTCAATGCACTACTAATTCTCTGCACTGTCCTTTGGCTTATCTACTGTGCCCAGGGTCTTCACAAAGTGCCTAGCACCAGTAATTGCATTTTGCAGACAGAAAGGAATTCAAATTTATCCGTACCTGGACGACTGCCTTATTCAAGCAGAGAGCAAGGACACTCTTCTAAAGCATCTGGCATTGGTAAAAAAGTTAAGTTGCCTGGGGTACACAGTAAACGAAAAGAAGTCAAAACTAGTGCCCTCACAAGAGATTATATTCCTGGGTGCCAGCTTGAACACAACGGCGCAGATGGCTTATCTCACGCCAGACAAACAAGGACAACTGACTCAATACTTTCAATTGATGGCAACAAAGACACAGCTCCCTGCAAGAAAGATTCTGCAGGCCTTGGGTTACATGGCATCCTGCATACTACTTATTCCATGTGCCAGACTGCATATGAGGAAACTACAATGGTACCTAAAGAATATATGGTCTCAACACTGTCAAAGTTTGGAAACAGTTATACCACTGATCCCTTGCCTTCAGCAGGAGTTTCAATGGTGGGCTCAAGCTCGTCACCTCAACAAGGAACAGCCTTTTACACAACCCACAGCCAGGCAAACACTGACAACAGATGCACCGGATTACGCCTGGGGAGCACACATGGCAGGCAGATGTATTCAGGGCACGTGGACCGCAGAACAAAGGCATCTTCACATCAATCAAAAAGAGATGCTAGCTGTACAAAATGCGATTATAGCTTTCAAGGACCTGTTGCATCCAGGGCAACTACTGCTAAAGATTGACAATACCACAGTTATGTGGTACATAAACAAGCAAAGGGGCACTCACTCCTACCCCCTATGCAGAAAAACTATGACCTTATGGAACACAACTATAAACCTTCAAGTGCAATTCCTGCCAGGAGAGAAAAACACACTGGCAGACAACTTAAGCAGAAACATCATAGATCCCCACGAATGGGAGTTGAATCCATTAATATTCAGAATAACACAGAAATGGTGGAGCCCGGACATAGATCTTTTTGCATCCCCAGTAAACTGCCAGCTACAAAAATTCTGCACAAGGAGTTACCATCCACAAGCATGGAAAGTGGATGCCCTTTCATTCAGCTGGAAGAACCTACAAGTATACGCTTTCCCACCACTACCTCTCCTGCCAAAGGTACTCATAAAAGCCAGGCAGGAAGAGCCAAAGATGATCCTGATTGCACCAGACTGGCCACGCCAGCACTGGTACCCAATCTTAAGGAGCTTAGCACAAGAACCACCCTGGATTTTGCCTCAAATCCCACATCTGCTGACTCAGCACAACAAACAAATACTACACAGCCAGCTAAAGACCTTAAACCTAGCTGCATGGGAGATTCCTTAGTCAAGCAAGCAATGCCTCTCTCCAAAGCTGTTATGGATGTCATTCTGGAGGCCTGAAGACCTAGTACCAGGAAAGCCTATTTGGATAAATGGAAGAGATTCTGTGCCTGGAACGAAGTTCACAGCCTTGACCCTCTTGTACGAAACATTCCTCAGATACTACAATACTTAACTGAGATGCTGGACAAAGGACTCTCCTTCTCATCCATCAAGATCCACACATCTTCTATCTCTGCTCATTACAACACGGATCCACCAATTTTCTCTAATCCTCTGTTAAAACAGTATCTCAGAGGGGCTAAAAACATAAGACCGCCCTGTAGAGCCCCTACTCCAACTTGGGACCTCAACTTTGTTTTGGAGAAGCTAACTTTACCTCCTTGTGAGCCAGCCAACACAGCAGAATTAAAATATATCTCTTGGAAAACTGCTCTGCTCCTGGCAATAACATCAGCATGAAGAGTTTCAGAATTACAGGCTCTAATGGCAGTGGAACCTTTCCTCATTTTCCACCAGTGCAGGGTGTCTTTACGAACTAACCCTACTTTTATGCCAAAGGTGGTATCCAGTGTGGCTCTAAACCAAACTATTCACCTGACATCTTTTTATCCTAAACCACAGAATAAAGGGGAGAGACTACTGCACTCTTTGGACGTTCACAGGCAGTTATGCTTCTACTTGGACAAAACCAAAGCTTTCAGAAAATCTGAGCAATTATTGGTAGCATATGCTGCAGGAGCACAGGGAAAAGCCATTTCAAAACAGACTATTTCAAAATGGATAGGACTTTGTATACGTTTCTGCTACACATAGCATGGAAAACCTGTACCTAGCAGCATTAGATCTCACTCCACCAGGGCAACAGCCACTTCAACTGCCTACCTCAGGGGAGTACATACCAAGGATATTTTGGAAGCAGTAACTTGGAGTTCTGTGCACACTTTCACCAAGCATTACCATCTGCCTCTATACTCTAAATCCAGAGCTGGCTTCGCCACTGCAGTGCTGCAGGGCCTTAAGCCACCACAAATGCCTTATAGGACCAGCCACCCTTCTTCTGCTTTGGGATTCTACCCAAGTGTAATGACTGCAGCAGTGTAACACGAACTTAGTACAGTTTTGTACTTACCGTAAATGTAGATGTTCGAGTGTAGACACTGCTGCAGTCCAGGTTACCCTCCCTCCTTCCCCTCTTACTGGCTGGTACGTACCTATGTCTTCTACCCTTACTACCTATGGGGAGTATTTGCTGGTAGCTGTAAGTTGTTTTTTGTTTTTCTTATGTATGTTTTATTAGCAATTGGAATTGCCTACATATTTAGAGGCACCTGACATCTGGGGCAAGAAAAACTGAAGAAAATGGCGTTGGCTGCATTTTATATACCCCTGTCACACTGACGTCAGGGAGGAGGCGACAGCAACCGATGCCAGACCAAGACTTTGGAACTCTGGCTGACTGCAGGACCACCTGACGGCAGGATAACCCAAGTGTAATGACTGCAGCAGTTTCTACAGAACTACCACATCATTATTAATTGTATTAAAAATTTAATGTGCATAAGGTTTAAATTATTAGGACATTTATTAAGTAGGGCAGTACCAGCTTGAATATTACACTGATAGGGATGGGAGAAGGGGTTTGAATTTAACATATATACCAATACACCTTGTTTTACAACAAAATAAACCACTCTTGTACCTGATAACTTGTGTATAGTCAAAGTGTGGGATAAACCTGTCATTCTGTTTATTTTTTGTTTTATTTGGATTGCTTGTGTGTGCGCTTAATAAAGGATTTTCAACTGGAAACGGACAGTCTACCCTGCTTGGATTACTTCTGAATACCTACTAGAGTTCTGTATAATATTAATATTTCAAAATAAGTTTTTATTTTTTGATTTAGGATGTTTTAAGTTTGCTACTTCTACTACCACTACTTGATTTTTTTTCTTCTTTTTAATATATAGTGATTAACTAGACATATAGGAATTGAAAAACTTCCACACACAGAAGTTTCTTGCACTGTTTTGGATGATAATTTGCATTCTACCCGCATATACAAAATTGCATAAGAAAAACTCATCAAACATTAGGGCTGCTTTACAGACCCAAAAACATTCTCACCTTCACAACTTAAACTATACTTGCCACTACTTATCTCCTCCCCACTTCTTTATGGCACTGCCATCTTTATTTTCTTCCAAGCTTCATAAAAATTAAAACTTGAATAATGTTATAACAAAGCTGCCAAATTTGTATTAAATTAAAACTTGAACAGTGCTACAACAAAGCTGCTAAATATGCAGCAAATATCCCCTTTGGAACCCACCACTGTATAGCACTAAAAAGCCTAAATTGGTTAGAATTGTCTCAACTGACATACACAGCTTCTTGCCACCGTCTGTTTGTCCAGCAATAAAAAACATTCTACACAACTGTGTTCCCAGTCGATCATTGTGATCCAGTGGCCAAAAACTCCTGTCTACAAACCTGTCAGATCTTCTGTCTGTATTCGTACTAGGTTTCTAAGGCCTGGAACTCCTTACCTGTATCCATCAGGTCAATACCCTCCCTCCCAGCTTTCAAAATCACTCTGAAAGACTTCCTAGCTGAAATCTGGCTCTGTTCGTGCTCAAAACCAGTATAATCTATATTTCTAAATGTGAACAAGTACCCTTTCACTCCTTACACTTCTTTACTCTCCGTTCTTCACTTGCTTCCTTATTTCTATCAAATTCTTTTCCCTGACTTTCTCTTTAAATACATCTTAAGCCTGTGTTTTCACCTCACTTCATATTGCAATTCCTGTTTGTATTAGACTTAACTTACCTTTAATTTCTCTACAAATTGTATAAAATGTCTCCAAATATTAAATGATTGTTACATAACTTTTAGCAGTTCTTAACCAATATTTTTATATTATGTCTAATTTATTATTATTATACAGCAGATGTTTTTATTTTATTTTGAAGACTGTAAAATTATTGTTCTTAAAATGTTTTGTAGTAATTTGGAGCTTTTCTTTCTAAGCCTGCACTTGAAAATCAGCTTCTATCTAGTCAGACTTTCCCATAGTTGAGTATAACACCCCATTTGGCATGTACTGTACTAAGCATCTACAGCAATTAGGGAGGCCTTAGAGGTTTCTAAGAAAGATGGTCAAGGAACTCCAGCACGTGTCTTACATGGACCAACTAAAATCCCTGTCACTATACTCCGTATCTTATAGACTTCTTAGGGGAGAGTTATACCTGGCCTACTGAGCAACCCAAGACCCAAACCTAATGAACTTACTGCATATTCGTTCTCAAATGGGTCTAGGGCTACCCATTCCAGGGACTTAAATATGGCCTATGACTTAAATAGGACATGCTGGAGGACAGATTTGTCTCCCAGTGATTGCCATGTCTTTGGAATAGGCTGCCATTTCATGTGAAGCAAGTACCTCTGTCACACTGTGTAGGAAGAACATGGATGAGTGTATTGGGCATTGTAAATTCTTACTGGGGATAGCACCCACAGCCCTCCTGGACAATCAGCAGTCATCACTAAATGAAATCTTGGGTATTGAGTAGTACCTCTATTGTATTACACTTGGTTGAAATGGCTAGGCTTAAAATTACCTCTGGGTCATAGCCTAATAATCCCTTTTTATCCTATAACCCAGTTTCTTATGCAGATATAGACACAATGCAAATAAAGGTGGTGTTTGTTACATTATAAGATATTCTAATCTAAACTGTCATTAAAACTACAAAATATTGACAACTCCCCACATGCACAGAGATTTTTACCACTGCACCTTTTGTCACAGAATGCTGAAAGGGATGTCATACAGCTGGTAACAGAGGATCCAGCTTAACTTTTAATTTCCCCAGGAGATATTTTACAACTTGTAGATTATTTCGCCAGTTTGTATAAGGAAGAAACAGTGGAATGCCTCACTACCCAGAGATTGAAATACTTCACGAGTATTTTAGATTTTCCTACCTCTCCCCCAGTCTGATTTTGTAATGGTCTCATTGATGCAACAAGAAGTATTGAGAGTCCTTTCTAGGTTCCTAGCTTGCAAGGCCCTAAGCCCAGATGAATGCCAACTGAAGTGTTTGAGTTTAGTCAGAGTTTTAGTCAAAATGTTTTGAAATTAGTCAGGAGGGTAGTTATCCTTCTAGATCCTGGAGTCAGGCATAAATATCACTTATTTTAAAACGTAATAAAGGTCCCTCTTGTGCAACATTATGCAGGCCAGTGGTTGTCCCAAATCTCGATTGAAGCTATTCGGGCAGTAATTGCAACAAGATTGTTGCTATGTTTACTAGACCTAGTACGCCTAGGCCAGACTTGGTTTATTGTGAGAAGAACCATGTCCAGACCGTCTCCGAAAAATTTTCTTGGACTAAAGCCCCCCACCCCCAATCAGGAGTCTGGATGCTGAAAAAGCAATTGATTGGCAAGTTATTTTCTGTTTAAATTGCTAGATATCCCCACTCTTGTATAGATAAACAGTAAGGTGGTTTCAGAGATAGTCAAAATTGGAGGAAGGCTTTCTTCTTTCCCTCTTTATAGAGAGACTGCTTAGTCTCTGCCATCTGTCCTCTGTCCCTGCCCTGTGTTTCTCTCTGTTTAGAGCCATTGGCAGCTCTAAACATCGTTTAGATGCTGTCCCAAACGTCCTGCATAGGACTGCCATCTGTCCTCTGTCCCTGCCCTGTGTTTCTCTCTGTTTAGAGCCATTGGCAGCTCAGATCAGGCAAAGGCTACATTATGAGGCATACTGATGTCCCGCTCACCAGGGTGATCAAGGAGGAGGTTACTTTTAGTTGCCTCTAAAGTTGCAAGGATCCATCATCTTTGCTGCCAGTCCAAACTCTCCTTTTTGAATTCAGTCTACAAGTCATTTGTCGAGTTGCTACAGCTACTGAACCTTCAAAAGGCAGTACTCCATTGGGGTCTCTCTCTCCATTTTTTTCTTTGGTTGTATTACCCTTCTCATGTCATTAAGGAAGGGAAAATGTGAGTGTAGGAGGCAGTTTCCCCATGTGACTAGACATAAAAGCTCCCTTCTTTATCTAGGTGCTACCCACAACCATTGTCAGTGTGAGATTTGTCAAGCATTTGTACCAAAAGACCTTATGCAGTTGTCTGGCTTCCCTTTCTATCTATTTAGAAAAACAGCATTTGAAGTTTCTAGTTCAGGGAACCATGGCTTTTGAATCCTCCCACCTCGATGTTTAGCAACCACTTCGGAAAAAAATTTAAAAAAAATTGGTTAATCTTATGCTGTCCAGCCTCCTTCAGACATCTACTTTGGGCTGGATGAAGAACCTGAGGACAGTCTGTTTATACATGAGCCGTTTCTGTTGCAACCCAGTTGGAAGCCAAGACAGGCTGCCTTCCTGCATGTCCAATGATGCTGTCCCAACATCTGTTGTAAATGTGGAAGGCAAACGATGGCTGATTATCTCAGAGGAGCCTGGGAGTATTCCCCCAGATTGTTAGGGAGGAAGTCCCTGGTTCCATTTTTGAAGTCAGGCAAGGGTCTGAACCCCCTAAATTTGTTAGGGCTGATGTTGAAAGAACCAGAAGACCAGATATGCATCTCCCATAGCTAAGGATCCAAACAAAAAAATGGCAAGATTTCACTCAGGGTCTTTTCAAAACCACGGGTTATCTGTTCTTTCCCCTGTTCCTTGGTTCTCTACTTCTTCTAAAGGTCCTTAAGACGGATTCATCTGCAGAGAATGTGTGATTAGTTTCTGGGGAGGAGTCACTGACTTGCTCATCTCAAATCCGTTCTCTTTTTGCTCTGAGGCTGTTCAGAATCAAAGATGATTCCCTTTCTTGTGAATACTCCTCTGAAGAACTGTTATTTGGAGACACTGTTGTACACATGATGGAACATTTTAAATGGAATTGTTCATGGATTTCTGATATCAAGAAAAGTATTATGACCCTTTGCAGATTGATTTCTGTTGGATGCTTAGATGCCCTTTCTTATGCTTTACATACTTCTGATTCAGGTTGTTTGCTCCAAAGAAGCTTGACAGGTTCTATAAAGTCCCAAAAGCTCAGATGTTTTTATATAAAAACCCTTCCTCTGCCCCTGACTTGATTTCCCTGGCCACTGATGAGCCTTCTAAATTGCTTTCCTCTTCAAAACTTTTACTTTCTGACAAGGACAGGTGTACTATGGACAGATATGGAAAAAAGTATATGCCTGTGACATCCTAACTTTCAGAGCTATAAACTACTAGACCTATATGACTATATATGTGCCGGATCTTCTTTCTTAGGTGTATTCTGTCCGATATGCCTGATTCAGGAACTTACTATGTCTGATATGCCTGATTCAGAAGCAAAGTTCTCTGCTGTTTCCTTTTTGAGTTCTGCTTCTCTAGTGGCTCACCAGTCTGTATAATGTAGTTATGATGCTACTGATGCTTCCTCTTGGGTGGCTGCCTCAGGGTCTGTTATAAGGATATATTCCTGGTTGTGGTTGCAATCCCTTTATGGAGACATTAAGACTAAATTACTGGAGCCTTATCTGGAGATTAAGAACCTTTATGGCTCTGCTGTAACTGAGCTTTTCAAGGTCATGAAGAATCTTAAGCAGATCTTCATTTCTCCTCTTCCTGAATTTCAAAGAAGTTATCCCTCTTAAATTTTCCTGTGTGTGGAGGGAGCAAAGGCAGCCATCAAGGACTGAGAGATCTTCCAATAGGGTGTTTGCTAATAAGTCTTCAAAGGACTGTCAGTCAGAAGCCTTCTTTTCCTGACACATCTGTCCCCATTTGACATTCAACCTCTTCTCCCGCTCTGCCAGGTTTCTTTTTCCCTTAGATTGACTGTCCTTTCCAGTCAGGCAGTACATAATCACTGACTCTTGAGCACATTCCAGCACTGAAAAAGACTATTTCTTTGCTTGGAAGTCCTTTCTTCCCTTTTCGGGCATTCTTCAACCTCTCCATTGCCAACTTCCTCACTTTCCTTCAATTCTTCAAGGCATTTTAGTTCAGGGAACCATTCAGCCACTTCTTCCCTCTTAGCGAGTCAGGGGATTTTATTCCAGGATTTTCTTGGCTCTTGGGTATGAGGGTTCTTGGCAGCATATTCTGCCTCTCTCCTTTCTCAGCATTTTTCTGTTCCCTTTTTAAGATGCTCTCTCTCCAGTACCCAATTCCCCTGTTACTACTGCAGGCTTTCTTGGTGTCTCTGGATTTGAAGGATGCCTACCTTCCCATTCCTACTCACCCTCTATTTTTATGTTTCCATGTTTCCTCCTTACTTTAATTCTCTAGTTTGCCTTTGGTGTTTCTATATCTCAGAGTTTTTGCCAAATGTCTGGCCCCTGTGGTAGCCTTCTGTACAGTTCAGGGAATTCAGATTTTCCCTTATTCATATGCCCCCTCTCAGCACCTCCTGCTTCAGAATCTTGAATACACTATGCTTCTACTCTGCAGTTTAGTTCACTGTCTAAATTTCGAAAAAGTATGTTCATACCCTTCTTAAGACCATGTTTTTCTGGTTGCAGGAGTCGAGCCTTGCTAATTATGGCTTTGTTTCTTCCTCATGGACTTTTCTTTGACGGTTTATTTTCAAGTCTCTTCTATCTTTGCAAGTGCTCCCTGCAAGAAAATGTCTTTGAACTCTGGAGTTCATGGCATCATGTACAAGCATAGTAATAGCTGCATAGAGGCTGCTGTACCCACCAGGAAGAAGTACAGAACTAACTCAAAAAACAAGCAATCCTGGTGGAATCGCAAAGTCAATAGGCTGTATAACAGGAGGAAGAAAATCATGGCAAAAATTAGGAGGTGCAGCACCCAGCAGGATAAAAGCACTCTCATCAAACTAAACAAACAACTCAGTGGACATATAAAGTCTACCAAATCTAAATTTTTGGTAAGTCTGACCTCCCAGGCCAAGGACAACCACAAAGCATTCTTTAGCTATGTCCGCAACCTCAAAGGCAATACCCAATTGTGTGCAGAGCTCATTGTGAGTGGAGCCACCTACACTGAGCCAGAAGACATAGCAAACCTCCTGGCTGATAAATTGAGCTTCAGCTTTACCCCCTCTCCTCCTCCAACCTTCGCTTAGGAAATATCAGATATAACTCCCCCTACTATCACTAGGGAACAGGTCCTTAATGCTCTCTCTAAGACCAAGAACGCTGCATCAATGAGCCCAGACAATACCCCAGGATATCTTCTAAATAGCATGACATGACCTATCAGGGCTTCTGGAATTGCCATTCAACTGTAGCTTCCAAACAGGTTTCATGCATCATGACTAGAAAAAGTCAACAGTTATCCCACTGCACAAAGGTGGGCCATCTACAGACCCTGGAAACTACAGACCCATAAGTCTCACTAGTCTTATGTTTAAAGGTATGGAATGAATTATCATGGAGGTGATTGATAGAGATATAGTTAAATTCCAGACACTGGACCCAACCCAGTTTGGTTTCATCAAGGGCAGATCATGCTGGCTCAACCTGGTGGACTTCTTTGAGAAGGTCATCAAAGCAATGGATGAGGGCAAAATTGTTCACACTGGCTACCTTGACCTGGCCAATGCATTTGACACTTTACCTCACTCTGGCATTGTTGACAAACTCTGGTTTAGGTACAAACACGTATGTCACCCAGTGGATAGCCAACCGGCTCACAGACACGACCCGAAAGTTAGAATTGCGGAGTTCACCTCTACAAAGAGACCAGGCAGAAGTGAAGTCCCTCAGGGATTAGGCCTTGGACAGCTCCTTTTTGGCATTTACTTCTCAGAAGTCAAGGCCAGTGTCATTGGTCTCTGGCTGTTGTAGATGGTTGCAAATTAGTTGCTGTCATTGAATCTCACACTGACGCAGATGTTCTCCAGGAGGGGCTGAAGCAGACAACTTGTGTAAGAGCAATGGACTAAAACTAAATGCCAAGAAATGCATAATAGTATCCTTTGGGAAGGCATCCATCCCTGGTAACTATCATATTGATAACACACCCCTTAGAGTTGACCCAGTAGTCAGGGACTTGGGGACACACACAGTAATCTAGCCTTTAACCATCAAGTGTCTACAGTGGTGAGGAAATAATTCAGTGTTGTGCAACATATAAACAAAGGCATGGTATCTGTGCCCAAGGAAGTCATTGTTCCACTGTATTCGGCATTCATCAGACCTGTCATTGAGTGTAGTGCCTCCTTTGGTATGTACCAGGCATGTCCAATAATTGGAATGTCCACAGATGTTCCTCACTAAAAGAATGCAGGATATAAGTAAAATGTCCTGTGCAGACTGCCTCAACGTCTTATCTCTGTATTCTGTCTCCTACAGGCTTTTGACTGGAGATCTGTGCCTGGCATATAAGGCATTGTCAGACCCCACTCTGATGGACCTCCTGCATATCCACAAAACAAACAGCACCAGAATTACCTGTTCTAAAGACTTAAAACTTGCCTGTGATATAAATAGGACATGCTGGAGAGACAGGTCTGTATCCCAGAGACCACCACATCTGTGGAACAGGCTGCCCATCCATGTGAAGCAGAGTTCTTCCCTGACCCAATTCAAGTGCAACTTGGACAATGGGATGGAAACTGGAAATTCATTCCTGGTTTGGCACCTATGTTCTCACACATGGACACAGGTAACCTGTAAATGATTCATCTCCTCCAGCCCATGCTTAACACTTATCAAGGTTATCAGAACTTGTCAGAGATTTGAGATGCATGGCTAGGCTTAAAAAGGCCCTTGTGGTTGTTAGCGTAGTAAACAGCTATGAATCATTCCTATGGTTCCTTCTGCCAGACACATGAGGAAATTTCAGTGGTATCTCAAAGCTGTTCGTCTGCAACACTGCCATCATCTGGATGATGATCTTCCTCTCTTACTTTGCCTCAAGCTCACGTTTCTCCAGTGGATTCATTAGATTTCTTTGAATCCTGTCCTGCCTTTCCAGGTACTACTTCCCACTCAGGACACAGATGTTTTTGATCACGGATAGTTGGCCTCTTCCAACAATACCAGTGTCTGGAGAATTTGGTCTTCCTTGCAACAAGTGGGATCATATCAATCTAAAAGAGGTGTGGAGGGGTCTGATTATGGCTCTTCATACTTTGCATTCCCTTTGGGTCCCAGCTCTTTATAAGAATTTTCACAGAACACCATTATTATGTGGTACATAAACAAGCAAGGGGTCACAAAATCTTACCTTCTTTGCAGGCTAGCTCGTCTAGCTTGGGATTTTGGAATATGCCATAAACTGACTCTTTAGGTGGTCTGCATTCCCTCAAAGCCCAGTCAGTGTCAGACAGTCTGAGCAAGTCCCGGGCAGATCCACCCAAATGGATGTTTCATGGGGAGGTTTTCTTGCACATTGTGCTTCAGAGAGGTATTCCTCAAGTAGATCTTTTTGCATCCCCTCTGAACAGGCAACTTCCCTAATTCTGTTCCAGAGTGCCAAGTCCTCTGGCTTGGAAAGTGGACACCATGTTTTTTTCCTGGAAGGGCATTTTTTGTACATCTCCCCCTCTTCCTCTGTTGCCAAAAGTTTTGTATAGGATTATGTGGGATAGGCCCAAAATCTTGTTTGTCTGTAGCACACAAAATAAAAAACTATCACAAACCACATGTAAAAACAAATTGCTGTTTAATGACCTTAAAAGGTTCAAATGACTGAGCACTTTCACATTCTCAAATACCAGGCTTCATTAGAGTCATTTGAAAGAACAGTTCGACAACATATAAATACCCTACCAAGCACATTTGAGCAACCAATCACATCCTACTGTGCATAAGATTTAAAAATGCTATTTACATATTTAAAGGAAATTCACTTGAATATAAAAACATCAACAGGGACAAGAAAACATGGACAAATCTTCCCTATTTTGCCTCCTCCACCTGGGATAAATATTTGTTGCACTCAAAATGTATATATTGTGCAAATAAAATGTATATATTTTGCAAACAATAACTGTAAACTTAAGAAACTGACCATCCTTATTTACTTAAATTTTACTAGCTCTTGGTTTTATTATATGTGCCAAAGAAATACTGTCATTAAGCCCTGATAAAACAGTGGCATTCAACCTAAGTTTACGTCCATATCTCTTTCTTTGGTAGTAATTTGTAACTGATCACTGGTTGTTCTTAATATGGGGCTAAAGGAAGTATTTCTCTCTGCAGTTATCTCTGTTTTTGTTTTTACCAACAACTTAAGTGGGTACCCCCTTTCAATCAACATTCCAATCAGAATGTAGAACTCATTTGTAAATATTGTATCATCACTTATTAAGCGGGACAACCTCACCATCTGGCCTTTTATTATGCTTTTCCTCTGATGTGGAGGGTGACAACTATTGAAATGGAGTAGAGTATTTGAGTAAGTCTGTTATCTATATATGCTGCTGTTAAGTTTGTCTTTCTCACTGCACTTTGATAACTGTATATCAAGGATCTCCATCTCATTTGCCTTCCATTTGCTTGTGAATCTAAGGAAAGGAGGTAATGGAGTTTAGATATTCTATAAAGTCACCTGCTTCTTTCTCATCTCCTTGCCATAGGATGAGTATGTCATCCAAAAACCGATTGTAAGACTAGATTTTACCAGTAAAGGGTGACTGCAAAACAAACTTTCTCTCCTGCTCTAAAAGTACAGGGTTGGCAAAAACTGGGGCACAGTTGGCCCCCATCGCCACACCTGATACCTGGTGGAACAACTCACCCTCAAAAGCCAGGAAATTATTTTTGAGTCCTATTTCCATTGTTTCCGTAAGGAAAACTATTTTTTCTCTGTCAACCTTTTGACTTCTTAACAAACTCTCTCGAAACATTTCCAACCTCCCAGGGTGTGGAATCACAGAGAATAAATTGATTACATCAGTTGTCAAGGAATAGTCTCTCTCATTCCTGTTGATTTTGAGCCTCTCTAAACAGTGCCAAGAGTCCTTGAGAATGTGCTTGATTTCCCTCACCACTGGACCTGCCCATTTTATCCACCCGTGCTGCTAGGGGTTCTCTCTTTGAACCCCTTGCCACATCAATCGGTCTAAAGGGTAGATTTTGTGGGGTTTTTGTGGATCTTGGGGATTCCGAACACGTGTGCTATCACTGGATTTTCTACCGTTAAAAGTCTTAGATTTGTTTGGTCAATCAATCCCTGAAAAAAAACGCATCAGACAGAAAGAAGTCTGCCCTCATATATGCCCTGTTGACTTCATTCTTAGAAACCATGATGTAGGTGGAGGAATCATTTAGTATATTAAACATTTTTGAAACGTAATCAATTTGAGCCATAACTACTAATCCTCCCCATGTCGGGTTTTATAATTCTGTTCTTGTCACTAATTGATAAATCAATAAGGACCTTTCTTTATTCAATTGTTAAATTGACTTATTTTTACCAGTTAGTTTTCTTCTTAATTCTAATTCACACATTTTCTCAAAAATGTGTAATTGCTAGGAGGAATAAACACACTTTTACAATGCAAATTATTTGGCCTGTGGTTAACATTTGACTGACCACTAAAAGTCTCAAGTTTAACTATTTTATAAACAGTTTTAGACATGTCAACACAGCTATATCAGATTTAAAATCTGGAACAAAGGAAATGCCTTTCTTTAATAATTCAAAATGCACCTCATGTTTTACTAGGTCACTACATTTTTAAATAGTGAAACCCTGGTTTGTAATGTCACATGCAGGAGAATTATTACAATTTCTTACAGTATTTACTTGGACCTTGTCAAAGTCAACAGTCACATTTGCATCAGAAACATTACCACTCATATCAAATATTGTTAATTGTCTCTCCTTCTCCCCCCTCCCCATTGCCTCCTGTTGTATTGTCCATTGTTCTGTTGGTTCCTGGGACCTCTGTTCGTTTGACTCCTCAAACATTCCGATTTCCTTAACTGAGGTTCTTGTTCTAAAAATACCCTCTTCCTCTTCATATCTTTCATCAATTGTATTACCCTCATTGGCTGAGGAATTTTGATTGATAATTTAATTTCTCCTATCATTCCTATTAACAGCGTTACTTATGTTTTTATTTCTGTTATTTGTAGGGTAAGCCTGATTGTTTTTATATTCGGCTGTATCCCTATTTCCTTTAAGCTGATTAATGGTCAGGTTGTTTTTGACAAGTCCAGATCATGCAATACTTTGTTATAGCTTTGATTATACTGTGTAAACAGTAAATCATTTACTATGCTCTGGTTCAATGCAGTAATTTCGTTTTGCAGTGTGCTCAGCTTATTTTGATTATTTTGTATTATAATGTCCAACATCTCAAAGCCAGCTCTGTTGAAAGAGCTACCAGCTGACTGAATGCTGTTGACCCAGTCTCAATACCTAAAGGTAGTTTCCAGAGCCTTAAGCCATTTGGGACTTGTTTAACCACCAAGGACTTGCTCAAAAATGCATTG
This sequence comes from Protopterus annectens, assembly GCF_019279795.1. Taxonomy (NCBI): domain Eukaryota; kingdom Metazoa; phylum Chordata; order Ceratodontiformes; family Protopteridae; genus Protopterus; species Protopterus annectens. Next base: position 780,673,463 of record NC_056746.1, on the reverse strand, counting down.
TCCAACTGAAGGGGCCAGTATCTCTTACACAGCTTCTCAAAGTTTTAATATTTGGTTCTTTAATGAAGGCAAATTGTTCCTTTCCTCTCCTCCCTCCGAAAAGGGGGATTAGTAGTTATGGCTCAAATTGATTGTTTCAAAAATGTTTAATATACTAAATGATTCCTCCACCTATATCAGGGTTTCTAGGAATTAAGTCAACAGGGCATACATGAGGAGAGATTTCTTTCTGTCTGGTGCGTTTTTTCAGGGGCTGATTGACCAAACAGATCTAAGATTTTTAACGGTAGAAAATCCAGTGGTAGCACAGGTGTTCAGAATCTCCAAAGATCCACAAAAACCCACAAAATCCACCCTTTAGACCAATTGTTGCAGCAAGGGGTTCAAAGACAGAAACCCCTAGCAGCATGGATGTATAAATGGACAGGTCTGGTGGTGAGGGAAACCAAGCACATTCTCGAGGACTGTTGGCACTGTTTAGAGAGGCTCAAAATGTGCAGGAATGAGAGAGACTATTCCTTCTTAACAGTTGATGTAATCAATTTATTCTTTGTGATTCCACACCCTGAGGGGTTGGAAAAGTTTCAAGAGACTTTAAGAAGTCAAAAGGTTGACAGAGAAATAGTTTTCCTTATGGAAATGGAAATAGTGCTCAAAAATAATTTCCTGGCTTTTGAGGGTGAGTTGTTCTACCAGGTATCAGGTGTGGCGATGGGGACCAAATGTGCCCCAGTTTTCCCCAACTGTGTACTTTGAGTGGGAGACGGTTTGTTTTGCAGTCACCCTTTATGGGCAAAATCAAGTCTTACAATCGGTTTTTGGGTGACTTACTCATCTAATGGCAAGGAGATGAGAAAGAAGCAGGTGACTTTATAGAATGTCTAAACTCTACGACCCCCTTCCTTAGATTCACAAGCAAATGGAAGGCAAATGAGATAGGGTTCCTTGATATTTATCAAAATGCAGTGTGAAAGACTAACTTAAGCAGCATATATAGAAAACAGACTTGCTCAAATACTCTACTCCATTTTAATAGTTGTCACCCCCCACATCAAAGGAAAAGCATAATAAAAGGCTAGATGGTGAGGTTGTCCCACTTAAGTCATGATACAATATTTACAAAAGAGTTGTACATTCTGATTGCAATGTTAATTGAAAGGGGGTACCCACTTAAGTTGTTGGTAACAAAAAGGGAGATAATTGCAAAGAGAAATGTTTCCTTTAGTCCCATACTAAGAATAACGAGTTGTTCATTACAAATTACTACCAAAGAAAGAGATATGGACGTAATGGTGTTACGGTATAATGCTGAGGCACCCAATTTGTTCCATTGTCAACAGATGTTGGGAATTGTGTATAGAACAGGAAACAAAAGCGCAATTGGGAGTAAAACCTCAAATTGTTTATAGTAGGGGCAAAAATATTAAAAATATCTTAGAAGGGCACCCCAAAAGAGTCCTGAAAGAGGGGTACAAATCAGTCATGCATAAGTGTGGTGCCTGCAGGTATTGTAAATTCGTCAACTATGGTCCCTATGTTACTGTCAGTGACTGCAGTTATTGTATTAAATGCCCTGGCAGATGCAATTGTAATTCATCTATGTTAGTATATCTGGCTACTTGTACATCTTGACCAGCATTTTATGTTGGAAAAACTATGCGTAGGCTTAGAGACGGAATTAGTGAACATCTTAGGGCAATTAAAAATAGGGACCCACACAATGCCTTATATGTACATAGCATGAAATGTGTCAACTTTAAGAGATTCATCTTTTTTGTGATTGATAAGGTGGTAGCCAATGAGAGAGGAGGTGACGACAAATTGGAAGTAGAGGTTAGGGAGGTTAGATGGCAACTTAGGTTGAATGCCACTGTTTTACCAGGGCTTATTGACAGTATTTCTTTGGTACCTATACTAAAACAGAGCTAGTAAAATTTAAGTAAGGATTGTCAGTTTCTTATTAACAACTATCAAAGTTAGTAGTTACTGTTTGCACAATATAATATACAAATTTTGAGTGCAACAAATATTTATTCCTGGTGGAGGAAGCAAAATAAGAAGGAAGATTGGTGGTGTTTTTGTCTGTTTTCTTGTCCCTGTTGATGTTTTTATATTCAAGTGAATTTCCTTGAAATATGTAAATAGTATTTTTAAATCTTATGCATAGCAGGATGTGATTGGTTGCTCAAATGTGCTTGTTAGGGTATTTCTATGTTGTTGAAATGTTCTTTCAAATGACCCTGATGAAGCCTGGTGTATGAGAAGGTAAAAGTGCTCAGTCGTTTGAATTTTTTAAGGTTATTGTACAGTGATTCGCTTTTACACGTGTTTTGTGATCATATTTTTTTTTTTTACTTTTTTTATTTTATTTTGTGTTGTTTACATTATTTTGTCTGTTGGCAAGTTTTGTGCATTTATTTTATCTTGTTGGTATGTCTCTTTTGTCCAGACTGCACTGGTTCCCCCTTCAATTTATTTTGGCCAGGGGCTGTTGATAGAATTATTTAAAGTAGAACTGGTTTTCCGTCATAGAAATGGCATGTATGTGATTTGGTCTCACAGTAACCTCAGTGTATTGGTAAAACTGCTCTCTCTCATACTGACAATGTGATATTTTTAGGAATAGCATGAAAATGGAGAACCTGCAAATGCAGGAAGAAATAACAAGAAAGTGCCTGCATGACATACTGTAAAAGAGAAAATAAAAAGCATTGTTGTTTTTCCTTCATAGTAACAGAGGTTTGGTAATTATAATAGCAGTTCATAGCTTAGTACTAGGCTATTGGCCCTAGGGCCTATACAAGTCTAGCCATAACAATTCCCTGGCTATTTCTTCGCACAATATTTCCTTCCCTGGACCCTTGTCTAGCAGGATGACTGATGTGTTCAGTGTGATGTATTTTTAGAATACTTACGCTTTGGCTTAACAGAATGTGCTTGTGTGGAACAAAAAATGTGTTGTACTTCTGAATGTTTTGTAACAAATGGCATTAACGATAGAGACTTTTTGAAATATCCTAAACAGTTGAATGTACACAGATATTGAAACTAAATGAAAATGGCTAACAGCAGAAAAACTTAGACTGTCCTATCAGTGAAAGAACATTTCTGCCTGCTGAGAACTGATTTTCTCTGGATTGAGATAATGTTGTAGACAAAGAAGGATTCAGTACAGGAAAAAGTTTTCATCAAGGACAAAGTTTTGAAACTGTAAAAGTGGCTGTAAAATACTTGGTGTACAGCTGGTACTCCGAGTCAGCTGAGGAAGTGCAGTGTATGTAGCCAACAACAGAATTCCAAATAGCGGACACGTGGAGCAAAAGAAGCACAGTTTTATTTAAAATCCACAAAGCTTTCGGGTGGTCCCGCTTTTCAGTGTGTAAAAAAACCTTATGATAAAACTCAGTATAATTTATACAAACGCAGCCCAATCAAAGACGTTTGTTAATTAAGACATCAGTTATGATTTAAAGCCATAGTATAAAACTATACATACTATTTCTAGCATATAAAACAAGTATATAAAATAAAGGAGCAATATAAATTGTAACAGCAGCAACAACCATGCAGTTCTTCCCAAACGAAAACGGCTCAGTTCAAATAAAGCAACGCATATAATAAAATCCACAAAGCTTTCGGGTGGTCCCGTTTTTCAGTGTGTAAAAAAACCAATAGTTAGCATATAAACAATATTAATAGTATAAAACTATATATAGAGCAAAATAAAATAAAATGTAAAATAAAACTATATACATATTAAGCAAATACTAACTAATGTACAAGAACAAGAACTAATAACCTCGGTAGAAATGCATAATAATGCATTACTAACCCATCTAAACTACAATCTCAAGTATAATATACAGTAATTAAAATTTATATTTACCTAACTCGCATACTCTTAGTTTTGAGAAATGGTCTGATCGAAGCCCTCTCATTCAGTCCCTTACCTGAATCAGCTCTCAAACGTATGATCCATTTAACTTCCTTCTCTTCAGTGACATTTCTAACATTACCTCCCCTTATATTAGATGAAATAATCTCAACAACCATAAATTCAAAGGTATGTAGATGCCCTGCTAGCATCACATGCTTTGCTAAAGCATTAGTGACTAAACCTGTTCTAATATTATAGAGGTGCTCCCTGATTCTATTTTTAAAATACCTGTCTGTCTTTCCTACATAAAAGGATCGACAGGCTACACAAACAGCAAGATATACCACATGTTGGGTGTTACAATTCGCTGAACACTTAAAAATATACTCCATTCCTGTATCAGGATGCACAAACTTACCAGTACTATCTATATGTTGTTGTGTCTTTTGGCTTTTCCCGGTTAGGGGTCGCCACATCGGAACTCTGGTCTGCTAATGATTGGCATTTGATTTTTACGTGCCAAGTTGCCAGCTCTGACGCACAACCTTCAACAAAGGTACGCCCATTCACGCATGTCTCCACGCAGAAGACGCTCTAGCTGAGAATCGAACCGGACAGAGTCTGTACTGTGAGGCGATAACACTACTGCAGCACCACCACCGTGGATTACTTTCTATATATGAACAAAAATTACATTCACCACACGGAATAGTACCTGTTGTGACACCAGATCTATCTCTAGCCTGTTGGTAGCATAACATCCTTTTTAAGTTACGTTTGTTCTTATAATTAAACCTAGGTTTCCCACCAATAACATTAGCAATCTGTGGGTCAGTCAAAAGTACGTTCCAATGTTTGTTAAATATATCATAAATATTCCTACTATCTATAGTGTAAAACATAGGTATCCTAATCTCCGAGTTCTCTGAAGAATCTCTAAACCTCTCAACATTAAAACAGAAAAATAGGGCTTAGCACTATCTCTCCTCAAGGAGTTTAGATCACATAGCTCTTCATTCAAATCATGCTGACCATACCCGCGCTGCAAAAATCTTTCCTTAAGATTCAATAGCTCTGAAGAAAAGCCATCTTAAGGATAGATTTTTGCAGCGAGGGTATGGTCGGTATGATTTGAATGAAGGGCTATGTGATAGGAATATTTATGATATATTTAACAAACATTGGAACGTGCTTTTGACTGAGACACAGATTGCTAATGTTATTGGTGGGAAACCTAAGTTTAGGTATAAGAACAAACATAACTTAAAAAGGATGTTATGCTACCAACAGGCTAGAGATAGATTTGGTATCACAACAGATACTATTCCGTATGGTGAATGTAAATTTTGTTCATATATAGATAGTACTGGTAAGTCTGTGCATCCTGGTACAGGAATGGAGTATATTTTTAAGTGTTCAGCAAATTGTAACACCCAACATGTGGTATATCTTGCTGTTTATGTAGCCTGTCAATCCTTTTATGTAGGAAAGACAGACAGAGGTATTTTAAAAATAGAATCAGGGAGCACCTCTATAATATTAGAACAGGTTTAGTCACTAATGCTTTAGCAAAGTATGTGATGCTAGCAGGGCATCTACATACTTTTGAATTTATGGTTGTTGAGGTTATTTCATCTAATATAAGGGGAGGTAATGTTAGAAATGTCACTAAAGAGAAGGAAGTTAAATGGATCATACGTTTGAGAGCTGTTTCAGGTAAGGGACTGAATGAGAGGGCTCCGATCAGACCATTTCTCAAAACTAAGAGTATGCGAGTTAGGTAAATATAAATTTTAATTATTGTATATTATACATGAGATTGTAGTTTAGATGTGTTAGTAATGCATTATTATGCATGTCTACTGAGGTTATTAGTTCTTGTTCTTGTATATTAGTATTTGCTTAATATGTATATATTTTTATTTTACATTTTATTTTATTTTGTTCTATATTTAGTTTTATACTATTAATATTGTTTATATGCTAACTATTGGTTTGATAAGCTGTTAGTGTGGCGATTGCTGAGTGGATTTATTTTAAAATAGTAGGTGGAAGTCACTGAAGAAATTCCCTGTCATAGTAGTTAATGTTCAGCTTCTACGGTACTTTTATATCCATTTAAATGACTTCTTTATATTTATATATTTATACTTTTATAGTAATGTCATCATTTTCTGTTCTGATATTTATATGGAACTTTTTCATTATAGATGTTAGAGTTTTTTTATGGTAAATGTTAGGTTGGTAGCTTTAAATTGTGAGTTGTAATTATGATAGAGTTAATTAATATAGAGTATATAAAGGCTGACTAATTAATTGCACATTTTAATGGTCTGAAGAAGCTGTATTGTGAAAGCGCTTACCTACTGTGTGCACTCATTAAACCTGATTCTGTTGGATATTATATGCGTTGCTTTATTTGAAATGAGCCGTTTTCGTTTGGGGAAGAACTGCATGGTTGTTGCTGTTACCATTTAAATTGCTGCTGTACTCATTATTTTTAACAGCGCAACATTTACCTTGTGGAGTGTTGGCATGGTTTTCTATATAAAATAAAGGGTTTACTATCAAATGGACGATCAGACTCTGAGTCACAGTAGTCTGAATTGATCCAATTGGTAGAATCAGAAGAATGAATGCAAAAATGTACAGCAGCGAATGCAATACAGCATTTGCTGTTGTGACTTTCTACATTTTCATGCAGATCGCAGTATAGTGGGGAACCGAAAATGTGCCCTTTCCCCCACTATAGTGGCATCTTGGAGTTTGTATCTCTAAGTAGCAGGGAGTAGGGGGTGCAGGAGGCTTACCCCCCTGCAAACACGTTCTTCACTTTGCATTGCACAGTAATTCCGTTTGCGGACGTATGGTGAATGTTCGAATTTTGTTGAATTCGAACATTCACTACTTCTGCATTTGACTTTTTTGTTCGCTGCAGTGGATTTTCATTTATACGGTCCGTACAAACAATAAGTTGCTTGCAGTGAGAACGACAAAATGATAGTAAAATAAATAAATATATATATATATATATATATATATATATATATATATATATATGAAACATTTTTTTTTTAAATAATTTTAACGTCAATTGTTTCTCTTTAAGTATTGGTTTAGTACTTATTGCTGTGTTCAAACCAGGTTTCTTCTCTGCATTCAGTAATGTTATCCATCTATATTCACACATATCTAGAGCATTGTTTAAGTCGCCACCCCTTCTCTTCTTCACTACGGTATCTATAACCCTGAACAGGAAATTTTTTGTTCATTCTCTTCTACATGTTAACTAGTGCATTTGTATTAATTCTCCTTCTAATCTCCAAATTCTGTCTTTAAATTTTCTATTTCATTTACCCACATAGTATGCAGAGCATAGTGTACAGTTAGTTAAACAACATTAAAAGTATTACATGTAGCATATTTTTTTAAAATAAATTCCTTTCCTGTAACCGGGTGTGTATGTATATTGTTTTTATTCATTTCATTGCAGCAGGTACAATATTGGCAGGGGAAAGTACCTACCCTATTACTTAATTGATGTCTTTATAACATAATCTTGATTTCAAGCTGGAGCAATTTTTATATGCAAAATATGTTTTTTCACCCAAAATCAATTTAATTTCCGCCATGGTCATAAGAATGTCCCAATTTTTCTCAATATTTCTTAACGTCATTAGATTTCCTTTTATAGGTAGTAATATATCTAATGCAACTATTAGCCATTCTGTGGGTTGAGGTGGTATTTCTGTTACCATTCATAAAATATTGCCTAGCTGTATTCTGCCTCATACTTAAATCCCCAGTCTGTGTCTGTTGCAACGTTTCCTCACTATAACCCTACCTATTAAATTCTTGTACCATTTCTTGCATTTGATTAATGCATTGTATATCATTCATATTGAGACGGCTTGACTTTCTACAATGCTCTTAAACACATGAGGTTACATGTATGCTATTCTTATGTACATACCTTTTGGTCTGTACTACTTTTTTATGTACCATTGTATTAGTAATACCTATCTTGTCCAGTTTAATATCTAGATACGTGATATCTTTATTTGAATATTCAACACTAAATTTCATATAATCAGTTGAATTTAAATAATCCACGAATGCCTGCAGTTCAAAGCTAGTTCCATCCCATATTAGAAAAAGTCAACAAATCTTTTAAAAATGTTTTACCCATATAGATCTCAGGACAATTATACACACATCTTCTCCCATTCTGCTACTACAATATTTGCATAGGTGTTCATAACAGGAGTTCCCATTGTGACACCCATTCTCTGATAGTAGATATGTTCATAAAACATAAACATATTATTCTTCAGAACCAACTCCACTAATTCACATAGGGTTTTTCTCACCTTACCACCTATTTTCACTTCTCTGCATAGAAAACTATGCACGAAATCTACGCCCACATTAACAGGAATCCCTGTAAAAAGTGATTTTATATCAACAGTCACAAATAGAAAATCATGCTTATTGCAACTATTATACCAATTAGAAAGACAATTCAAGAAATTTTTTATATCTTTTATATAGCTCCTTGTAAGACAAAGATATTTACTAAGGACAGATGGCAGATAATACGATAACAGTTACTGTATTCACCCTCTTCCTGATACAGTTGGTCTCATTGGAGGGTGACATACATCTTTATGTACCTTTGGGAGCCCATAGATGACAGGCAAGAAACAGTAAAATAATTGAATAAGTCAGTATCTCCATATAGTTGTATTTCATAAATTTCCATATTAATGGCACCTATATGCTTCAAAATATCCACAACATTAATTAAAGAGAAAGTATTTTCATCATTAAGAAATTCAAAAATACTCGCATCATATATTTCTTTGTCCAAGGTTACTACGGCCCCACCCTTATCTGCTTGTTTAATAACTATATCAGCATTAATTTCAAGTTTAACAAGGGCATCTTTTCCATGCTTAGACAAATTATAATGCTTCTTTTTGTCCCTCATGGCATAACAATCTGTAATCTCATGTTCACAAATTTCCGAGAAGGCAGTTACTGTTAATTGGAACAAATAAACTTGACTTTTTTACATACCTGTGTGTTAACTGGCAAAGAATCTTTAAAAATTAATCTTAAACTTAATTCCTAATAAAAATCCTCAGGTCTGTTGAAGTGTTCTTGACTGTAGCAATATTATGCTACATGTAATACTTTAAATGTTTATTTAGCTAATTGTATGCTATGCTATACATACTGTGTGGGTAAATTCAATAAAAATTTTAAAGATAGAATTATAGAGCATAAATCGGAGATTAGAAGGAGAATTACTGCAAATGTGCTAGCTAAACATATAGAAGACACTTGACAAAAACTTAATTTCCTGTTCAGGGTTATAGATATGGTGAAGAAGAGAAGGGGCGGAGACTTAAACAATGCTCTAGATATGTGTGACTATAGATGGATAACATTACTGAATGCAGATAAGAAACCTGGTTTGAATACAGCAATAAGTATTAAACCAATACTTAAACAGAAACAATTGATGTCAAAATGATTCTTTAAATGTTACTTAAATATAGTTTTATATATTTTTTTTATATACTTGTTTTTATGCTAGAAATAGTATGTATAGTTTTATACTTTGGCTTTAAATCATAATTGATGTCTTAATTAGCAAATGTCTTTGACTGGGCTGTGTAAATTATACTGAGTTTTATCATATGTTTTTTATACACTGAAGAAGGGCATCACCCAAAAGCTTTTGTGGATATTAAATAAAATTGTTCTTCTTTGCTCAATGTGTCTGCTATTTGGAATTCTGTTGGCTGTTTGGACTTATCATGCATTCCAGTGGTTCACCTTCCTGTTGGTCCTATTTGCCTTTTTCTTGAAGTGCAGTGTATGTGACAGTATTATATCTGTGTTATAAAGAAAATGTTAGTGTCACAGTAGTGCTTGTTCAGCTGGTTTCAGTAAATCTGTCATTATATGAATGTACAGTTTGTCAGTGTGACGTGTGCTGCTGTGAATTTCAGTTTAACGGCTGTAATCACAAGTTACCTCACAGGATGGAACTTCTCACACAGGACAATGGATCTCTTATTCACCCTCATGTACTTGCCCTACTGTTGACGCTTGGTGATAGGGTTTTGATTCCTTTATGAAATCAATTTTCTGAGGTTGTCCTTTAGGTTTTGCAGGAGTCTGGAAATCCCACTACTGTAAATTACTATATAGCTAAATGGAAGAAATGTTCTGTTTAGTGACACACACATGACCTTGACCATCTTTTAATTTTGTGAGTTGCATTGTTATACTCTGTTAAAGCCCATTTATTGGCCATGTTTGCTCATCCGCCTTTAAATCCACCCCCTTGCTTCTAGATAGGAAGTTAAACAGTTGAAAGCTTATTCCTTTTTGAAACCTTAATTTTGTTCTTGAAAAGTTGACTCTGTCACCTTTTGAAACCTGCATTTTCTTCTTTGCTTCACTGTGCTTGGCATACTCTGTATTTCGAACATTTTATATTAAAGTTCTGTTTGTGGATTTTAATTGACCTGACAGTTTTTTTTTGTTTTTTTTTTACAACTTGTGCTGTACTGCAATGGGTAGTGCATGTTTACTAGTTGTTTTTATACTTGCCCCCTGGTTCTTGTTTTGTCAGCCAGGCACGGAGAGAGAATTGCTCTTCATACTAATCTTCCTCATATGCCCATGGTTGTTAATGATTTGTTCTTGTATCAGTATTCACCTTCCTTCCTTTTCTCCCTCCTCCACAAAATAATAGTGAGAGAATTCTACATTCCTTGGATCTACATAGACAGCTCAGATATTAACTAAATAAGGCTAATTGTCGCCTCACAGTAAGACGCTGTCCAGGTCGATTCTCAGCTAGAGCGTCTTCAACGTGGAGACATGCATGAATGGGCGTACCTTCGTTGAAGGTTGTGCGTCAGGGCTGGTAACTTGGCACATAAAAATCAACTACCAATCATTAGCGGACCGGAGTTCTGCTGTGGCAACCCCTAACCGGGAAAAGCCAAAAGATACAACAACATATAAGGAAATCTAAACAACTTTGTTTCTAAGCAAACCATCTCCTACTGAATTTCTAAGGCCATTTTCTTTTGCTGTTCTTTTCTTGGTAAGCAGCCTCCTTCTGTTTAGGCTCATTCTACAATGGCTCTGGATATTAGATGTGTTTTGGAAGCTGTTAGCGGTTATTTGATCTTCTGGGGTCTATATTACAAGATCGAAAAGAGCGGAGAGAGCAAACGGCTTAAACATTGAAAATGCCATACATCGAAGTTGCTCTTCCACACACTGCTAATTATATATACCAACTCTAAGATCGCACCACAGTGATGAAAGGGCACATTTTCCCATCATCACTGTACCTCGATCTCTCAAAAAAAAAAAAAAATTGATGAATGGCATTTCCGATGTTAAAGCAATTAGCTCTTCAGCCTGTTCGATTTCATGATAGGAACCCAATCTTATGTACATACCTTTGCTAAACATTATAAGTTAATTGTGATTTCTAGTCCAGAGTTGGTTTTGTTAGGGCCATCCTGCATATGGTGTTGAAGATATCCTCTGTTGCTTCATAGGTTCATAGGTTCATACTAGGCTATCTGCCCTAGGGCATTTATAAGCCTAGCCAGAGTGTGTTTGGCTTTCGCCACCCATTTTAAATTAATTTTGCTATGCCCTTTTTCGAGGTTAGTATACTGTGCCTCTGTCTAACAGTGACACAGAAGTGATACCCGGAGTAAACCTACGATCTCCCATCCACTCATCAAGATTCCTCTTGAAGAGAGTCAATGAGGGACTCTGCCTAACCTGGACTGGGATTTTATTCCAGAGTGAAGGGAGCATTTGGGTTATTAATGTGTCCCTCCAGCATGTCCTATTTATTTCAGTGCTGAGGTTCAAGTCTCTCGAGCGCGTAGCTCGATGGGATTTGGATTTTCTGAGGTGCAGCATGTCCATTAATTCCGGGTTGGATATGGCTTTATACGTCAGGCACAGATTGCCTCTGAGCAGGCGGTATGCCACTGAGTAGAGCTGGAGTTTCTTTAACCAGGCAGCATATGGCATCTGTTTGAGCCCTATGATCCTCTTGGTGAGGTACTTTTGGGGTCTTTCCAGTTGCTGCAGGTGTCTGGTAAGGTACATCCCAAAAGGGGGCATTGTACTCAATTATGGGCCTGATGAGGGATGAGTAAAGAGGCACGATGACCTCCCCTGATCTAGATGTGAATCCCTTCATGATTAGATGGGCTATATAAAATGTTTTTCTAACCACTTTGGCCACATGGTTGTCAAATGATAGATTGCTATCAACTTGGGTCCCCAGGTCCCTAATTACTTCTTCTGTACTTAATGGATTACCACCTATGTGGTAATTTGTGGGCACTTTGTTTTTGCCAAAGGGGATGACTATGCACTTTTTGGCATTTAGCTTGAGGCCATGACTCTGGCACCAGTTGTCTGTTTCTATGAAGCCCTTTTGGAGGATGCTTTTGTCGGCTGGAGAGTCGATTATGGCGCCCAGTTTGCAGTCATCTGCGAACTTAGTCAGCCACAGTCCTTCCGTGTTGTCCTGTACCTCTGAGAAATATATACCGAACAAGAGAGGTCCCAGGACTGAGCCTTGTGGGATGCCACTTGTAACTGGTTTGGAGTCTGACATAGCTCCAGCAATTCTAACCATGTGGGTTCTGTCCTTGAGCCAGTTTACAACCCATCTAGTGACATAGGGGTTTATATTTAAGCTGATGAGCTCATCTATAATGCCCGAGTGGGGTATTGTATCGAAGGCTTTTGCGAGGTCCAGGTAGGCTGTGTGGACCACCTTCCCCTCGTCAATGGCCTTGGTGACTGTTTCAAAGAAATCAACCAGGTTTAAGAGGCAGGATCTGCCCTTAAAGCCGAACTGGGTAGGATCCAGTGTCTGTAGGTCCCCAATATCTTTATTTATGAGGTCCATGATGATCCTTTCCATAGCTTTGCAGACCAAGCTAGTCAGGCTTATGGGGCGATAGTTTCCAGGATCCGTTGAGGCACCACCTTTGTGGAGAGGGACCACTGTTGCTGTACGCCACTCTTTGGGTACATATCCTGTAGTAAGGCTGAGATTGAACAGTAGTTTTATGTTTGGATTTAGCTCTTCTTGGAGTTCATGTAGGACGCAGCCCGGGACTCCGTCTGGTTCCATTGATGCTGTGTTTTTTGCTTTGGAGAGGGCAGCTCTTACCTGAGCATCTGAGAAGTCAGGGAGGCAGCAGTCTGCTGGGATAAATATTTGCCCTTTTGGTGGGGAGGGGGGGAGAAGTTTGTGCTGAACCTGTCAGCTAGGATGTTGGCAATGTCTGTGGGTTTGGTGTATTTTTTGTCATTTTGGACTAATTCTGAGCATATCTGGGAATTCCCACCCAGGTTCCTAACATAACTAAAGAAAGCCTTGTGATTATCCTTAGTGTCCTGTGCAATTTTTCTCTTGAAGCTGGCCTTAGACGATTTTATGAGTGCCCATAGTTTTTTGCTAATACTGATCAGAGATGCCTTCCCTTTTTGGGATTTTGCTCTATCATGTAGTAGCTTCCTCCTTCTGTTGTATAGTTTGTTTATGGCTGGGGTCCACCAGACAGGACGTCTGCCTTTGGAGGATTGGGTTTTGGTTTTATTTGGTATTGCATGATCCATGCATTCCTGAAGGTGTTCATAGAATGCGTTTATAAACGATTCTGCGGTCTGGGCCGTATTTTCCACAGGCCCGGGGGCTTTGAAGGATTCCACCTCAGTTTTGAGGAGTGTGAAATTTGCTTTAGAGAAGATGTCCTTCAAGGATGCATCTGCAGTCCTTACAAATGGGTTGTCCTGTCGTCAGGCAGCCCTTCGGTCGGCCGGATTCCAAAGTCTGGGTCTGGCTTCGGCTGGTGTCGTACTTCACCCGACGTCATAGCTGCAGTTACTCGGGTATAAAGGCATCAGCCGACGCCATCTTCCTCAGTCTTTCTTGCCGCGTGGCGCCCGAAGCAGAAGCTGTTCGCAAGTGCCGGTCGGTCAGATATAGAGATTACTACTACCGAATACTACTTCGAAGACTTCTAAAAAGCTAAGTACCCCGTTGGGGACTCTTTCTTGCCTCAGCCGATGTCAGAGAAAGTTAATAACTGTTTATCTTGTGGGAAACAAATACCTCATAAAGATTTCCACTCCTACTGTATACATTGCTTAGGCCCAGACCACGACGTAGCAGCTTGTCTAGCCTGCTCTTCTTTTAACCGACGGACGCTCAGACGTCGGTCGGAGTTTGCTGAACAAATTTTCGGCTCTGATTTTGCCTACATTATGCCGTGGGATCCTCCGACAACGCAAATTTCTAAAAAACGAAAAGAAAAGGACCGACACTCGCGGTCCGCGGTCCCGGCCGAAACCGCGATTAAGCAAACCGCGAGTGTCTCGGTTTCGGCCGAAACCGAGCAAGCGGTTCTTTCTCCAGCTGAAACCATGCCTTCTACCGAGGCCTCTTCTAACCTGGTAGAATCTGCTTCTGAAAATCAGCCTTCTGTTGCGGTTTCCCAGGATTTATCAGACACAATTCCCCTGGATATTTCAACCCTTGCACGTGGAGCTGCTAGGCCTCCTGCAGCCATGTCTATTAAGGCCTTTGCCAGGGCTAAAGCAGCCAAAGCTTCAAAATCTGTGCCTGCCAAACCCCCCTCACACAGGCCCAGCACTAGCTCTCATATGCTATCTTTGGCTGAGGATTTAATTTCTTTAATTCGTGGTTCCCAGCCCCATCCAGACAGGTCCTCTCTCCCTCCTCCAGAAAAGAGACCTAGAGCAGAGCCCCCTGAACCAGTATCCACTGATGGTTCCTCTGATGAATCAGAACATTCAGAACTTCCTGAGGCTCCTTATTCTCCTTACGAAGACTCTGATGCTGAAGAGTCCATTCCTTCAGCCTCTCCACCTGAGGAATTTTCCTTTGGGGAAACATTGCATGCTATGAGGGAACAGTTTCAGTGGCAGGGCCAAGATTTCTCAGACTCCAGAAAAAGGCTTAGAACCTTTCTACATTTGCCACAACATAGGCCTTTGGCTATACCTCCAGTTCTTTCTGTTGTGGACAATGCATTTAATGATGCTTGCACTGCTCCTGATTCATTACCTCCGGCTCCTGCTAAGCCCGATAGGTTCTACAGGGTCCCGGACACTCACCATCATTTATTCAAGGCTCCCTTTGCAGATCTAGAGACCATCGCCCAGGGCCCTAAAGCTGTAGTTGCTACTTCTACTAAAAACCCCCTCCCCTCTGAAAGGGAATCCAGGTCCTTAGAGAGATGGGGTAAAAAAGTTTACACTTCTGCTACCTTGTCAGCTAGGGCTTTGAACTGCCAATTTCATATGATTCAATATCAAGAGTTTATGCTTGACCAGTTAACTAAAAAGCTTTCCTCTGAAGAATCTTTAGATAAGAAATATGTTCAGGAAATGGTACATAACATACAGCAGGTTAGTAACCATTCTTTAAAATGTGGCTATGATGCACTGGAGGCTTCCTTTAGATCAGCCATGACTGGCACAGTTATCAGGAGACATGCATGGTTGAAAGAACAGGCATTACCAGACCATGTCAAATCAAAGCTTTTGGATGCACCCATGGACAAGGTCAATTTATTTGGTTCCCCTGCTCAGCAGGTGCTAAAAAAGATGGAAGAAAAGGCAAAATCTGTACAAATAGTGAAAGATTTTTTACAGGTTCAACCTCCAAGGTTTAGCAGGAACTGGCCCTCCAAAATTGGTCCTTTCCAGACTCCTCTAAGGCCCAGAGAGGCAGGAATAGGCGTTCAAGAGGCAAAAACCAATCCAGGGGTACCTACAGGGGACGCCAATGGCAAGGTAACAACCAGCGAGGCACAGACGCAGCCACCACCACTACAACAACTCAATCACAGTGACTTGACAGTGGCACCGCCTACCAGGGAACAACTAGAAGCACCCTTAGGCGGAAAACTAACATTATTCTCAAAAAACTGGCACTGCATAACAAGGAAAAAATGGATTTTGCAAACTATAGACCAAGGTTACAGGTTCCATTTCCATACTCTACCAGGGAAGAGAGGAATGCCAAACCTACCACCTTCTCAAAGGACAGAAGCTCTGAAACAAATATCTCAGCTATTAAGAATGAGAGCTGTGGAAAGGGTACCACCAATGGTGCAAGGAAAGGGATTTTACTCCAGACTCTTCCTGGTACCAAGAAAAGAAAACAAATGGAGACCCATTCTAGACCTGTCCGCTTTAAACATTCCTTATTGTTCCAAAATTCAAAATGCTGACCCTACAGCAGCTTCTTCCCATGCTGGGCAAGGAGTCTTGGCTGGTAACTCTAGATCTCAAGGAGGCATACCTGCACGTCCCCATAAGACCAATTTGCAGAAGATACCTCAGATTTCTTGCAGGATCAGAGCATTATCAATTTTCAGCATTGCCCTTTGGCTTATCTACTGCGCCCAGAGTGTTCACGAAATGCCTGGCATCAGTAATTGCTCATTGCAGGCTTCAGGGAATCCAAATTTATCCCTACCTGGACGACTGCCTGATACAAGCGGACAACAAAAGCAAACTAGCAGAAGACTTACAAAGAGTCATTTACCTGCTGCAAGCCTTGGGATATACAGTCAATATAAAAAAGTCAAGGCTGATTCCATCCCAAAGAATAACCTTTCTGGGTGCAGAGCTGGACACATCAAAACAAATGGCATTCCTAACTGCAGAAAAGCAAGAACAACCACCTCTCTACTTCTTGGCATTAACAAAGCAGAACCACCTAACTGCAAGAAAAGTACTGCAAGCTCTAGGCTTCATGGCATCCTGCATAATTCTGGTCCCTCATGCCAGGCTGCATATGAGAAAGCTACAGTGGTACCTAAGGAATTTGTGGTCCCAACACAAGCACAGTCTAGAAACCAAAATTCCAATAATCCCATGCCTGAAACAAGAGTTCCTATGGTGGGCTCAGGCCTGTCAATCAAACACAGGATTGCCCTTCTGCAACAGCCAACCAAGCCAAACCATCACGACAGATGCCTCAGACCTCGGTTGGGGAGCACACATGCAGGGCAAGTGCATACAAGGCTTATGGACTCAAGAACAGCTGCGCCTACACATAAATCTAAAGGAAATGCTGGCAGTAAAATTGGCAATCCAGTCATTCAGACCATTTCTCCAAGAAGGTCAGTTGATGATAAGGACAGACAACACCACAGTTGTGTGGTACATCAACAAACAGGGGGGCACCCATTCATATCCTCTATGCCGGCTGGCACTGGATCTATGGGATGTGGCCCTGACCTACAACATTCAGTTACAAGCAATCTTTGTACCGGGAAAAGAAAACATTCTAGCAGACATATTAAGCAGAACAACCACAGATGCCCACGAATGGATGCTTCATCCGGACGTCTTCAAAGCCATCACAAGGAAATGGGGATTACCACAAATAGACTTGTTTGCATCTCCGGTCAGTCACCAGCTAAAGAAATTCTGCACGAGGACGTACCATCCACTTGCTTGGAAGGTGGACTCCCTCTCTTTCAGTTGGAAAAACCTGACAGCATACGCATTTCCACCACTTCCTTTGATGCACAAGGTGCTTCTGAAGATCAAAGAGGACCGTCCCAGGATCATTCTGATAGCTCCAGACTGGCCAACACAACATTGGTACCCATTGCTGAGGAGCATGTCTCGGGAACAAATATGGACACTACCCCTGATCCCATTATTGTTAACACAGAACAATTACAACATCCTGCATCCAAACCTGAAAACACTGCAGCTAACTGCCTGGAACATTACATAACAGCAATTAACCCAAACTTATTCCAAAGGGTTAAAGACATAATCCTGGAGGCACGCAGACCTTCAACAAGAAAAAATTATGCTGCAAAATGGAAAAGATATTTCATTTGGAGTACTGCAAAGGGAGACGATGTGACTCTAGTAAACATGGCCAACATCCTGGAGTACTTGGCAGAGCTCTTCCACTCAGGCCTGTCCTACTCTTCCATCAAGATACATGCATCAGCTATTTCAGCACAATATAGCTTGGATCCTCCTGTCTTCTCTCATCCCCTGCTCAGACAATTTCTGAGAGGAATTAAAAATGTGAAACCTCCCAGGAAACCACCACTGCCAGCATGGGACTTGAATTTTGTGCTAGAGAAATTGACACTTCCTCCTTCCGAACCAGCAGCAACAGCAGAATTACAATACTTATCATGGAAGACTGCTTTCCTGCTGGCAGTAACATCAGCAAGAAGGGTCTCTGAACTACAGGCACTAATGGCAATACAACCCTTCCTGATCTTCCATCAAGATAGAGTGTCTATGAGGACAAATCCTACATTTATGCCTAAGGTGTTATCCAGAGTGTCATTAAACCAGGCTATTCACCTACCTACCTACATTCTTCCCAAATCCACAGAACAGGGGAGAAAGACTTTTGCATACCTTGGATGTACACAGACAGTTACGCTACTACCTGGACAGGACTAAGTCGAATAGAAAAACTGACCAGCTTCTGGTAGCATATGCCACAGGAAAGGAAGGAAAACCAATTTCGAAACCGACAATCTCCAAATGGATAGGAAATTGCATTAGATTTTGTTACTCCTATCATGGAAAGAAAACTCCAGAGAACATCAGGCCTCACTCCACAAGAGCTACAGCCACTACCACAGCTTTCTTATGAGGAGTGGCTACCCAAGGACATTATAGAGGCTGCTACTTGGACCTCCGTGCATACATTTGCCAAGCATTACAATTTACCTTTATACTCTAGATCCCGAGCAGGTTTTGCCACTGCTGTTTTGCAAGGGATCCTAGCTACACCATAATCACTACTCTTCCTCCTCCCCTTGTTTAGCTATGGTATTCTACCCATTTGTAAGGACTGCAGATGCATCCTTGAAGGACATAGTACAGTTTTGTACCTACCATAAATGTAGATGTCCGAGAGGAATGCATCTGCAGTCAGGATTACCCACCCTCCTTCCCCTCTGAGGTACTCCTAGGGTATTTGCCAGCCTTCAGCTAGCTTGGGGGGGATCTATTATGGTGTATTTGTTTGTATATATGTACATACATGCTTATTTTATGTGTTTGCTCTTTACTATTTGGAGTCATTGGCATTTATCCAAATTTAGCCTTCCAAAAAGAGCACCTGGCATCTGGGGCAAGAAACACTGAGGAAGATGGTGTTGGCTGATGCCTTTATACCCGAGTAACTGCAGCTATGACGTCGGGTGAAGTGCGACACCAGCCGAAGCCAGACCCAGACTTTGGAATCCGGCCGACCGAAGGGCTGCCTGACGACAGGACAACCCATTTGTAAGGACTGCAGATGCATTCCTCTCGGACATCTACATTTATGGTAGGTACAAAACTGTACTTTTTTCACTGTGGTTTTCTGGGCAGGGGGTGGAGTCTGGATGTGAATATCCAGTGAGATTAGTTTATGGTCTGATCTTACCAGTGAGGGATACTTTTCTGGTCTGGAGCATACAGTCCGCATGTTGGTAATGATCAGGTCCAGTATGTTTTCCCCTCTTGTGGGAGTGGTAACAAGTTGTTCCATAGCATTTGAGTTTATAAATTCTAGGAACCTTTGGGCTAGGGTGTTGGAGCTAGAGTAATGCTCCCAGTCTATGTTTGGGTAGTTGAAGTTGCCCAATATAATGGTGTTTGGAGAGACCTTCATATTTTCCAGTGTTCTCAGGAAGGCAGAGTGGGGTTCCTGGGTTTGGGAGGGTGGTCTGTAGCAGGCTATAAACTGGAAGGCAGTTTTACCCACTGTTAGTTGCACATGGATAGTCTCTGATGCTTTGTGCTGTGCCACCAACCTGGAGGTGTGGGTATCTTTGACGAATATTGATACTCCCCCTCCTTTTGTGGGACGGTCCAAGTTTTGGGGCCAAAAAGCATGGTATGAGGTATAACCTGGTAGTGCTGGGGTGCTCTCGGGAGCCTTGAACCAGGTTTCTGTTACTGCACAGATATCTATGTTCTCCATGCTAAGGAGAGTTTTGAGTGCGTGCATCTTGAGGTTTAGCCTTCTGGCATTGAGTAGCATTACTCTTAGTTTCTTATCCCTTGTGATACCTATGGAGGTGGGTTTGTCTTTTGAGCCTTGCCTAAAAAAGGCACTATGGGGGTAGCAAGAGCCTTTGCCAATATCCGAAAGCCCAGGGGTGACAGGTACAAGCCGTCCCTAGCGAAGCATCGTGGCTTGTCGAGCATGTCATCTCAGGCTGACAGGCATTGGATCCCCTTTGAATGACACCAATACTTAAGCCAATTGTTGAAATTGATCATCTTGTCTTCATATTGTGGCATCATTCTTGGTGAGGGTAAGATGCTACTTAAGGTCAGGGTCATACCGGCCTGGGCTACATGCTCAGAGAGCTCCTCTGTCTCTTTTTATGTAATCCAGGGAGGTACATCTCGGGTCATTCACACCAGCACCAGCATGGACAATGACTGAGTCATATTTGTACTTGCCTTGGAGTGACCTGAGTGCTTGTGTTATGTGGCGGATCCTAGCGCCCGACAGGCAGCTCACCGTGACCTTCTCCTTGTTTAGCCTGGTGAGCGGGACGTCAGTGTGCCTGACAATAGAGTCACCTATTACAAGTGTATCAGGTGTGTTGTTTAGCCTTAAGGGCTCTGACTGTTCGGCACACTGGCTTTGTGAGCTTTGTGTTGCACATATTTTGTTTTGGGGTAGCGGTTGCTTGGGTGTCTGCTTTGGAGGTCTCTGCTGCTTAGGCAGATTTTTATTTAGAGCCTCCGAGTATGTTTTTGTGTGTTTGGTTTGCTGTCGTGGTAGGTCTATGTGAGACTGGAATTGTAGTGAGTGTGGTTTCCTTCTCCTCCTGACTGGTTTCGCCAGTACTGAGTTGAGAGAGCTTAGCCTCCAGTATGGCTATATGGTTGCATCTCTCACATGTGTTGGAATTTGTTGGGAAGAGGAGAGGGTTGTCTGTGTACATGAGGCAGTTGTAACATTGCCTCAAGATTCCCAGATTCACCAGCTGGACCGGAGAGGAGATTGACAACTGACCTTTGGACATGCTAGAATAGTATTGGGAATTCCTTTATAATTGAAAAAAAAGGACCAATGGGGAACGAGGTACTCAAGGGGTGTTTGTGAGGGTGTAGTGCTTTTAATATTTTAGTGCTGACTTATATAATTGCTTTAGTGTGCAAGTGCCAGGTAACTTAAATGCAATGTGTTACAGGTAACTTAAATGCAAAAACGACAAACAGTAACTTTCTTTCAAGTGAAACAAGGATATAAGTACAGTAAGCAATGCAGATATCACTAGAGATCCACAGAAGCGCTGAAAAGCCATGTTTTAGGTGGAATTAGCGTTTCTGGGAAATAACAAGCCAACAAACAAGCAGCATACAAATAAAGCTAGATTCAGCAGGCCTGGATCTAGTTTATGCTACAGCAAACAAGGTGTACCAATTTCAGTAAGAAACAGTTCAGATATGCAGGCACTTTAAGCCTTTAACCAGAAATTCCCAGCTCAGAAGGGCAGAGTCCAGCCTCTCCTCCCACAAGAGTGCAGACCACGAACCTTCTTAATGTAAAATAACTGGCCTGAAGCCCAAGTGCTTAAACCAGAACGAATAAACTTTTAGAATAACAGACACTGAGCCCTCAATCAGCAGTTCACAACTTAGAAGGATGTAAGCTACCTGTCCTGCCACCACAGTGCAGGCCACAAACCTTCCTAATGTAAAACAACTGGTCTGAAGCCCAAGTGCTTAATCCAAAAGACTTAGAATGATAGCTACACTTTAATCAAGTTACTACCAAGCAGTAATAAATACAATTGAATACTTTAAAGAATGCCTGGATTAGTGCTCAAATTATACAAAGTTAGATTCAGCAGGCCTGGATCTAGTCTATGCTACAGCAAACAAGGTGTACCAATTTCAGTAAGAAGCAGTTCAAATATGCAGGCACTATAAGCCTTTAACCAGAAATTCCCAGCTCAGAAGGGCAGAGTCCAGCCTCTCCTCCCACAAGAGTGCAGACCATGAACCCTTTTAATGTAAAATAACTGGCCTGAAGCCCAAGTGCTTAAACCAGAATTAATACACTTTTAGAATAACAGACACTGAGCCCTCAATCAGCAGTTCCCAACTTAGAAGGATGTAAGCTACCTGTTTTGCCACCACAGTGCAGGCCACAAACCTTTCTAATGTAAAACAACTGGTCTGAAGCCCAAGTGCTTAATCCAAAAGACTTAGAATGATAGCTACACTTTAATCAAGTTGCTACCAAGCAGTAATAAATACAATTGAGTACTTTTAAGATGACGCAAAAGCAAAATAAAGTAGGAAGAAACACAAATACAGTAAAAGCAGATTTTTTTGAGTGAGCAAATGAGATGGGCCCAGGAGTTACAGGACAGAAACATGTGCAAATGCAGGCCTTCAAATCAGAAAGTTGAGAGAGATGGAAGACCGCCAAAATGGCCAATAACTACAAATTCTGGGCCAGAACCACTCCTTATGTGGTAGACAGGTTACCTAGTGCTTACCACTCCCACTGATAAGCTAGAAGGCTTCCCTCCAACACAGAAAGGCTTGGGGGCTCAGAGGCTTACAAATAGTCCTGGATACAGGAAATCTGTATCTGGAACACTAATTACAGGAAAGGTAGGAAACAGGCTTACAATTTTTTTTTTCAGAAAAGTGGCAAAAACAGTAGTAAAAACAATTCACATGCAGTGCAAGGTGGCACAGTTGAGTATGTAGCATTATTAGTCCACACACAGTTTGAAAAAATGTAATTAAAAAGGACTAAAAGCAAGTGCAGAAAGGATTTATTAGGTAGAATGCGGTAAAGAGATGGGACTGGGGGAGTGTCCTAGATCAAATCTACAGTGGGGCGGGCACTGCAAAAGCCACCAAATTTAAACTACTACCAGAACAGGGAGGGGTGGTGAGGAAAAGTTTCAACAAAGATGTGAGGAATCAGAGTGCAAATTATAAAATGAAGAACAACAAACGTAGCAGCTCCAATGCAACGAAACAACACACAGCAGAACCAGTAAAAATCCATTTATTCTGTACACTCTAGCGCCTCGGCCACAGTAAGCCTTCAAGGAGTAAAATTGTAAATTTTAAGTAAAACAATCAAAACCTACTAGAAGTGCATAAACCTACACATCCCCCAGGCAAAAACCTTCTATCTTTCAGCCTAGCTCGCCACTGGAACTCCCTACCACCATCCATCCGCACCACCATTAACCACTCTACCTTCAAAAAATCTCTTCACTGACATCTAACATCACAGTGGGAATGCTCTTTCTCCCACCCTACATAACTAACTCTGTCTTCTCACCTCCCCTGCTCCTTCCTGCTTCTTCTCTACTCTTCCTATATAATTGCATAGAATGGACTACACAGGCTTTTAAGTTTACTTCCCCCACTATGCAACATCCTTTAGTATTACATTGTACCTTTCCATAGTGTGTATGATTCCTCTCAAATTGTGTTAATTGCTTTATTTGCTGTAGTATTGTTGTATGTTCTTCTCAATCTGTATTAATTGTTGTGTTTGGACTATTTTATTTTTAAATATTTTCCTTTCTCATTTTGTATACTATCATTACTACCTGCTGTACCTATATTGTTACTGTTTCATGTATATTTTTTGCTTTTTCGGAGCTTTTCTCCCCAGGACTCCATTGAAAACGGGTTCTTTATGGCCCAGTGGACTATCCTGGTAAACCAACTGCAATAAAATAAATAAAAATAAAATAAAACACACCCCATACATCTTATATAGTCCCAAACATCAACAATGAAACAATTTATCAATCAATCAATAAAATACTTAATTACATAACACATTTCCAGCAGCAGTCTGTATTAAGACCTCTAGGTAACAAAGTACTATATTTTAAAATAAAAACAGTTTATTTTTTTAAAAGCAATTTCACAACAATATTTACATCAGATTCCTCAGCAGCCACTTGTTGCAAAATAGAAGCTTTTAAAGTATGATATTGTCCATTGTGATATTCACAAAAATGTTTAGCTAAAGGGCTCTCTAGCCTAAAATTTCAGATATCCCTGATATGTTCAAGTAATCTCACTTTGAACATCCTCTTAGTTTGACCAATATAAAACTTGTTGCATTCACATTTTATTGCATAAAATCACCCT
Source organism: Protopterus annectens (assembly GCF_019279795.1). Taxonomy (NCBI): domain Eukaryota; kingdom Metazoa; phylum Chordata; order Ceratodontiformes; family Protopteridae; genus Protopterus; species Protopterus annectens. The sequence continues at coordinate 780,649,339 of NC_056746.1, read as the reverse complement.
ATTTGTCCTACAATTAAATGTCCCATTAGAAACAAAACTTTTTCCATTAATATTACAAAATGTTCTACATAAATATTGACAACAACTGCAATTTCTACATGGAAATGTTCCTAAATCAAGTGAAGTAATGCACAAAAAACCAAAGACAAGCAAAGAATAATCCACGACCTTGAAGAAAGGAACCGGAACTCTGCTAAAGTCCACAAGGCTGTATTTTTATTTCTGAAGTATTCCAAAAGTCACAGATAAAATCACACAAGCGCTTTCGCTCAGGCAATCCTGAGCTTTATCAAGTGAAAACAAATTGCAGTGTGCAGTAACCTCCATTAAATAGCCTGGCAATTATACAATTAATTAATTAGTAAATCTAGTACTAAGGTGTGGTGCTTTAGAGTTGGGTGTTAAAAAAAGTTAGTCATTATATCAACTCAAAAAATGAAATGTTTGCAATAACATATGCACTTAAATAAAAATGACTAACCATAAAAAACATTTTAAAATGCCAGTTTCCTAGGTTTCAGAACATAAAAGTCTGAAGTCTGATTGGGGTTGTAGATTGTTAAAGAATATGCTTAAAGATGTGTTTAGATTGTCAGTGAATTGTTAAAAATTTTTTTCATTATTACTTTACACTGATAAAAACATGCAATAAAATATGCGTGAGATATTTTTAATGCCCATCCATATAACATTTCATATAGAATTTGATTTATTAGTCGGAATCCTATAACCGTGGATGTTCAATAATTTAATATGCTGTGTGGGGATGCTGTGGTATGAAGGGAGTCGAGTGTGAGAGTTATAACCTAGCCCTCCTAAGCTTGAGGACCGGTTTAATGCTGATCATCCCATTCAGACCTGGTGGCTTCCCTGCATTCAGTCTCAACTGCCATAATAGTTCACGGTAGCCCAAGGTGGATTCCAAGTCACCACCTCTTGCATCTGGCTCAACCTGTTCCAGAACTAGAAACTGGATTTTGGTTCTGGGCAGGAGAGTGAGTGTTTGTAGAAGGCGTTGGTTTCCTTCTTCCTGGTCATGTCATAAAGATGCTCGTAGATACGTTTTCTTAATTCCCTCTCAGTTTTGCCCACATAGAAACTTTGACAGTTGGTGCACATCCCCAAGTATACGACCCCTCTTCACTTGATAAAGCTCAGGATTGCCTGAGCGAAAGCGCTTGTGTGATTTTATCTGTGACTTTTGGAATACTTCAGAAATAAAAATACAGCCTTGTGGACTTTAGCAGAGTTCCGGTTCCTTTCTTCAAGGTCGTGGATTATTCTTTGCATGTTCCTAAATCAGAAATAGACCGAAGTAATTTAACTTCTGGTCTAAAAAATTTATAGTACACAGAACATTTTTTTTCCTCCATCCAGTGTGGCCTTAGTTCTCAAAATGTTTTCTGTTACTTTGTACATATAATATTCTGTCTGGTTGTTACTGTTCTCATTAAGTGCCTGCACCCAAACTCTTACACCCTCCCCTATTGCAAAGTTCATCTGATCTTCCTAGAAGGAGAGTCACCACCTGGTCTGTTCTCTGCCTTCTCCTTATGGCCAGGTTTCTTTAAAAAGCTTTGGGATACAAAGTCAAGCTATTCCCTGTTGTCCCATACTGGCCTCAGCAAATATGGTTTCTTTTCCTCAGGCCTCATCTGCTGTAGCCCCCTTTGTTCTTGATCCCTGCCAGGATCACCTCTCTCAGCTATCCTGGCAACCTCATCTGGACCTTCTTAATCTGAAACATACTGCATGCCCTTTCCAGTTGCAGTGATGACCAGAAACACACTCCTGTCTCCAAGTGTTATTCTTATTATTTTTGCTTTTCAGAAGGAGTATAACTATAAAGTGTACAAAAAGTAAATGAAAGTTTTTCTGTATGGGTGGCTATCTATCAAAATATTAATCCTTTTTCAGTGTTAATATTAAATAAAAAGCGGAGCGAAGCAAAAAGCAAGTACTTCCACATATAATAATCCAAGAGTCTTTATTATAAAATGTGACACAGATAAGTGCTTTCGCAAATAGCTTCATCAGATCTCTCATCATACCCAAGATAACATTCTTCTTATATACACAAATCAATTCAAGTAGACAATTAAGCTTAATTTAGAAGCTCTCATTTAAATGTATATAATACCCAAGATAACATTCTTCTTATATACACAAATCAATTCAAGTAGACAAGTTTAATTTAGAAGCTCTCATTTAAAGGTATATATCTCAAAATAAATCTATCTAAGCTCTAAATCCAATATACTAATGCAAATAATAATATAAAATCAAGTAAAAATATGAATCTATACAAAAATATATAAAAAATATAAATAGATAAATTATTGGATTGTTATATGTGGAAGTACTTGCTTTTTGCTTCGCTCCGCTTTTTATTTAATATTTATTCATTTTACATTCAACGGAAACGAGCATATACAAGGCTAGCAGCAATTCTTTTTGAACTGTTTTTTTACTTTTTCAGTGTTAGTTTCAGACATTAAATTTCCTTTCACCATTCTTTGACCTAGTGGGCCAGTTATTCGACTGTAAAGGTTCAATTCACCTCTAACTGTAATTGCCATTGTGGCATTGAGGGCTGTTCCATTTCCTCTCACATACTTTTGTGCTTTATCTGCCAGTCAAGGATTCCATAGCACCTTGAGACCTCAACTTTGTAGCAGAAGACCTGCCTAGACCAACCTTTGAACCAGCTTACTCAACCCCATTAGAATGTCTTTTTTGGAAGACTCTTTCTTGTAACAATAGCATCTGCCAAAATAGTTTCAAAATTACAAGCCTTGTCTTCTTGTATCCCAAATCTGATTTTCCACAAGGATAGGATTTTCCTTAGAATCAACTCTTCTTTCATTCAAAGAGCACTATTGAATCAGCCGATTCACATATCCACCTTCTTTCTTAGTCATTCAAACAAAAGAGAGTACGTTCTTCATACTTTGGATGTTCATAGACCTTTTAATTTTTACCTTCATAGAAGACCGACAAGACTCCATTGTCGGCTCCGAGGGGGCGAGTGGCATCGGACCCTTGTCTGACCCGCTCTCCCTCTTGGAGCGTCGGCTCTGGTTAGTTCGGCCCCAACATCATTCTCGGAGCCTTCTCTGTCGGTGCCGGAGGTGGTTCGGGTGTCTTCGGAGCCGGGACTGTCTTTGGTGCCTGATAGGGGGGCTTTCAAAGTGATGAGGAGCGTGCTGGATCCAGTGTCCGCTCCAAGGTTGGGTTCTTCAGCTCCTCCCTCTACAGTGCCTGTTACAGTCTCTGGCCATCCTCTTGCAATTGATAGCAGAGATCCAAAGCGTAGGGTACCCACCTTGGGTGTCTCTTCCTCCTCCGAGGGCCTCCCCTGAAGCTTCAGGGGAACCCCCTAGGAAAAAAAACAGTGCAAGAGGAAGCACATAGACTCCCCCGAGTCTCTCACTTCGGACACCGACTTGGATGAGTCGGAGGGTTCCCCGAGATCCCCCTCTGAGGATGTCTCCTTTTCAGACATCCTAGTGATCCTGAAACAGAGGGGGAATTGGTCCACCCTTAAACCCTCCGAGGACGAGTCGGTTTACCTTGATGCTTTTGGGTCTCGCCCTTCCACCTCCTGGGTGTCTCCTCCTTTTGACCCACTGATGGAAGTAGTGGCCAGAAAGGCGTGGGCAGCTCCTGACTCAGTGGAACCTACCCCTAGGAGGCCTTCTAAATTTATTTCTGCTCCGGAGGACAAACCATTTCTGACTAAAGGTGTCTCGGTAGATGCTATGGTGGTAGCAGCCGCCACTAAGAAGGAATTAGCTGATCCTTCAGTACCTGTTCATCCTCCTAACAGAGAGTCCAGGACCATGGACAGGTACAGTAAGCAGACATTTGCTTCAGCGACCTTTGCCATGCGGTCGCTGAGCTATTTGTCATTTCACCCGCCTTAAGAGAGATTTGCTCAAAGAACTGGGTGAAACCATACAGGATCCTTCTGCTGTGGTGTATCAGGACAAGATTAACTCCCAGCTGGCTACCCTGAATTCCATTGCCAACTCCTCCATGCGGCTTATCTCCTATGCAGCCGATGGAGCGGGTAGGGCCGCAAGCACAGGTGTTGCGTTGCGACGTCACGCCTGGATGCGACTCTGTAATTTTGCTGATCCCTTCAAGGGTGTCCTTCACCAACACCCCCTTTGATGGTTCAGAATTGTTTGGGCCTCAGGTAAAGAATACCCTCACCAGGTGCGAGCAAGATGGTAAGACTCTCTCTGCCATGGGAGTCCACTTTTCCACACCATCTAGACCTTACCCTAAAGGCCAGAACGGTGGAAAGATGTGGTTCTGCAAACCACAGGGAGTCGCGCCTGCCGCACGTGGTGAACATCCCCCCAGAGGCAGAGGGGGGAGCAATAATAGATGCCGCCCCAGGGGCAGAGGGGGTCCACAGAACCAGGGTTCCAGGGAATCCTTCCCTGACCAACCCTTTCAGCATCCCTGAGAAGCTGCCCGACTGTCCACCTTCGGAGGCAGTTGGGGGAAGATTATCTCTGTACCCGGAAGCCTGGCAATCCCTCTCTCAAGACAAATGGGTACAGTTGATTATATCCGAGGGTTACAAAATCCCCTTCATTTCCCCTCCGATCCAATTGCCAAGACCCCTCCCAGAAGTGCCACCCATACAAAGGGATCAGGAACAGCTAGAAATAAAAAAGCTGTTAAAAAGAGAGTCATCCAGGCAGTCCCAGCAGACCAGCTAGGATCCGGAATCTACTCCAGGTTCTTTTTGGTACCAAAAAAGACAGGAGACTGGAGACCCATTTTGGGCCTCAGCAAACTGAACAAGTCTGTGCAGAAGACAAAATTTCGGATGGTAACATTGCAGTCCATTCTACCCTTTTTGGGCAGAGACAACTGGATGTGCTTGTTAGACCTTCAGGACGCGTACTATCATATAAAGATAGACAGGTGCTCCAGGAGGTTTCTCCGCTTAGACTGGGAGCCAGTCATTACCAATTCAGAGCCCTGCCCTTTGGTCTCACCACAGCCCCCCGGGTGTTCACCAAATGCTTGGCAGTGGTCACGGCTCACCAGAGACAAAAAGGATTCCAGGTGTTTCCATATTTAGATGACTGGCTCATTACCGCTACCACCAAGCAGCATCTTATAATAGCCAGGGATTACATCATTCACATTTGCAACAAACTAGGTATTTCCATAAACTTTGCAAAATCCTCCTTGTCGCCTTGTCAATCTATAAACTTCATAGGCGCCGTACTAAACACCAGAGAAATGTCTGCAACATTACCACCTCAGAGAGTGACAGACATATGGCGGAATGTTCTGTTTCTGTTGCAGTCCAACAGAATTCAAGTCAAGTTAGTACTGAAAACATTAGGGCTCATGGCAGCGGCGATCCTTCTCCTCCTTAGCCCGCTTCCACATGAGAATTCTCCAGTGGATGCTTTTTTCTCAGTGGTCCTTTCAACAGCTCCCAATGACTCACAACATCTTGATAACCCCATCTTGCAAGAGACACCTCTCCTGGTGGATGGTCTCCCCTCAACTTCTTCATGGCAGACCCTTTGTTCTTCCCCCTCCAGTTGCCACAGTGACAACAGATGCCTCCCTGATCCGGTGGGGGGCCACTATCGGGGCAGGACTGTCCAGGGCACATGGCAACAATTAGAATGCCACCTGCACATAAATGTCCTGGAGATGAGAGCAGTGCTTTTATCGTTGCAAGCCCTTCAGGATTCTCTTCCCACCGAGGCTATAGCAGTTCAAAAAGACAATATGTCTGTAGTTTGGTACATAAACAAGCAGGGCGGAACAAAGTCCTACCCCCTATGTCAAGAAGCACTCAGACTTTGGCAATGGGCGATCTCCTCTCAACGGTTTCTGATAGCAGTGCACATCCTCGGGAGGTCCATCGTCATAGCGGACAGACTGAGCAGAACAATTCTCATGCCTCACGAGTGGTCTCTAAATCAAGCAGTAGCAGAGAGAATTTTTCAGAAGTGGGGCCAGCCTTGCTGCGACCTTTTCGCAACCCCTCAAAACAGCAAGTGCCTCGACGACTTCACTCTCCTCCCTCTACCAGGCCATCCCCCCAGAGACACTCTCGTACACGATTGGCCTCGGGGTCTTCTATACGCATTTCCCCCTTTTCCGTTGATTCCGCAATTAATTCAGAAAGCAACCGCATTGAGATACAAAATGATCCTCATTGCTCCGTATTGGCCTCGACAAGTATGGTTTCCGTTCCTGCGCCGTTATCTACTGGAACAGCCCTGGCATCTGGAACCCCTTCCAGACCTTTTGACCCATCTAACGGGCAAGCTGCACCAGTCTCTTTGTTCCCTCAACCTCACAGCTTGGTTGCTCCACTTCCAACCATAGCCAGGCTTCCCTTTATTTCTCTTCCTGTCCGTGATATAATTCTTGCTTCCCATAAGTCCAATACTAGGAAGACTTATGCGAGCAAATGGAAGTGTTTTTCCTTCTGGGCAGAAGCTAGGTCCTTAGATCCTTTTAATGCACCAATTCATAAAGTTCTAGATTTTCTGGCGGAGCTTTTTCATTCAGGATCGTCGTCGGCCACTATCAGAGTACAACTAGCGGCCATTGCAAATTTTCATGTGGGGCTCTCGGAAGCAAATATTATGTCCCACAAACTCTGTAAAGCTTTCCTCAAGGGCAACTTTTTGCTCAGACCTCCCATTAAGGGTCCTCCTCCACAATGGGATTTAAATTTAGTATTAACGTCATTGATTCTCCCTCCCTTTGAACCTGCAGCTTCTTGCTCCTTCAAACTTTCTCTCTTGGAAAACTCTGTTTTTGGTGGCTATAACATCTGCCAGAAGGATATCGGAACTCCAGGCCTAGTCTGTCCGTCCCCCTTATTTGGTTTTTCATAAAGACAGGGTAACTCTCAGAACGAATCCTTCCTTTCTACCGAAAGTCTCTTCTGAATCACACTATTGACTTGCCTGTTTTCTTCCCAGATTATTCAAACAGGGCTGAACAGAAATTACATTCCTTGGATGTTCATCGCCAGCTGCGGTATTATTTAGACAGGACAAAACAATTCAGAAAGTCAGAACAGCTCTTTCTCTCTCATACTGAAGGAAAGAAAGGACTTCCAGTATCAAAGGTAACTCTTTCCAGATGGTTGACATCCATCATTACCTTTGTCTACGAGTTGAGACACAAACAACTCCCGTCTAGGCCTAAGGCTCATTCAACCAGGGCGCTATCAACATCAACAGCCTTTCAAGCAAGGTTACCATTAGATGCCATATGTGCAGCAGCTACATGGGCTTCTCAACATACCTTTATTACCCATTAAAAGCTCGATATAGCCTCCAGAAATAGAGCTGACTTTGGTTCCACCGTACTCAGGAGTCTGTTCCGTTGAGCCACCCAGGACCAAGGTGCTAGGGACGTTGTCCCATCCAGCAAGAATGAAGACGAGAATGACAACTTAAGAAGTTATGTACTTACCATAACGTTCCATGTTAGTTGTCGTCTTCTCACCTTCTTTCTTGCGTCCCTCCCTCCTGCCCCCTAGCCTGGACAGACTTTGAAGGTCTCTGAGTCCCTTCTATTTCATGTTATATAGTCCTTCACAGTTACCCCGTATCATTAGGGTTACCAGCAGGGAGACTGTTTTTGATTATAATTATAATAATAATTTTGTACTATGTGTTAGCTGCCAACGAGATCTGGGGAGTTAGAGCATGGTATTGTGGGATATAGGGCTGCCTTGAGCCGGTAAAAATAGCTCTCAAGCTATAGTATAGGCCGAGTCGGAGCCGAGGGTTGGCTCTGAACCCATCCAGCAAGAAAAAAGTGAGAAGACAACTAACATGGAACGTTATGGTAAGTACATAACTTTTTTTGGATGAGATCTGCATGGCAAAAACTTGCCTGTGATGCACACATTTGTCAAACTTTACAGATTGGATTTGTTGGTCAGCTCTAGAGCATATCTGGGAGCAACCGTTTTGAAAGGTATCCTGTCATGATACCACTCAGGTCTTAAGATAGCTTGGGATTCTCACCCAACAATTGGATTGGAGGGACTGAATGAAGTATCCTTTTTGTCCTGGTCCATCTGATACAACATTCTACCCTCTGTTCCCCTTCTAAACTGTCATTCTGCAGGTCTGACACATCTTCAGAAAGCTCTTTTATATTCTTTCTCCTATAGCCTAGTGTTTATTAGATGGTTACTAAACTCAATCTGAGGTGGTTAGCCCAAGGGGGATTATGGGAGAGAAATTCTTAAATGAGCTTGAGGCTAGGCACTTTACCGCTATTGAATTGGATCCAAGAAGCAGTTCTAACCAAACAGTTGTATCAAACGGACTAGGATTAAAAGGAGCCAGCATTATGCTAAGTACATAACTTCTGTTTTTTTTTTTTTTTTTTTTTTGTGTGATCTGGATGTATATGCTGTTTACCTTTTTGGAGACACTAAATTGCAAAATATGTTATGAAGAATGAACGTTCACCTCTTAAGCAGCACCAAGACACCAGCTTGCATTAAACTGTTGTAGTTCTTTTTTCCCTCCAAAGAGATCCATAATCATCATATGTTATTCTGCACATTCAAAGTTCAGCAAACATTTCAGGGAGATTAGCTCTTCTCATTTTTGGAATTATACAGTCTCTTCTGGAATTATTTAATAGGAAAGGAGCTAGTTAAATGGTACTAATAGAGGGCAAGTGTATCCATTCCTTAAGAGATTAAAGTCATGAAGATGTTGCTAGTTATACATTTGCTTTTTTTCAATTGTTTGCTGAAGCTGAACTTCCTTTAGTGGATTCCCTGTGAGAAGGTGGTGGCAGGTGCTGCCTAGCTGAGTTCTGTATCTTTGTGAAGTTTATGTACATTAATTGCTTCAGTCTGGTGTATACTTGGGGTCAGAGTTGCTGGAGCCATGTCAGACTCAAAGCCTGTCACAAGTGGTGTCCCACAGGGCTCAGTCCTGGGTCCACTCTTGTTCGGCATCTACTTTTCTGAAGTACAAGCAAACACAGGTGGGTTATGGCTGACAAAGTTTGCAGATGACTGCAAACTGGGCGCCACAGTCGAAAACACATCTGGCACAGATATCCTTCAGAAGGGCCTCACAGAAATGGATAATTGGTGCCAGAGCCATGGCCTAAAGTTAAATGTCAAGAAATGCATAGTCATACCCTTCGGGAAAAACAAGGTTACCCCTAGCTACCATATAGGTGGCAATCCACTGAGCACAGAAGAAGTCATCAGGGATCTGGGGACCCAGGTTGACAGTAGCCTTTCGTTTGACACTCATGTTGCTAAAGTGGTTAGGAAAACCTTCTACATTGCCCACCTGATCATGAAGGGATTCACATCTAGATCAAGGGAGGTCATCATCCCCCTGTACTCATCACTCATTAGACCTATGATTGAGTACAATGCCCCATTCGGAATGTATCTGACCCGACACCTGCAGCAGCTGGAAAGGCCCCAAAAGTTCCTCACCAAAAGGATAAAAGGTCTCAAAAATATGTCTTATGCTGCCCGACTGAAAGAACTCCAGCTCTATTCAGTCTCATACCGCTTGCTCAGAGGTGACCTGTGCCTGACATATAAGGCCATGTCAAACCCTGATTTGATGAATGTGCTTCACCTCAAAAAATCTAGATCCCTCAGAACCTCAAGGGCGGGAGACTTAAACCTTGACACGGTTATTAATAGAACGTACTGGAGGGACAGATTCATCACCCAGAGACTCCCTATGCTGTGGAACAAAATCCCGGTACATGTGAGGCAGAGCACCTCGCTGGCCTTGTTCAAGAGGAATCTTGACCAATGGATGGGGGATCGCAGATATACCCCAGGGATTACTTCAGTGTCACTGCTTGACAGAGGCACAGCAAAATAATAGGCATAGTTTTATTCAAACTAAAGGGGTGGCGAAAGCCAAATAACTATGGGCTAGGCTTATAAATGCCCTTGGGCAGATAGCCTAGTATGAACCTATGAACCTATGAATACAAACCTTTATATTTCTGTTTTTTTTTTTCCTGGACTAAAGTCCATAATCATTTTCCTTCGTTCACTGCCTGCTGCTGTTTTCTGTGTATCTTGGTCGGTATGTAGGATTTACTTCTCCTTGTTGCTGTATGTCTTTGAACACTACATTGACAACTTGTATTTGAATTCCTGTTATTTTTGCTGAATATTGTTTTGGACTTTTTCTCTGGATTACCTGCCTTTCAGTTTGATTCCAGCACTTTTCTACTTGCAGCTTTTTGCCATACTGGGTACTGCTGCTTGTCACTTTTCTGCTTGCTCTCCTTGTGGGCTTATGGTATTTGCAGGGCCGTGGTAATTACCAAAGCTGTTCTTGGGCCATTTCATCTACATTTGATACCCTATGTACGTTGCAACAAGCAAGTTCCATTTGCCGAAATGCTGCTGGCATCTTCTGTTTTAGTGGCAGCAGTATTTTGCCTGCCTTAAACCCTGTAACCCATTAGTTCTCAATGCTGGTTTTCTTGCCAGTTCCAGGAAATTTGACTGGTTATCTTAAATGTGTGAACACATTCTGTTATCCATGTTTATTACATTGCCTGCAGAGATTTAGGGCATTTTTTTCATTCCTTAGTGAATTTAGTAGATATGTTCTGGTTGCTTTTTGGTTGTATTTTTTATCCTCCAGTCCTGCTTTTGCTATCTGTGACTTGGCACTTTGAAATTCATCCCAGTGGCTAAGTTATTTTGTTGGCTACAGTTGCCTACCCTACATCATTTTACTTTCTCTTATACAATTTACTTTCTTTTGTACAAAAATGCTTGTTTTTGTAAGTCAAACAGCATTTGTTGTTGTATATGTCTTAACAGTTCATTGCATTTTATTTTTACTTTCATCTTAAACTGCAACTGTTACTTTGGCAAGAATTTAATTTGCAGTTATTTATGCAAAGGCCTCCATAGTTTACCATTTGTTTTATGTTATTTGTGATGACCGATTTGTTTTATGTTATTTGTGACGACCGTACCCTGGCCCAGCAATCAAGGAGCCTCAATCCTCATCACTAACACCAGGGAGGTTGTCTCCTAGAAGAGGAAAGGATAACCAATACACACAGTAAAGTACAATTTCTCTTAAGTGCACACAGAGATCACAGTCAGTCTGGGGCTGGTTGCTCCCTTGCTCACCAGGTCCCCAATAAGACTTCCCACTGGCACAGCTATAGGGTCCAGGTCTCAGCCTAACTGGGCAAACTAAAACCTCCAGTACCCTCTGTGTCCAACCAATGCTTCATGTCCCTGCCAAGTAGCCGACACAACACACACACACACTTTGAGATAAGTATTTATACAACTTCACAGACACTCCTGGGAAAGGCTGACACAGATTCTCCAACTGTGCCTCTTTGCCCAGACTATACAGTAGTGATTACTGCCACCACCCAGTTTAATATCAGCTGCTAAAAGGCCCTTAAAAGGGTGACCAATTATTACTGTGCGGTATTAATCTCCAATGGTAATGTGACTATTCAGTCTAATGCTTATTGGAAGGGCTTAGACAGTAAACTCTATAAATATAAATGTACTCCAAGGCATAATTTATCTCTACACAAATCAGCCACAGGTAGAAGGTTTTAAAATATTTAATAAATAATTAAAACACAAGACAAAACTACTACACCACAGAGAGATGGCTTCGCAAGAGATGGCTTGCACCTGTCACCCATAGGCTTTCAAATACTGGCCAAGGCTCTTGCTGCCCCCATAGTGCCTTTTTTAGGCAAGGCCCAAAAGTCAAACCCACCTCTGTAAACAGCACATTTAACAAAAAACTGAGGGTTATGCTACTCAACACCAGGAGTTTAAATCTCAAAATGCACGCGCCCGAAGCACTCCTCAGTATGGAGAACGTCGACATCTGTGCAGTAACTGAAACCTGGTTCAAGGCTCCAGAGAGCACCCCAACACTACTGGGTTACAACTCATACCACACGTTTCGGCCACAGAACACGGACCGAAACAAAAAAAGGAGGGGGTGTATCCATATTCATCAAGTATACCCACACCTCCAGGTTAGTGTGCGCAGCATGATACCTCTGAGATCATCCATGTGCAACTAACATCACGCAAATCTGCAATGCAAATTATGGCCTGCTACAGATCACCCTCCATGACCCAGGACCACCACTCCACCTTTATGGAGACACTGGAAAATATGAAGGTCCCACCGAACACCCTGATATTGGGCGATTTCAATTACCCTACCATTCACTGGGAAAACTACTTGAGTACAAATTCCCAGGCCCAGCACTTCCTGGAATTCATCAACTTAAAGGCCTTGGATCAGCTGGTAAACTCCACTACCAGAGGTGAAAACATATTGGACCTGGTCATCACCAACATGGGCGACAGGACGTCAACTCGTCACTGGTTAGATCAGACCATAAACTAATCACTCTGGATGTCCACACCCCACCACCACCCCCAACTAAGGAAACCACAGTAAAAAAACTTTTCTAAAGCAAACTTTACCTTACTTAAGACAGAGGTGGTAAGTTTCACAGCCCCCATGCTAAAGGATAATGCTGCCCAAGATGCAGAAACCTATACAAATGCACTCTATGAGCACCTACAAGGATGCATGGATCCCTAGCAAAACCAAGACTCACTCCTCTAAGAGAAGGAAATCAGTTTGGTGGAACCCTGCAATAAACAGGCTATACAATAGGAGAAGGAAACTAGTTCAGAAAAAAAGCAAATCCCAAGAAGGAAAGACATCCTTGATCAGTATCAGTAGGAAACTAAGGTCCCTCATGAAATCATCCAAGGCTAACTTTGAAAGAAAAATAGCCAAGGATTCAAAAGATAACCACAAAGCCTTCTTTAGCTTTGTTAAGAATCTAGTTGGCAACTCGCAGATATCCACTGAACTAATGCAAAATAGCACAAAATGTACTAAACCTACTGATATTGCCAGCATCCTGGCAGATAGATTCAGTGCAAACTTCACCCCCCGCTCACCTCAAAAGAGCCCACAACAATACCAGAAAAGTGTAGTGTCCCAAAAATCACAGACGCACAGGTGAAAACAGCCCTTTCAAAAGCCAAAAACACAGTGTCAGTGGAACCAGATGGTGTCCCAGGCATCAACCTCAACCTCTCTTCAGGCTACGTGCCCATAGAGTGGCACACAGCAACGGTTATTCCTTTCCACAAAGGAGGGGCCACAACTGACCCTGGTAACTATCACCCCATAAGCCTGACTAGCCTGGTCTGCAAGGCTATGGAGCGCATCATCATGGAACTCATTAACAAAGACATTGGGAACCTCCAGACACTTGACCCGACCCAGTTCGGTTTTAAGGGCATATCATGCCTACTAAACCTGGTTGACTTCTTCGAGACAGTCACCAAGGCCATAGACGAGGGAAAGGTAGTTCACACAGCCTGCCTTGACCTCGCCAAGGCTTTCGACACCATTACCCACTCTGGTATTACAGAAAAACTCACCAGCCTGAACATAAATCCCTACGTCACAAGATGGGTTGCCAACTGGCTTACAGACAGAACTCACACAGTAAGAATAGCAGGCTCCCAGTCACAAGTGGTGTCACGCAAGGCTCGGTCCTACTGTTCAGCATATACTTCTCAGAAGTACAGGCAAACACAGGAGGACTATGGCTAACCAAGTTTGCCGATGACTGCAAACTGGGAGCCATAATTGACTCACCGGCTAACACGGACATCCTCCAAAAGGGCCTTACTGAGACGGACACCTGGTGTCAAAGTTATGGCCTCAAGCTAAATGCCAAAAAATGCATAGTCATCCCATTTGGGAGAAACAAAACACCCACGAATTACCACATATGTGGCAGCCCCCTTAATACAGAAGAGGTAATAAGAGATCTGGGGACCCAGGTAGATAGTAATCTCTCCTTTGACAATCATATTGCCAAAGTAGTTAGGAAATCCTTCTATGTGGTCCATCTAATTACTAAAGGGTTCGCATCTAGAAATAGAGGTTATAGTGCCCCTCTATTCGTCACTCATTAGACCCATCATAGAGTACAATGCCCCATTTGGGATGTACCTTACAAGACACTTCCAACAGCTGGAAAGACCACAAAAGTACCTCACCAAGAGGATTACTGGCCTCAAACATATGTCGTATGCAGCCCGACTGAAAAAAAACTCCAGCTGTACTCAGTGGCATATCGCTTACTCAGAGGTAATCTCTGCTTGACTTACAAAGCCATGTCCAACTCAGAATTGATGGACATGCGCCACCTAAAGAAATCCAAGTCACTGCGAGCCACGCGCTCTAGTGAGCTAAACCTCTGTCAGAGACTCCCCATGCTTTGGAACAAAATTCCAAATTACATCAGGCAGAGCCCCTCACTAACACTCTTTAAGAGAAACCTTGACGAGTGGATGGGTAACAGAAAATACACCCCTGGGATCACTTCATTGGCTCTGCTTGACAGAGGATCAGGTAATCAATGGGGCGGCGAAAGCCGACACACTGGCTAGGCTTATAAATGCCCTCGGGCAGATAGCCTAGTACCTACCTATGAACCTATATCTAAGAGTTCACAGATCACACAGAAACTTAAAATAATAGAGTAGGACAGGTCTGATTTACACAGAAAAATACCTAATCTAACTTTCTAATCTTTAGCTAATCTTAGAGAAAACACAGTGCTACAATCTTACTTACATACATAAAGAGCATAGGTAGTGCTTGTAAGTTAGATGTCCAAAGTCAAAATGCTCTCTGTCTCTCTCTCTCTCTGAGACATAGTTTATAAAACATCACTAACAAACATGTCTCTGGGTCCTCCCCAGATTACATAATTTTTGACACTTAGGTTTTCCCAGTATTCATATTGCATCATCTTAACACCTGGTCTGAGTTCCCAGGTTAATAGAAACTCCATTTACATTATTTAGCAAGCTAACACTTGCACAGGAGAATACAACAGTAAAAGGCGTTTCACATCTACACTCTAGCAATTAGTCCTTAGCTAACAATAGACAATCTCTTCAGCCAGCCTGACCGGAACCAACTTTAAAGATCAAAGAATGTCATAAAATCATTTAAATTTTAAAAGACACATTTGAAAGGCTTGATTTAGTTTTTCTTTACAGCAAGGGGGCAATGTTGTAACAATCTTGGAAGTTCACATTTTACAGTGTTTTTCTTTCATTTAAAAACACATGCCTGTATTTTACATTTATTTATGCAAATGACAGAATTATGTATTAAATTCTATTTGACTAGGCTGGCAACCTTTGCCTGTCTTTATCCAATCTTCACATTATTAATTTTTACCTGACCCATTGTGATATTTTTATGCTGTCATTATTAATATGATTTAATTAGGTTGAATAATCTTGTCTTGATGTTCTTCATTCCACATTGCTGCAGTCCTAACTATTGGGTAGTCCGCTGTCCAGTCGGCCCGAATACCAGAGTATATGGCTGACGTCGGTCAGGGCGCATTAGACTGACGTCAGTACGTCAGGGTACTAATGCGCATGACCGACGTCATATCCTCAGTCTTTTTTGCCGCATGGTCCGATGCAGAAGCAGTTTTGCGAGTGCAGGTTGGCGTTCTGAAATTTTCTGAAGTCGGAGTTTCAGACCGAATCAGAGTTGGCTAAGTACCCGTTGGGAACATTTTGGTTTTTTCTTGCCTCAGTATTTAACCGGATGTCAGAAAAAGTGAATAACTGTATTTCTTGTGGGAAACAGATACCTCATAGGGATTACCATACCTTGTGTATACCTTGTTTAGGGCCTGAGCACGACGTTGTTGGATGCCGCTCTTGTGCTAGGTTTAACAAACGCACTATTAAGAGAAGGTTAGACTGTGCCAGGTTAGTGTTTGGGAAGCGTTGCAATTATAAAATGCCGGCGGGTGCTCCGACGCCCGCTTGCCCAAGAAGCGCAAGGACAAAACAGAGAAGCCTAGGGTTGATGAACCGGCAGTCCCGGACGTTGGTTCTTTAGAAGGCTCAGTGGAGCCAGAGGTTTTGCCAGGAGTTTCTTTGGAGTCTCAGGCAGAGACTTTACTGTTACAGGATGTGCCTTCTCAGGAGGTAGGCCAGGCTGAGGGGGCTTCTCAGGTAACTGTTCTTCCCTCTCTTCCCAAGGTAGTTAGAGCCTCTCCTTCTGTTTCCAAAACTTCTTTGAGAGGTAGGCCAAGTTTAGCTTCAGTGGGGGCTTCTCCTAGCACTTCAGGTTCTGTGCCTAAGAAACATATGCTTAAAATGGCAGAAGATTTGATTACTATGCTTAGAGGTTCTATGCCCCCTCCTGATAAGAGGCCTAGGGTGGAACCTGAGTTTGATAGTTTTGAACAGTGTTCAGAGGCTTCTGAGTCTTCTGCGGAAGATTTGCAGGAGTATCCTCCTTATTCTGATTCTGATGTGGATGATTCCACTCCTACAGCTTCTCCTCCTGAGGATTTCTCATTTTCAGAGACTCTGCATTCCATGAGGGAGCACTTTAAATGGGAAGGCCAGGATTACTCTGATTCCAGGAAAAGGCTTAGGGAATTCTTGTTTTACCCCAGCATAGGCCCTTAGCTATACCTCCTGTGTTGAATGTGGTGGAAGATGTTTTGCAGAGGCTTCCCTGAACCCTGATTCTTTGCCTCCTGCTCCTGTTAAACCTGATAGGTACTATAGGGTGCCTGAAGCTCATAAGTATCTTTTAAGAGTCCTAGGGCAGACCCGAAACTGTTTCTCAGGGACCTAAAGGTGTTAAGGCCTCTGTGGTTAAAAACCCTGTTCCCACTGATAAAGAGGCAAGGGCTTTGGATAGATGGGGAAAGAAAGTGTATACTTCTTCCACTTTAGCCATGAGGGCGTTGAATTGTCAGTTTCACATGCTAAAATATCAAAATTATCTCCTTTCACAACTGAAATCTAAGGTGGATGCTTTGGCGGAAGGTATTGAGTGTAAAGAGTTGCTGGATTTAGTTCATGTGTCTGAACAAGTGGGTAAGCATTCTTTGCAATGTGGTTTTGATGCTGTACAGGCCTCCTCGAGGGTGGCTGCCACTAGTTCTGTTCTTCGCAGGCATGCCTGGTTGAGGGATCAGAATTTAGCTGAGCTTGTTAAGACAAGGATTTTGGATGCTCCTTTACAGTCTGATGTGTTGTTTGGTTCGCCTGTGGAAGCAGTTTTAAAGAAAATGGAGGACAAAGCTAAGTCTATGCAAACTGTTAAAGATTTTTGCAGGTGCAGCCACCAAGTTTAGTAGAAATTGGCCTACTAAGGGATGGACATATCCTGCTTATGATTCCCAGTCTAGGGGTAGGTCTAGACGTGGTAGGGGCAGAGCTCAAGGTTCTTTTAGGCCTAGAACAGGAGTTCACCTGCTCAGACTTCTGGTGAGGGCAGGGGTCAGTCCTTTCGTAAACAGACCCAATGACCTGCCTTTTCAGCTGCCAGTAGATTCTCGTCTGGCAGCTCCTTTGGGAGGAAGACTGTCTCTTTTCAAAGAAAATTGGGATTTAATTACTCAAGACAGATGGGTGTTAGATATCATTCACCACGGTTACAGGTTTTATTTCCATACATTGCCCCTTTTCAAAGGCATGCCAGACGTTCCTCCTCCACAAAGGAAAGAGGCTCACAAGCAAATTTCTCTGTTACTCCAAATAGGGGCCATTCAGCCAGTCCCTGTATCAGAAAGGGGCCTAGGATTTTATTCTCGCCTGTTCCTAGTACCAAAGAAGGGGAACACGTGGAGACCAATTTTGGATTTATCTATCCTCAACACTTATCTGGACATTCCCAAGTTCAAGATGTTGACGTTACAACAGCTTTTACCTCTGCTGGGCAAAGATCACTGGATGGTAACTTTAGATCTCAAGGAAGCTTACCTTCATGTGCCTATAAGACTAAGTTGCAGGAAGTATCTGCGTTTCGAGCTGGAAATTCTCATTATCAGTTCTCTGCATTGCCCTTTGGCTTATCTACTGCCCAGAGTATTCACAAAGGTTCTGGCTCCAGTGATAGCTTACTTCAGGCTAAAAGGAATTCAAATCTATCCTTACTTGGACGACTGCCTGATTCTGGCTCAAGAAAAGGAAGACCTTCTACAGCATCTGGAATATGTTATAGCAGTGCTAAGATGCCTAGGGTATTCTGTGAACGAAATAAAGTCCAGTCTAGTACCCTCTCAAGACATGTGCTTTCTGGGTGTGAGACTGAATACAGCAGCCCAGATGGCCTTTGTAACCCCGGACAAACAAAAGAGTCTATCCCTTTACTTCCATCAACTATCTCATCAGTCCGTGCTGACTGCAAGGACAGTCCTTCAAGCATTAGGGTTCATGGCATCTTGTATTCTGGTGCTTCCCAATGCCAAACTGCATATGAGGAAGCTGCAATGGTATCTCAAAAATGTATGGACACAGCACTGCCAGGATTTGGACACTGTCATTCAAATAATACCTTGCCTTCAAAAAGAATTTTTGTGGTGGGCTCAGGAATGTCACCTAAACAAGGGACTCTCTGTGACCCGGCCAGAGGCGAGTCAGATTTTAACGACAGATGCCTCGGACATTGCTTGGGGAGCTCATCTAAATGGAAAGTGGATACAAGACAAGTGGCCTGCCAGACTACAGCATCTACATATCAACATGAAGGAGATGTTAGCAGTCCAGTTTGCATTAATGGCTTTCAAGGAGTTACTTCTTCCAGGGCAGGTGTTGATTCTAACAGACAACACAACTGTCATGTGGTACATCAACAAACAAGGGGAACACATTCTTATCCTCTATGCAGGCAAGCAATGATTTTATGGGAGACTGCGCTCAGCTTGCAACTAACTCTTCAGGCAAGGTTTCTGCCGGAGCACAGAACTCCTTAGCAGATGTGTTAAGCAGACAAATCATGGATCCCCACGAGTGGAAACTGGATCTTCATGTATTTCAGAAATTGACAGTGTCATGGGGAACTCCAGACATAGATCTGTTCGCTTCTCCACTAAACCACCAGCTGCCAAAGTTTTGCACAAAGGGGTTTCATCACACAGCTTGGAAAGTGGATGCTCTTTCTTTCAGTTGGAAAAATCTTCATGTGTATGCCTTTCCACTTCTGCCTCTTCTTCCAAAGGTGCTCTTAAAGGTCAGACAAGACAAGCCAAGGATGATTTTAATAGCTCCAGATTGGCCTCGGCAACACTGGTACCCACTACTAAGGAGTCTGGTAAGGAAGCCTCCATGGCCTTTACCTTTGATTCCACATCTGTTATCTCAGAAGGACGGTCATCTGCTCAATGTCAAGCTTCACTCTCTTCATCTAACAGCCTGGCATATTCTGTGTTGAAACACAGCAGGTCTCAACTTCCTCAACAAGTTTTAAATGTGATTAGGGAAGCTAGAAGACCTAGTACAAGGAAAGTGTACGCAGAAAAATGGAAGAGGTTTTTATTCTGGAGTACAGCAAAGAATTTGGAGATTTCTGAGCCTAATTTGAATGTGGCTCTTCAATATCTTACTGAGTTATTGGACACAGGTTTGTCCTTCTCTTCCATTAAGATTCATGCTGCAGCAATTTCAGCTCACTATGATTGTGACCCACCATTGTTTTCGCATCCTTTGTTCAAGCAGTTTCTTAGGGGGGCAAAGAATATAAGACCCCCACGTAGAGCTCCTACTCCTGCTTGGGATCTCAATTTTGTGTTGGCATAACTTACTCTACAACCTTTTGAGCCTCGGCTACTGCTGAATTGAAATACTTGTCATGGAAGACTGCTTTTCTGTTGGCTATTACTTCTGCAAGAAGGGTGTCTGAGTTGCAGGCCCTTATGGCAGTTGAGCCCTTTCTGATTTTCCATAAGGATAGGGTATCATTACGTACTAATCCTTCCTTTATGCCTAAGGTGGTTTCTAGTGTGGCTTTAAACCAAACTATTCATTTGCCTACTTTTTATGCAGACCCCCAAAATAAAGGGGAAAAGATTTTGCACACTTTAGATGTACACAGGCAATTGCGTTATTATTTAAGCAGGACTAAGGATTTTAGGCAGTCTCAGCAGTTGTTTGTTTCTTTTGCTTTGAGTTCGCAGGGCAAGCCTGTGTCAAAACAAACTATTTCTAGGTGGATTGGGTTTTGCATTGCATTTTGTTATTCCCATCATGGCAAGGAGATTCCAGCTGGGATTAGGCCTCATTCCACTAGGGCTACTGCCACTTCAACAGCATTTCTAAGGGGGGTGGCAACTAAGGATATTTTGGAGGCAGCTACTTGGAGTTCAGTGCATACTTTCTCTAAGCATTATCACCTTCCTCTCTACTCTAAGTCTAGGGCTGGTTTTGCCACAGCTATTTTGCAAGGCATGTTGTCAGCTCCTGCTTCTTTATGATTTGCCAGCCTCCCTTACCTCTGCTTTGGGATTCTACCCAATAGTTAGGACTGCAGCAATGTGGAATGAAGAACATAGTACAGTTTTGTACCTACCATAAATGTAGATGTTCGAGGATCCACATTGCTGCAGTCCAATTTACCCTCCCTCCTTCCCCTCTGTGTTAGGGGTGGTTGTGTAGGTGAGGTTATATGCTGATATTTTTGTATATATTTTTGTATATATTGTACATATTTTTGGTGCAGGTATATTGGGCCTTGTCTTTTTAGGGTCTTCTGACATCTGGGGCAAGAAAAGACTGAGGATATGGCGTCGGTCATGCGCATTAGTACCCTGACGTACTGACGTCAGTCTAATGCGCCCTGACCGACGTCAGCCATATACTCTGGTATTCGGGCCGACTGGACAGCGGACTACCCAATAGTTAGGACTGCAGCAATGTGGATCCTCGAACATCTACATTTATGGTAGGTACAAAACTGTACTTTTCTCTTACACCTGTTCCCTTATTGGGGGGGGGGGGGGGTTAGTCCACTGTTACTTTACTTGTTTGTCACTTTTCTGCTGTTTTATGTAGTTATGTCTGCCTTCCTACTTACGAGGTCATTTATTTTAAAACTTGTTAAGTTTTCTGTGTTTTTTATTTCTTTTACTAATGCATGTTGATTTTTTAATTTTTATTGAAATTTTATTTCACTTCTGTTTCATCCTGCATTCCAAAGACATGCATTAGATGGATTAGACACATTAAATTGACCATAGGTGTGTGTGCGCGTACAAGTGTGTGGTGTGGATGAACTACTGTGGTAGGGCTAGCCACCTGACTGTGTAAACCTTGTGTCTAGATGATTGTCAGTGTTGCATTGACACTCCAACCCAATGTGTAAAAATGGGAAAAGGGGGGTTAAGGATGGATGGATGGATTTATTTCACTTCATTTCCTTGTTAGTGAATTCTGTGGCCAATTTTTATTGGGACCCATTAACTGCAGACTTTGTGTTTTAGCGCATCTTGACAAGCCAGCTGCAGTTAAGTTATTCCCTGGCTTTCTCTTTCTGCTTTTTGCTGATTGTATAGTACCCAAGTCTGTGTATTCTCTGGTGTTTGTCATTAGATCACTGTTGCAGTGACATAAACTAGCATAAAGCTATATGGAATATATCCTGCCAATTGGACAGTCCAGTATACTAAAGCTATCCGGAGCTTTCATTATGCACCATAGGTTTGCTTAAGCGCAAGACAATAATGGCATTAACAGAATGTACAGACACCAAAATTCAAAAGTTATTATTGGTGCAGTTTCTCATCTGATCAACTCAACATAATCAGTGTTGGCAGTCAGCTTCTGACTAAAGTTTTGTAGCAATGCAGCAGTTGATTTCTAACCCTCTTGCTTAGAAATTAAAACCATCTTGTCTAACTTAGTATCTTTTGCGTCTCAGGTGACAAAGAATTCAGTAAAATGTGCATTTGATACAGTGAATGCTCCCAGGGGCTGTGTGATGCACAAACATGCCTGGGTCAAGCTCCAGACTTTCCTGGAGGACATCAAATCACAGATTTTGAATGCCCCTTTAGAAAAACAATTTATTTTGGGGAATTCTTCTGCAGAGGTCTTAAGAAGATTAGTAGAAGGAGTTAGGTTAAATGAAATAGTCCCAAAGTTCCAGAGGAACTATCCTTCAGGCCCTGGTCCCTTCCTTGGGAAACCTGTCAAACTTAGAAAAGGTCCACTAGACAATAGTGTAAAATGAAGCTGAAAGGGGAATCCAGAAAAGGGGGAATGGACCCCGAGGGTCTTTCCAGCATAAGAAATAGGAATAACCATTTGTTGACCTCTTTCCCCTGTTTTCCTTTCATACTTTAGCCATCCTATCAAACTAGCTGGCAGTCATGTATCATTCCTTGCATATCTGGAAAAAATTAATTATTGGGTACTGTTAGTAGTTCAAAGGAGCTGCAACTTTCAAGTTGGTTCTCTTCCTTAAGTCAGGAATTCCTCTTCACCAAAAAGTCACTAATTTTTTTTCCTTCAAAGTCTATCAGACATGCTATCACAAGGATAATAGAACCTGTTTCCCCTTCCCAACAAGAGAAAGTGATTTTTATTCAGTGATTTTTCTTATACCAAGAAGGAAGACATTTGGACACTGTTTGGATTTTGCAGTTCTTGAATACTTTTGTTGTACTAGCATTAAAAATGTTAACTGTATCTTTCCACAAATTCTATCAGACATGCTATCACATGGAGTAATAGAACCTGTTACCCCTTCCCAACAAGTGGAAGGGTTTTTATTCAAGGATGATTTTTACACCCAGGAAAGAAAACACTTTGACACTAATCTTGGATCTTTCAGATTTTCATAATATTAGTCACTGCTTGCAGTAGCCTTAGCTATATGAGTTGTAGCCTGGCAAGATGTACAGCTGGCTAGCTTCCAAAGCTTCAGGGTTTTACTGCTGTGGAAGAGTGCTTCTCTCCAGTCTTTCGTTGATTGATGGTCGGCTTGTGCTCTTCCTTTGCTGGACAGATAAGCCCCCTTTGGAGAAAAAACTTCCACGTTAAAAACATTGTTTTATTGTACTTTGCTGTTTAGGAAGGTTATTTTTAAACTAGGAGTTTATCAGACTATCATGAGACTTAAGTGTACGTTTAAACAGGAGCGCACTTTTTTCGTGTCAGTTAAAGTAATTGAAAACCATTGTTTGTGGAGAAATTGTGTACATTTTACTTTTGGGGGTGCCAAAGTGTTTTAAAGTGATTTTTTTTACTGTTTTTTGTGAAAAGGTGACTTAAAGACTTGCAGTTTTTGCAGGGTTTTGATGCTTGTTTTCCACCATTTCCATCTTGATCATGGAACAAACTACCTGTCCCCCATGGTTGGTTCTTATTCCAACTGCAAAAAGAAAAAGTTAAGCAAACAGCCTTTATTACCACAGCAGTCTACCAGTTTTCCCCCAGCCTCAGGTGGGTGACTGTGCTGTGGCCATTTGTTGTCCCTCAGACCACTCATCTTTTACCTTGGATCCCTCTGATGTAGTACCCACAGCCACTATGAACCAGGGGTTAGCCATGTCCTATGCAGTTGTTGGAGTCCTCTCAGCAGGCAAGGGAGAGGCACAGTTGTTACTCTTGGAAGCGGGAACAGGGAAGACTTCCCTATTTAGTAATGTTGTGCCCATTCCTGGGGAAGCTGTTGCTGCTATTAATAACACTGTGGGCCCCATTTTTCCCATCCAGAAGAAACGGAAATCTAAACATGTCTGTTCCTCCTCAAATTTCTTTAAAGAGGAATAGTTTTTTTGGTCTGGCTCAGGGTTTAATCGAAGAAATTGATCCTTCTTATAAGGTGGTTTCTGGTAAAAGAAAGGGAGATATGCCTTTTCCTGATGAGATTCAAGATTTTTAAACTGGGCAGGAAGATAAAGGGAACAGGTAAGAGTTTTTTTCTCAGTTTGCTGGTTCAGGCTCAGAGGAGAGATCAGTTTTTGATACTCACTGTGAGGGTCTCTTTCTCTGAGACTGTTACCAGAATCTGCCATTTTTTCAGTGAGATAACACTGAGGTTTCTCAGTACCTTAGAAAAGAACTATGAGCTGTCACAGTGGGAATTTCCAGAACCTTCGCACTTCCCCCAGTTCTGTCAATTCTGAAGGATGTATGTGTGTGTGTGTGTGTCACACTCTGCAGTTTTCCGAATAGTCAGCCTCCTGCCCTTAAAAATGTAATCTTTTATCTGTTAAGTTTTATACACTCTTCCCAAACCTGGCCCAGTAGCTATAGCTCGAGTTAGTCCTACTGCTGCTAAACATTTGGTTAATTCCAGTCTTTTTAGCAATGATGTGAAGTATCTGAAAAAAAAGTGTATGCTTCTGCAGTTGTGATGATCAGAATTTTCAATTGTCAGGCTCATGTAGTAGTTAATTATGACTTGTGAAGGTATGAGGAGTGTTTTGTCTGCAGTTTATTCGTGTGAAAAAAATCTGCTTTAAATAATTTAGCTTCTTCAGCTGTACAAGTCACAACTCATTGTTTACAGTGTGCATGATTCAGCCGATATTTCTTTCAGGGCTATGGCCGTTCGTACTACTTTAAAGAGGTTTACCTGGCTGCATCCCCAATATTAAAAATGAGATTTTAATTCTCCTTTGAATAGAGATTTTATATTTGGTTCCCTGACTGCAGTGGTTAGCAGAAAGTATAATGAAAGGGGTACATTGATTCAGGGAAACTTTTAAGATTTTTCACTTCTGTTTTTCCAACTTTTCTAAGGGATTCTGTAACCCCTTATCCAATTTTGGCAAAAAACAATAAACAGTCACAGCAAAATGCGGTAAATAGACATTGAAGAAGAAATGGTGGTGGAATGGATTCCAAAAAGAATTCAAGATCCCCCAAAATCCAAGGACAATTCAACAAGTCAGAATGACAGTTTGTGACCTTATAATCACCTGCCATCCTGGCAGTTCCTTTCCCTTCCAGAAAGTCTGACTCTCCACTTTTCTGTTTGAAACAGTTTCAGACAAATGGCTTCTGAAGATCATTCATCAAGGTTACATATGTTAGTGGGAGGATATCCCTCCTTTTAGGGTAATAATTCCTCATCCACCAGACCAGACTGTTATTTCACCAAAGCAGCACAAATGGCTACTGTATACACAGAGTAAAATCACTAAAAATTTTAATAAAAGACAAGCGGTATTTCCCAGCCTTTGCAATGTTGCTTCATCAGGTCAAAGTACATATAAAACATTTCACATGATTTGTAATGTGTAACGCTGATCGTGTGCTATTTTCCTTTAACCATGTTGGTTTGTTGACTTTGGTTAATGACTTTGTTTTGCCTGCTTGAACTTTCGCTACAGGGACTTGACTTTTTTCCCCCCCTGTCTTTCAACACATGCTGTCCCAGTTCTTCCTTTCCAGATTGGGAAAGATTTTTATTCAAGGATGTTTTGAGTGTGGAAAAAGGAAAATGCTTGAATACCAGATGTTAAGTTGTCTATCTCGCCTTCGTTTTTGCTGGTTGGGATCGGAACCGATCCTCGGCTCCGACGCGGCCATCTTCAATAGCTCGAGGCTACCCCTTATCCCATAATGCCTAGCAATAGCTACCCAGAACTCGTTTGCCGCTTCAGCTGCTAGGTTTTGTTTTTCTGGCTCAGGCTTGTATAAGATTTTTTGTGTAAATTTTTACTAGAATTTAACTCTTCTAGTACTTTATTATTAGCGATAGTTTTGTTTCTGTGGTAGATAATTGTTTATTATATAGTATCCCTCTTTTTGTAGAACTCTTAACTTAGAGAGTTCTCCTCACACCGCCCTCCTTCATTCTGGTTAGCCGTTTAACTTAGAGGCTTTCCTACTGCTTTTTTCTTATAGACTAGCCATTTAAATTAGAGGCTATCCTATTACCTTCTTAAAAAAAAAAAACCTTTGTATCCTTAGAGTAGGTGTATTTTTTGTTCTTGTAGAGCTGAATCTCTCTCTTTTATTGTTGGCTAAATTGGTTGGTTTCCGTCTACACAAAGTATGTCAAAGGAATCTAAGGTTTCTGGGTTTAAGAAGTGTGACTCATGCTGTCAAAAGATGTCTCTGACAGATGGGCACACTTCTTGCATCTATTGTTTAGGCGCTGTGCACTCGCAGGACTCTTGTTCTGTTTGCCATGCCTTTAGTCCAAGAGTCCTGCAGGAGCGTAAGAATAAGTTGATTCTTAGGGGTATATTAAAGCCACAGGATTCACCGGCCAAGAGCTCACAGCCAGTGAAATCCCCTAAATCCACTAAGCTGTCGGCTCCAGTTTCGGAGCCGACTTTGGTACAGGATTTACCTTCTACATCTGTTCCAGCTGGCACCAACAAGACAACCTCCCCGTCGGCTCCATCAGAGGCTTCGGAGCCGTCGCGGAGCCACATGAGGCTGAGGTCCCCTTCTTTAGAGTCTGTACATTCGGCTCCTCGGTCTCCTTTACTTCAGAGCGAGCGTAGTCACCAATCCTCTCACTCCTCTTGATCCTCTAGGCTGTCGGATCATGATGTGGAGAGAGTAGTCAGTAGGTTACTAAAGTCGCAGGCACTAGCTAAATTGTTGTCTAGCCCTCCTCAACAGGTATCGGCTCCGTCCACTTCTCTTGATGTTCCTCCTCCGACTCCAATGAGTTCAGAGCCTGAGTTCATTGGGGTCCGAGTAGTGGAACCATCGGCTCCAATAACTCTATCTCCATTGGTTCCGACGTCTGCTCCAATTCCCTCGGTGGTACCTTCCATCGAGGGATCTGGGTGCCGTGGCTCCCTCGTCGGCTCCGAGGGGGCGAGTGGCATCGGACCCTTGTCCGACCCCATTCTCCCTCTCTGGGCTTAGGCACAGGTGAGCTCGCCTCCAGCATCGGCCTTGGAGCCGTGCCCCTCTGTGCAGAGAAAGATTCCTATTTCTTCAGAACCAGAGCTTTCTCTGCCTCGAGGCAGGGGCACCTTTGAGGTCATGCAGAGTGTGCTGTCACCTGAGTCAGCTCCACTACCAGCCCAACCGGCTCCATCCCCCGTAGTGCCTGTGCCAACCTCTGCTCCTCCTCCAGACCCCAAGCGTAGGGAGCTGATGCTCCAGGACACCCCATTAGGCATTTCCTCTTCTTCCGAGGCCTCCCCTGATCACTCAGAGGAGCCCCCTCGGAAGAAGTGGTGCAAGAGGAAGCACATTGACTCCCCTGAGTCTGTCACTTCTGATACAGACTTAGATGAATCGGAAGGGTCCCCGAGATCCCCCTCTGAAGATGTTTCCTCTGACATCCTGGAAATGCTTAGGCAGAGGTGGAATTGGAATCCCCTAGCCCCCACCGAGGATGAGTCTGTATTCCTGGATGCTTTTGGTTCCCGACCTTCCACCTCCTGGGTTTCTCCGCCCTTCGATCCACTTATGACAGTGGTGGCTCGAAAGGCTTGGTCAGGTCCAGATACAGTGGAACCAACTCCGAGGAGACCTGGTAAATTCATTACAGCACCCCAGGATAAGCAATTCTTTTTGAAAGTTCGAAGTTCCTGTTGATGCCATGGTGGTAGCAGCAGCCACCACAAGAGTTAGCGGAGACCTCTTTGTCTGTCCAGCCCCCTAACAAGGAGTCTAGGACGATGGACAGATATGGGAGGCGAATGTTCACTTCAGCGACCTTCTCTATGAGGTCACTGAACTACCTATGTCATTTTACCCGACTTCAAAGGGATCTCCTTAAAGAGCTCGGAGATACCCTTCAAGATCCAACAGCTGAGGGAGCACAAGCCAAATTAGCTTCCCAGCAAGCGACGCTTAATTCTGTTAACTCCTCCATGAGGCTCATTTCCTATGCAGCTGATGGGGCGAGTAGAGCCGCAGGTATGTGTGTGGCCCTTAGGAGGCATGCGTGGATGCAGCTGTGTAACTTTGCGGAGCCCTTTCGAGCATCCTTCACCAACACCCCCTTTGATGGTTTCTTTCTTTTTGTACCACAGGTGAAAGACACTTTGACTAGGTGTGAGCAAGAAGGCAAGACTCTCTCTGCCGTGGGAGTCCATTTTTCACAGGTGAAAGACACTTTGACTAGGCGTGAGCAAGAAGGCAAGACTCTCTCTGCCATGGGAGTCCGTTTTTCCACTCCCTCTAGACCTTACACCACGGGTCAGAAGAGTGGGAAGATGTGGTTCCGTAAATCTCAGGGAGCCTTGCCTGACACACACACTGATTTTTCCTCCAGAGGCAGAGGGGGAAATAACAGTAATAGACACCACCCTCGTGACTGAGGGGGTCCGCAGAACCAGGGCAACAGGGAATCTTTCTCATCAGCCCTTACAGCATCCCTGAAGGATTGCCCGGCTGCTCACCTCTGGAGGCAGTCAGGGGAAGACTTTCACTGTACCCAAAAGCTTGGCAAAGTTTAACACAAGACAAATGGGTACAGTCCATTATATCCGGAAGTTACAAAATTCCCTTCCACCAACCCCCCTTACAGTCAAGGAAGAGAGACCCTTCCAGATGTTCCACCCAATCTGAAGGAGCAAGCAGTAATAGAAGTTTCAAAACTGGTAGGAAAAAGAGCCATCCAGGAAGTCCCGGCAGACCAGCACGGATCCGGAACGTAGTCAAGGTTCTTTTTAGTACCAAAAAAGACAGGGGACTGGAGACCGATTCTGGATCTCTCAGCAGACTAAACAGGTCTGTACAAAGAACAAAGTTTCAGATGGTCATGCTACAGTCCATTCTACCCTTCCTGGGTCAGGACAATTGGATGTGCTCGATAGATCTTCAGGACACGTACTACCATATCAAGATGGACAGGCGCTCCAGGAGATATCTTGGCTTCCGGCTGGGGGCCAGTCCTTATCAGTTCAGAGCTCTGCCCTTTGGTCTCACCACAGCCCCCAGGGTGTTCACCCAATGTATGGAAGTGGTCACGGCTCACCTAAGATGTCAAGTATTCCAGGTGTTTCCGTATCTAGACGACTGGCTCCTCACTGCTACCACCAGGCATCTCCTGCAAGTGCGGGACTACACAATCACAATCTGCTCCCAGCTAGGCATTACAATAAATTTCGAAAAATCTGCCTTGTTACCCTGTCAATGTATCACTTACATAGGAGCAGACATAGACACAAGGGATATGTTTGCAAGGCTTACCACTAGAAAGGATGTCCGAAATTCATCAGCAAGTACAGATTCTGATGCAGAGCAAAAGGATTCAAGTCAGGTACGTCCTTCAAACTCTGGGTTCCATCACAGCAGCCATTCCTCTAATCCTACTAGCGAGCTTTCATATGAGAATTCTTCAGTGGCTTCTGTTCATACAGTAGTCTTTCCAAGAGCTACCCATGACTCACATGATCCTGATCACAGATGCATGCAAAAGACATCTTTCTTGGTGGATGGTCTCCCCACTAATTGCTCAGGGCAGACCTTTCATTCAACCCCCTCCGGTAGCCACAGTGATGACAGACGCCTCACTGATAGGGTGGGGGGGGGGGCATTATCTGGGCAGGACAGTCCAAGGCACTTGGCAACCTCACGAGTACCATCTGCATATAAATGTCCTGGAAATGAGATCCATGCTTCTGGCGTTGCAAGCCCTTCAAGACTCTCTTCCTTCTGGGACAATTGTTATTCAAACGGACAACATGTCAGTGGTGTGGTACACCAACAAGCAGGGCGGAACCAGATCCTACCCCGTGTCAAGAAGCACTCAGACTTTGGCAGTGGGCGATTTCCTCCCAATGTTTTCTGATTGCGATGCACATCCCTGGGAGATCCAGTATCATAGCGGACAGGCTCAGCAGAGCTATCCTCATGCCTCATGAGTGGTCTCTGAATCAGGAAGTTGCGAATCTTATTTTTCGCAAATGGGGACCGCCTTGCTGCGATCTTTTTGCCACCCCCTTCAACAGCAAATGCAGCAACTACTTCCACTTCCAGGTCACATACCCAGAGATGCTCTAGTTCACGATTGGCCTCAGGGACTTTTTTATGCTTTTCCTCTGATAGTGAAACTCTTACAGAAAGCAAAGTCGTTGGATTGCAAAATGATCCTCATTGCCCCCTACTGGCCTCGACAAATATGGTTTCCGTTCCTGCACCCATTACCTTCTCGATCAACCCTGGACTCTGGACCCAATTCCAGATCTCCTGATTCATCAATCAGGCGGGTTGCATCAATCTCTCCAAACTCTCCAGCTCACAGCTTGGTTGCTCCACTTCCAACCTTAGCCAGGCTTCCCAGCATTTCCCAAGCAGTATGTGAGATTATCATCTCTTCTCACAAGTCTACAACGAGGAAAACTTATGCTAGCAAATGGAAATGTTTTTCTTGTTGGGCAAAAGCTGTGAATGTGGACACCTTTTCAGCCCCAGTCCACAAAATTCTGGAATTCCTAGCACAACTGTTTCATTCCGGGTCCGCTTCCACTACAATCAGGGTACAATTAGCAGCCATTTCTAATTTTCATGTTGGTTTGTCGAATTCTAACATTGTCTCATAAGCTCTGTAAAGCTTTTTTGAGAGGGACAACTCTTAGGCCTCCAGTGAGAGATCCCCCTCCTCCTTGGGACCTTAATTTAGTCCTAACTTCCTTAATTCTGCCCCTTTTTGAACCAGCAGCATCCTGCTCTATCACGTTTCTATCTTTCTAACTTTCTGGTAGCTATTACTTCAGATGCGTCTCCGAACTTCAGGCACTATGTGTTCGTCCTCCCTACTTGGTTTTTCATTAAGGACAGGGTTGCTCTGAGGGCTAATACTTCGTTTCTTCCTAAAGTCTGCTCAGAAAATAATTTAAACCAATCTATAGATCTTCCTGTGTTTTTCCCTAATCATACCAACAAGGCAGAGTACAAACTCCACCAATTGGATGTTCATAGACAATTGCATTTTTACCTGCACGGAACTAAGGAAATAAGGAACTATTCTTTTCTTATGCCTTGGGCAAACAAGGTCTCCCAGTTTCCAAGGTAACCTTGTCTAGATGGTTGTGACACACTACTTCTTTCATTTATCAGTTAAGGAACAAAGAGTTACCCATTAAACCAAAAGGTCATTCTACTAGGGCCTTGGCCACCTCTGTAGCCTTCCAGTCTAGGTTGCCCATGGATTCTATCTGTGCAGCTGCCACATGGGCAAACCCTCATACCTTTATTTCTCATTACAAGTTGGATATGGTCTCCAGGAGCAGAGCTGACTTTGGTTCCACTGTTCTGAAGAGTCTGTTCCACTGAGCCACCCAGGATATTAGGTGCTAGGGACGCTGTCCCAACCAGCAAGAATGAAGGCGAGATAGACAACTTAACATAAAGACGTTATGTACCTACCATAAAGTTCCATGTTAGTTGTCTTCATCTCGCCTTCCTTCCTGCGTCCCACCCTCCGTCCCCCTGTCCTAGTGGACCGAGAGGAGTTCCTGTTTCACTGGCTGGGTGTTCTCTTGTTTTTCCTCTATTGACTTAGAGAATATTGCAGGTATAGTCAACTAATTATTTTGACTGGTTTATTTTCTTGTTATGTCTGGAGTTAGCTATTTCAAACGAGATCTGGGCAGCTATCGCTAGGCATTATGGGATAAGGGGTAGTCTCGAGCCAGTAAACGGCTCTCGAGCTATTGAAGATGGCCGAGTCAGAGCCGAGGATCGGCTCCGATCCCAACCAGCAAGAAGGAAGGTGAGATGAAGACAATTAACATGTAACGTTATGGTAGCTACATAACTTCTTTTTCTAGATATTTCTTTCCTAAACCTGTTTGTGATGGTTCCCAACTTCAAAATGATGTCACTTCGCAACTTATCTCTTTTTTTATTCAAGTTTACTGGCAACACTAGATTTAATAGATACTTATCATCACATCCCTATTCATCCAGACTTGAGGCATTTCTTAAGGTTTTGAGAGTCTGGATCACATTACCAATTCTCTTCCTTACCCTTTACACTATCCACTGCACCAAGTGTTTTCACGAAGTGTCCATCTTCAGTTATAGCTCATTGCATGCTACACGGTATCTACATTTTTTCCATATTTAGATAACGTGCTTATCTTTGCAGAGTTTTTTTTTTCAAAGTGTCAGGAATTTCACTTAGGTGAGAGATTTCCTACATAAGCTGGGATCCCAAAAGAACATTCAAAAGTCTCTCTTGATTCCTTTACACAGGATTGTGTTCCTGGTGTGTCAACTAGTCATTTCAGTTCAAAGACCTTTTCTTCCACAGGAAAATAGATTTATGGAAGACAGATGCCATTTCTTTTCCTTGGACAAAAAGTTCCTATAAACTTTTTCACCCTTTCCAGTGATATACAGGGCACTTCTGAAGATTAAGAAGGAATCTCCCAAGGTCATTGTGGTGACTCCCTTTCTAGCTCAGGCAAGAGTGGTTCTCCTTTCTTTTGGAAATGTCCAGGGACAATTACCACAAGCTTTCTCAAAGAATAGATTTACTCACACAATATTAGGAAAGTCTGGCTCGACCCAATCAACTTCAACTGACTTCCTGAATGTTAGGGTCTTCCTTCCATTTAGCTACCTTTTTACTGAGGACATGCAGCAGGTACTATTGAAAGCAAGAAACCTTGTTACTAGAAAGTCATATATTAGCATATGGAAAAGGTTTTCTAGCTGGTGCCAATGATAATAACCAGTGCCAGTTCAGCTGGGTTTTACAGAATTTGCGATTTAGTATCTTATCGTTATCATGGTTCATTTATCATCCATTTCAGAATGTCTGCCCATGGATCCTAGTCTTTCAATGCATTCTCATGTTAAAATGTTTTTGAAAGAGTTTTGCATAACAGTCTCCAAGAAAACCGGTTGTCCTTCCATGATATCTTAATTCTGTGTTAGAGAGGCTAACAGTTGCACCATTTGAACCAGCTAATCTGGCAGACTTGAGGTTCTTAATATGGAGAAAACTACTGATTGCTCAACTCTGCAAGAAGAGTGTCTGAGTTGCAAGCTCTTATCTTGAGTCAACCATCTCTCATTTTTCATAGAGAGTTTCTTTGAGAATTAATCTTTTTTACCTAAAGTACTATCCGAGTTTACTTTAGGATGAACTGTCCATCTCCCTGTTTTCTTTCCTGAACCCAAAAATGAGGAAGAAAGGATACTCCATACCTTGGATATCCACAGAAAACTCAAGTACAATCTTGACAGAACTAAATCTTGCAGATCTTTGGATCAGTTGTTCATTTCTTGTGACAGTAAGAAAAAGGGACAACTTGTGTCACAGCAGACGTATAAATGGTTGTCTAAAGATGTTACCTTTTGTTATTCTCACCACAACAAAACTATTTCAGGCAGGGTCAAGATGCACTCAGAGCCTTGGATTTAGCCATGGCTTTTTGGAAAGGATAGGATTTGAGAAGTGCTCTAGGAGGAGTAATTCAGTCCTCAGTACATATGTTTACAAGGTATTACATGCTTGATTCATTCTGTAGGTCCCGATCAGGCTTTGCTAGGACCATTCTGCAGGCGCTCTTGGACCATTCCCATTACATCTCCCAAATGTAGTAAGCTAGGATAATCTACCCATATAGATAAGGCTGCTGCAGCAGTGATCAATATGATGAAAATACTACAGCTGTTTAAGTAAACTTACTGTAGTAGTAGATGATAAAATTATCAGCGCTGCAGTAGCCACAACCTCCTTACTCCCCCCCCCCTTTTTTTTTTTGTTGTTGTTTATACCAGAGTGTGGACACGTGCTTTTTGTTGTGTTAGCATTGTCCTTTCAGGGTTCAGCCTGCCTCTCTCTGTTTGCATGAAGGCTTGGTACCCAAACCTGTCTTTTGTCATCTCAAGCTGACTAATAGGCTGGACGCATGGAATGTGCTCTGAAGCTTTTGAAGCTGGCTTGCCAGCTGGCTGTTATATCCTTGGCAGGATATAACCCATATAGCTAAGGCTACTGCAGCAGTAATCATTCAAACATCTACCATTGTGTTAAGTTTGCTTACACAACTGTACTTTCTGAATATATTGTACCAAAGTTCATTGTTAATTCTACTATCCCTTTATCCTCTTCCACATAACTCTTACTTGGTCACTGTGAACTGCAAGGAAACCTATCACCCCATCTTAATTCACATAGAGTACAGGCATTGTTTAGGATTCTTTGTGTTGTGGGTGCACTTAGCTTTGACCTTGCTAGATCTTTGACATTTGGTTTATCCACAACTCCAAGGATATTTATAAAAGTCCTGGTTCCAGTCATTGCCTTTTACCGACTTTTGGGAATCCATATTTACCTGTACCTGTAAGATTGCCTTATCTTGGCAGATTCTGCCCAAAGCACCTTTCCTTTCTTTTCTCTATCACTCTTGTTTAGAGTGTAGGTTTCAGATTAAATCTTGAAAAGTCTTCCCTAATTTCATCGCGCTGGATAACTTTTTAAGATGTTTTCTGTACACCTTAGTCATTTTAGCATATTTCCCTCTAGCGAAAGTCTCATTCTTCCATCTCCAGCTCATAGAGTTGGATCACCAGTTCACGTCCACAAGAGATTTCCTTAGAATTATAGGTTACTTGATATTAGCTGTCCTCAGGGTTCCTTTAGAAAGATTTTCATGAAGACGATTCGGTGGTTCCTCAAATCCCTCTAGTCCCAGAACTAACATCCCTATCCTTTCCTGTTTTAGTCTTGAATTTCAACAAAAAGGAACTCCTTTGGAGGGCCAGCCAGGTTCAGCTAAACTCAGGTCTCAATCTTTCTCTCTCCCCCAAGTCTGTTTGTTATTACAGACACCTCTGACTTTGACTGGGGGAAGCTTACCAAAGAGGCAGAGTTAAAGGCATTTTTAACTTTGGCCCAGTGGTGCAGCAGTAGCGTCGCCTCACAGCAAGAGGTTCTCCGGTTCGATTCTCTGCTGAGATGCCTTCTGTGTGGAGTCTGCATGTCCTCCCTGCGTTCATGTGGGTTTCCTTCGGGTGCTCCAGTTTCCTCCCACCTTACAAAGACATGCATCTGGAGTGTTTCTCCCCGGGCCTCCACTGAAAATTGGCTTCTTTCCAAGTTGGACTTTCCCGGTTAACTTTTAGTTATGTACTCACCATAACTTCAGATGTTTGGGATCCATCGCGCCTACATTCTGAATGATGGGTTCGGAGCCGATCCCTCGGCTCCGACTCGGCACGCTTATGCCAAAGAGCGAAGTCTCTTATTGGCTGAGCTTACTATATCCCAGGATGCACCACTACCAGTCCCCCAGATCTAGTTTGTCCGCATACATGCACACATGCACGCCCTGCTTATATAACATCGTCAGATGAAACAAGATAAAACAGTAGAACTCAAAACCGGTCAATCTCTTCTGATCTCCAAGGCAGGGGGAAGGAGGGTGGGTATTAGGAATGTAGGCGAGATGGATCCCAAACATCTGAAGTTATGGTGAGTACATAACTAAAAGATGTTATGTGATCCTATCTCGCCTACATTCTGAATGATGGGACAGCGTCCTAGCACCTGAATCCTGGGTGGCTCACTGGAAAACACTCCTGAGTACCGTGGAACCAAAAGATGCTCGTCCTTTAGATGCCACATCCAATTTGTAGTGGGAAATGAAAGTGTGCGGGTTGGACCAAGTAGCCGCAGCACAGATTTCCGATATAGCGAGCTTGGAATGAAAGGCTATAGAAGTAGCCATAGCTCTGGTAGAATGAGCTTTGATAGATGTTGTAAGTTGCTTATTCAAGAAGAATAGGCCTGAGTTATGCAATCTCTGATCCATTTTGAGATAGTAGCTTTTGTGATGGTTTGGCCCAATTTATTATCTGAGAAGGACACAAACAACTGGTCTGACTTACGAAGTTGCTGAGTCCTGTCTAAATAGAAGCGTAATTGCCTGTGAACATCCAATTTATGGAGAGTGTATTCTGCTTCATTGGAGAATTTTGGAAAGAAAACTGGTAGCTCTAGAGATTGTTGAAGACAGAAACTAGAACAGACCTTTGGGACAAAGGATGGATTAGGCCTAAGTGATACTCTATCCTTGTGGAAAATCAAGTACGGTGGTTTAATAGACAGGGCTTGAAGCTCTGAAACTCTTCTTGCAGAAGTAATAGCCACTAAGAATGCCGTTTTCCAAGACAGATATTTTAACTCGCATGTAGCAGCCGGTTCGAAAGGGGAAGATGTTAATGCGGGAAGCACCAAATCAAGATCCCACGGAGGTGCAGGATGAAAAACTCGTGGTCTTAATAGACTCGCACCTTTAATGAACGCGTTTTGCATAGTCTGCTGCTCATCAAAGGAGGATCCGTGGATTCGTGGAATTTAGAGATAGCCGCTAGTTGGACTTTAATAGTTGAGACAGAAGATCCCTGATTAAACAGGGATGTTAAGAATTTCAAAACCTCTGGGACAGGAGCAGTGATAGGGTCTAAGCCCTTGAGTTGAGCCCAGATAGCAAACCTCTTCCACTTACTGAGGTACAATTTGTTAGTGGTGGGTTTGTGGGCGAAGATAAAATGTGAACAACTTCCGGGTCTAGTGTGTGCCTTCTAACTAAGGTCGGAAGTGGAGGAGCCAAGCTGTCAATTTCAAAGATTGAAGGGACTGATGCCAATGTCCCGACTGATGGATCAGCAAGTCCGGAATCAGGTCTAAGGTCCACGGATCGTCCACTGCATGCTTCTTCAGGTAAGGAAACCATATCTGACGAGGCCAGTATGGGGCAATCGGAATCATTAAAGACCCCAGTTGAGAAGCTTTCTGAATAACTTTGGGAAGAAGTGGAATTGGAGGAAAGGCATAAAGTAGCCCTGTTGGCCAAGGTTGTGCTAGAGCATCCATGGCTGGTACTTCCTGATGTGGGATCAAGGAGAAGAACCTTTGGCACTTGGCGTTTTGTGGAGTTGCAAATAGGTCGCAGCACGGCGTCCCCCATCTCTTGAAAACCTGGGCTGCTACTGTGCGGTTTAGAGACCATTCGTGAGGAGAGAGAATTGTCCTGCTTAATTTGTCCGCCAATACATTTGACTTTCCCGGGATGTGGGTCGCTACCAAGAAGCGGTTGGTAGCTACAGCCCATTCCCAAACTCTCATGGCCTCTCTGCAAAGGGGGTACGATCTGGTCCCTCCTTGTTTGTTCAGATACCAGACCACCGACATGTTGTCTGTGTGGATGGCGATGATGCCCTGAGGAAGAAACTTGTGTAAGGCCTGTAGGGATAGAAGTACAGCCCTCATCTCCAACACGTTGATGTGGAGAAGAGCTTCGTCTGGAAGCCAGGAGCCCTGAACTAGCCTGCCCAGACAATGCCCCCCCCACCCTATCTGGGAGGCATCTGTCGTCAGGGTAACCACTGGAGGGAGAACAAAGGGTTTTCCTTGATCCAAGTTGGATGTCTGAAGCCACCAGCGAAGGTCCCTTTTGCATATTTCCGTAATCATGATGTGATGATTGAGGGAAGATCCTGAAAGGACCATTGAGTTGACAAGAGCCACTGAAGAATCCTCATGTGTAATCTTGCTAGAGGAACTAAAAGAACCGTGGCAGACATTGAGCCTAAAACCTGTAGAACCATCCTGGCTGGGGCTTTGGATCTCGAGATCAGAGCTTGAACTTGGCCCTGTAAAGTTCGGATCCTTTCGGCAGGAAGAAAGACGCATCAATCTTGAGTCTATCTCTGCTCCTATAAACTTTATGCATTGAGAGGGCAGCAAGACAGACTTTGACCAATTGAATGTAATCCCCAGGGAAACACCCAGGGAGATGGTGGCTTTGAGGTTGTCCATTAGTAGATGCCTGGTGGTGGCAGTCAGGAGCCAGTCGTCGAGATAGGGAAACACTTGGAATCCAAGACTTCTCAGGTGAGCCGTCACTACTGCCAAACACTTGGTGAACACCCTGGGGGCTGTGGTGAGACCAAAGGGCAGACCGCAAAATTGGTAATGACTGACTCCCAGGCTGAAGCGCAGATACCTTCTGGACGCCTGATGTATCGGTATGTGATAATAGGCGTCCTTGAGGTCTATGGAGCACATCCAAACATCCTTCTCCAATAATGGGAGAATGGATTGTAACGTGACCATTCGGAATTTGGATTTCGTGACGGATTGGTTCAGTTTGCTGAGATCCAATATTGGCCTCAGGTCCCCTGTCTTTTTTGGCACTAAAAAGAACCTGGAGTAATTTCCTGATCCGATCTGGTCTGTGGGGACCGGTTGGATGACTCCTTTTTCTAGCAGCTTTAAAGCTTCTGCGGCTGCTGTTTCCCTTTGACTGGGTGGTGGGTCCGGGATTCTCTTGGACGGTGGGGGTGAGTATGTGAATGGGATGGTGTAACCTCCGGCAATGATCCGAAGCACCCATCTGTCCTGAGTGATTGACTCCCAGGCTTTTAGGTGCTTGGCAACGACACCCGACTGGCTCGAGCAGCACAGCCGGGCAATCCCTCATGACGTGTGGGAGGCTGAAGAGCCACGAAAGGACTCATGGTCTCCAGAATTGCGGGGCCCTCTGCCGCCTCTGGGACGGCGTCTCCCTGAAAAATTTCCCGCCCTCTGCCTCTGGACGGGAATCTTCCTGCTGTTGGGAGAAAACTTGCGAGATTTGCGGAACCACATTTTCCCCTCCTTTAGCCTTGGGGTAAGGCCGAAGGGAGTGGAATAACGGCACCTACGCCAGATAAAGTTTTTCCCTCTTGCTCACAGCGGGTAAGGGTGTCTTTCACCTTGGGTCCAAACAATGAGGACCCATCAAAGGGAGCGTCGGAAGGAAGACTTGAAGGCCTCCGAACTGACACAAGCGGAGCCAGGCTTGTTCACGAGAGCCACGCCTGTGCCTGCCGCTCTACCGCCCTTCGGCCGCATAGGAAATGAGCCTCATGGACGAGTTAGAAATTGACGTAAGGATAGCCAGCTGAGAGCTAACCGACTGGGCTAGCTGCTCAGGTAGGTTACCCGAGAGGGAATCTGACAACTCCTTGACCAGATCCCTCTGAAGCCTGGTAAAATGTGCCAAATAATTCAGAGACCTTAAGGTAAAGGCCGCTGAAGTCAGGGTGCGCTTCCCGTACCTGTCCATACTCCTAGACTCCTTATTAGGAGGATGGACGGACGCTGAAGCCTCTGCCACGTCCTGTTGTGTAGCAGATGCCACCACCATGGCATCTACAGCCACGCCTTTAGTAAGGAACTCCTTCCGGGGGGGGGGGCAGACAAAAATTTATTTGGACGAGAAGGGACTGGTTCCACGGTATCTGGATGTTCCCGCCTTCGACAAACTAAATCCAGAAGCTCGAAGGGCGGAGACACCCAGGAGGCGGAGGGCTGAGCTCCAAAGGCCTTGAGGAGCACTGACTCGTCCGCAGAGGGGGGTTTGGATATCCAGCCGCCTCGTTGTTTGAGGATCTCTAAGATGTCTGCAAATGAGACATCATCCGAGGACGACTTCGGGGACCCCTCTGCATCATCCGTATCAGTGTCTGATGTAATAGACTCGGGGGAGTCCACGTGCTTCCTCTTGCACGATCTCTTCCTTGGGGGTTCCTCTGAAGACAACTCCGAAGAACCCTCAGGAGGAGGGGAACCCCCACTGGGGTAACCTCAGGCCTCGGGCTCCGCTGGCTACGGACAGGGAACTGCCAAAGACCCAGTCTCCACGCCCAGTGAAGGTGCCGGTAAAGCCGGAGAGATGGCGAAGAGGACTTGGCCAAGGCACTCCTCATGGCCCTGAAAGCCGGACCCCCAGAATCCTGGGAGAGTCCGGTCTCCGGAGCCGTGATAGCCGACGGAAGTCCCGCAGCTGAAGCACCGAGGGGAGGCTCGAACCGAAAGCATAGGTCCCAAACATCACCCCGGGTCCAGCCGAAGAAGTCCGCGACCAAACTCGGACCAAGGCCGGGTTGGAGTAAGGGTCGGAGCCGACCCTGAGATCTCCACCGGCTCCAACAGCACCTGCTCCGGAGCGAAGCAGTCGGAGGAGGAATGGCACTGGGTGGGCCAAGGTCATCGGCTCGAAGCCAACTGGGTCGGAACCAAACAAATTTTGGAAGACTGGGGACTGGAACAGTCTTTGGAGCACCCTGTCTATATCAGAATCCGACATTCTCAAGACCGAGAGGAAACAGAAGGGGTTCGAGAAGGCCTCTCCATCGGCCCCAAAGGGCTAGGGGACCGGGTCCGAGGCGACTCGATCAGTATCGGCGCCGAGGGAATACTCACACCAGATTCCATCGGTGCGAGGTAGACTTCGGCGCCGAGGAGGAAGTGTCTGAGCGGCGACCCTTGTCGGCTCCGAGCAGCGGAGCCGACGAAGGTGACCCGCCTCGATGCCCCAGCCATCGGCTCCGAAGCCAGAGGAGTCGATACTGGTGGCATCGAGGCAGACCGTTCGACCTCGGCTCCAAGTCTTTGGAGCCGAAGGAGAGGCCTGCCTAGGTCTCTTGGCAGTCGGATCCGACGGAC
The DNA here is from genome assembly GCF_019279795.1 of Protopterus annectens. Lineage (NCBI taxonomy): Eukaryota > Metazoa > Chordata > Ceratodontiformes > Protopteridae > Protopterus > Protopterus annectens. The sequence goes on along the minus strand of NC_056746.1, from coordinate 780,609,056 downwards.
TGGTCGGAACCAAGCCCTTTTCTTTTGGCGGAGCAGGAGAGGATGCCAAGGCTTCTTCAAAGGAAGGTTTAATTAACCCCTTAAGAATCAATTTATTTTTCCTCTCCTGGAGGACCCTTGAGGAAAAAGCGTGACATACGCTGCATGACTCCTGCAAGTGCTTTGCCCCTAGACAATATACACAGAGCGAATGATCGTCTGTGATAGACATTTTGAAACCACATTTGAACATTTTTAAAGCCCGAAGGCCTAGGAGTTTGAGACATGATGTTAAACAATTCTAGTAACTTTGACAGGAAAATAAACAACTATCTATTTACTGATGATAAATTTAAGCTCACAGTTATAGCTTAACGCAAACACTTCCTGAAAATGACAGGGAACTCTAAACAATTAAGATTTACTTGAGACCCTGTAAAGTTTTAACAGGTTGACAGTCCGGAAGGCCCTGATGGAGGGCGAAAACAAACTCAACCCAATCACACACAAAAAATTTCACAATCCAAACGTACACAAAAGAGCGATAGCCGTTAAAACAGCTTTTGTGACCAAAAAACAGCAAAAACTGACAGAAAAGTTAGTTAATAAAAACTACTCAGCCCAGCCAGCTCGAGACCACGTCTTCGCAGGGAAGCGGCAAACGAGATCTGGGGGACTGGTAGTGGTGCATCCTGGGATATAGTAAGCTCAGCCAATAAGAGACTTCGCTCTTTGGCATAAGCGTGCCGAGTCGGAGCCGAGGGATCGGCTCCGAACCCATCATTCAGAATGTAGGCGAGATAGGATCACATAACATCAAATATTAAATAAGTAAATAAACACTTGGGCTCCTCATTTCAAGAAAAGGCACATAAACCTCAGAGATGGTGGCCCTGATAAAAGTAATAAAAACATTGAACCAGTTGTGGACTCTGGGAGTACTATTAAATACCACAGTTATGTGGTACATAAACAGGTGGGGACCAGATCCTAACCCTAATGCAAGGTAGCCTTGATTGCTTGGGAGCTGGATCCAGGACATATCTTCACAAATGGGTCATCCGATGTCTGTGTCCATTCGTTTTAGTCTTTGGGTTATCATATCTGACCTTTGTGCTTTTTTAGAAGCTTGGATGCAGGGCTTTGACTTCTCGCCTACCCGTAATTCTGTCAGGTCCACAGAGTACCCTAGATGTTGTTTGCCACTTGATATATCCTGTAGGATGTGAAATTCAAGGGCTCTTACTTTTTGTGTTGGGGTAATTGCTCCTTAACTAGCTTTATCAAACCCTTTACTATACATTTTTCAAATATCTAGTAGTCGTCTGATTTTTTTTCCTGCTATCCTCCTCTTTTTGGAGGAGAAGGGGTAGGATTATACAGTTAGAAAATGTCTCTCTTTCTCTTTACGTGTACGTTTAGACTGGTTCTTCCTTTATATTAATAATTTTTTTGATGATCAACAGACTTGTGCATTACGTTTTTGTTTGTTGCTTCTGCTTGTAATTTCTTTCTCAGTATGACAGACAAGGCCACTGGGTTAAAAAAATGTTCGGCCTGTGAGCACAACATACTGCCATAAGATCTGCACTCTTTCTTTGTTTATTGCTTAGGGGTCATCCACCCGGACACAGACTGTGAGGCATGTGCTTCTTTTGGAGCCAGGCTGTTGGTAGGGGCAATGAGACAAACTTTTTTAAAGGGCCTTTTCTCACACAAGTGGGGAGTTCAACACTTTCTAACACAGAAGCTTCCTATCCTGCAAAGACGCTCAAGAAGGCAAAGTCACCAAAGGAAAAAGAGAAGGAGTGAAAGAGAAACCTAAAATTGAACAAAGAGAAAGAGGGGGAAGAACAAGAGCAAAGCTTTAGAAAAAAGTTGCTGGATCTACTGGAGTTGTCAAGCCCAGTACTGAAGACACTGATGTTCAGATCTAGAGCCTCTTTGGATCTGATCACCATCCCCCCCCCTCCATGCTTCTCAGTGGAGCAGATGAGTCTGAGGCTTCACTCCCATTTCTGTAAGAGAATTATTCTTCTCAGCCTCCTTCTGTGGCTTCATCTTTCAGGTCCTTCCATTCAGCAAGGAGTCTTTTGAAAGCAGATATCTACCGGATGATGGAGAAGTTCCTTTAGACTCTGATCCAGGTGGGGGTCATCCCGGTGCTGACCTCATCACAGGCCCCAGGTACGGCCTAGACTATTTTTACATAGTTGTCTCCCGATTTGGCTGACTGATCTGTAGTCCATGCCTTTGCGTATGCCCAGTAGAGCACAAATTGTCGCAGCCGATAGCTTTTTGAAATCTGGCTTTGGTTTGCCTTTCTCTCTGCTCCAGAAGTGTTGGATTGGGATGACTGACTGTGCTGATGAGCCTTGGACAAGGCTGAGGGGCAAAACTGAAGTTTTTTGATCCTACCCTTCCTCTCAGTGCCTTGACTCTCAACAGCTCTACACTGTTTTTGGGCTTGGAGCTAGGCTGAGTTGACGCTGAGGGTACCCCCACCTTTTCCCCAGTGGATCAAATGGATATATCCTTGGTGCTAATTATAGTATTGTTTTTTGGGGCATTTGAGAAAGTTCTCTCCAAGTCAGTAGAGGAGGTGACTCTACCACACTTAGCTCTGTCCCATCCATATCTGGAGTCTGTCTTTGTATCCACTCATCCTGATTGACATGGGCAGTTAACCTCTTTCATGCTCAAGGGTTTTTGCCAAGCGAGCTTCCCATTTGATTCTGACCCTTCACCAGAAGTCCATATGGGGGAGGTTCTGAGGAAACAGATTTGTAAGAGTAGATATTTGGACTCAACCAGAGTCACTCACTTAAGGCATAGACTTTAATGTGGGAGTGGGTTCCCCTAAATCACCACTTGAGAATGTCTCCTTACATTCTAGAATTAGTGAAACAATGGGGGGGGGGGGTTGATCCTCCGAAGCTCTGTGATCTGAGAAGTCCAGGTTCTTCAAGGTGTTCAGAGCTGACTGTTCTACTTCCTGGTGGTTCCACCTGCTAATGAACTGATAGAATTAGTTTTTCAAGTGAGCGTGGAAGGAGTCTGATGTGGTGGAACCAATGCCATATAAACCAGATAAAATTTTAGTAGCCTGCTGGACTAGGTCATACTGGAGCAAGGGTCTCCCAGTAGATGCTATGGTTGTGGCAGCAGCCACCAAGAAGAGCTCTCCAAAGAAAGCATATCTGTTCTTCCTTTAACAGAGACTCCTAGGCTGTGGACAGGTACGGGAAATGGATATACAGTATGCTTCAGCGACTTTACACATAGAGCGCAGAACTATGTGCAGCTCATGTAACATATTTTCAGAGGGACTTGACTGAAGAACTGAACATATCCTTCTCTGGTCATCTTCCTGTGAACATCCAGAAAACAGTGGCATTCCAATTGTGTACCCTACAGAGAATGTCTAATGCATCCATGTGTCCAGTTTCCAACACAGCAGATGGTACAGGCCAGGGCAGCAGGCAGTGGCATTGCTGTTCACCAGCACTCCTGTGTCTGTGCGACTTCGAGGAAGGCATCAAGACATCCTGTAATGTTCCCTTTGTTGGTTTGATACTCTTCTGACCTGAAGAGAGAGAAATGCTTACTAAGAGCAAGAAAGCAAGACATTGCTGCTAGAATCCATTTTTTCACACCACAAAGGACCTTCTGGAACCAGAAATGTGGAGAAAAGCTGTGGTCTTGAAAAACCCAGGGATTTTGCCTGGATATTCCTGCAGACAGACTTGCCTGGAGCAGAGGGGGATAGTAGTTATAACGGATGTTGCTGTACAGGCAGAGGTGGACCCACAAAATCCAGGGTTTTGTTATCCTTTCATGGAGCAACCCTTCCAGCACTCTTGAATGGTTGCCTGACAGCTGTACTCTGGAGGCATTTGGAGGGGGGGGGGGTGCCTCTCACTCAAGATTCCTGGGTACAGAGGATGACCACCAGAGATTACGTTATTCCCTTTGTTTCCCCTCCTCATCCCACCTAGTCTTATGGAATTACTGCAGAAGTAAAAAAGCTGCTAGAAAAGAGTCATCCAGCAGGTCCCACCAGACCTATCTGGAGTCTAGTCAAGATTTTTTTTAATTCACCAGAAAACGGGACCTAAAGCCCATTCTGGACCTAAGCCATCTCAATGAGTTCATAAAACAGACAAAATTCTGGATGGTGATGTTTCAGACAACTCTACCTGTTTTGAGGAAGGATGACTGGATATGCTCCATAGATCTACATTATGCATACTAACATACCAAGATAGCAAAGTGATCCAGGAAATTCTCCATTTCTGGCTGGGATCATCATTTCAATTCAGAGCCACTACCCTTTGGTCTCACCACAGCCCCCCAGTGTGTTCAACAAATGCATGGCAGTGGTATCAGTGTGTCTCAAGCTGCATGGGTTCTAGGTGTTCCACTAATTAGACAATTGGCTCCTTACTTTGCCAACCCAAAGGATCTACTAGTTCAGTCCAGTTCCTCCTTACTCTACCTCTTCCTGCAGCTAAGAATCACAATTAGTCTTGCCAAGAGTTAGCCGATGCCAGTGCAGCATATAGAATTCATTGGATACCGCATGGAGACAGATGTTCTTCATCTCACATTGCTGCAGTCCTTACACTTGGGTAGTCCGCTGTCCTCGGTCGGCCCGAATATCAAAGTATAAGGCTGACGTCGGTCAAGGCGCATTAGACTGACATCAGGACGTCAGGGTACAAATGCGCATGACCGACGTCATATCCTCAGTCTTTTTTGCCGCATGGTCCGATGCAGAAGCAGCGTTGCAAGTGCCGTTTGGCGTTCTGAAATTTTTCGAATTCGGAGTTTCAGACCGAGTCAAAGTTGGCTAAGTACCCCGTTGGGGAATATTTTAGTTTTTCTTGCCTCAGTGGTTTACCGGATGTCAGAAAAAGTGAATAACTGTATTTCTTGTGGGAAACAGATACCGCATAGAGATTATCATACTTTGTGTATTCCTTGTTTAGGGCCTGAGCACGACGTTGTTGGGTGTCGCTTTTGTGCTAGATTCAATAAGCGCACTATTAAGAGAAGGTTAGATTGTGCCAGGTTAGTCTTCGGAGAGCGGTGCAATTATAATATGCCGTCGGATACTCCGGCGCCGCTTCAAGAAGCGCAAGGACAAAGCAGCTAAGCCCAGGCAAGAAGAGCCGTCCGTACCGGACGCCGGTTCTTTAGAGGTGTCGGTGGAGCCGGGGGTTCCGCCGGAGGTTTCTCTGGAGTCCCAGGGGGAGACTTTGTTATTGCAGGATGTGGCCTCTCAGGAGGCAGGTCAGGCTGAAGGGGCTTCTCAGGTTACTGTACTCCCCTCCCTTCCTAGGGTGGTTAGGCCCTCTCCTTCTGTTTCCAAGGCTTCTCCCAGAGGCAGGCCAGGTTTAGCTTCAGTTGGTGTCACTCCTAGTTCTTCAGGATCTGTGCCCAAGAAGCATATGCTTAAAATGGCAGAAGATTTGATTACTTTGATTAGAGGTTCTTTGCCCCTCCTGATAAGAAACCTAGGGTGGAACCTGAGTTGGGGAGTTTTGAGCAGGCTTGGATGTTTCAGAGTCTTGGCTGAAGACTTGCAGGAGTATTCTCCTTATTCTGACTGTGAGGTGAATGATTCTGCTCATTCTCCTTCTCCTCCTGAGGATTTTTCTTTTCAGAGACTCTTCATTCCATGAGGGAGCATTTTAAGTGGGAAGGTCAGGACTTCTCTGATTCCAGGAAAAGGCTTAGGGAATTTTTGTTTTTACCCCAGCATAGGCCTTTGGCTATACCTCCTGTTCTGGATGTTGTGGAAGATGTGTTTGCAGAGGCTTCTCTTAATCCTGATTCTTTGCCTCCTGCTCCTGTTAAACCGGATAGGTATTACTGGGTGCCTGAAGCTCATAAGTATCTTTTTAAGAGTCCTAGGGCGGACCCAGAAACTGTTAGTCAGGGGCCTAAGGGTGTTAAGGCTTCTGTTGTTAAAAATCCGGTTCCTCCAGATAAAGAGGCCAGGGCTTTGGCTAGATGGGGAAAGAAAGTCTATACCTCTTCCACCCTAGCTATGAGGGCTTTGAATTGCCAGTTTCACATGTTGAAATACCAAAACTATCTACTTTCTCAATTGAAGTCTAAGGTAGATGCTCTGGCAGAAGGTATTGAGTGTAAAGAGTTACAAGATTTAGTACATGTTTCTGAACAGGTGGGTAAGCATTCTTTGCAATGTGGTTTTGATGCTGTACAGGCCTCGTCTAGGGTGGCTGCCACTGGGTCAGTTCTTCGCAGGCACGCCTGGCTGAGGGATCATAATTTATCTGACCATGTTTAGACAAGGATTTTAGATGCTCCTTTACAATCTGATGTGTTGTTTGGTTCACCTGTTGAGGCAGTCTTAAAGAAAATGGAAGACAAGGCTAAGTCTATGCAGACTGTTAAAGATTTTTTGCAGGTTCAGCCTCCGAAGTTTAGTAGAAATTGGCCTACCAAGGGGTGGACGTATCCTTCTTATGATTCCCAGTCTAGGGGTAGATCTAGACGTGGTAGGGGCAGAGCTCTGGGCTCTTTCAGGCCTAGAACAGGGAGTTCACCTGCACAGTCTTCGGGTGAGGGCAGGGGTCAGTCCTTTTGTAAACAGACCCAATGACCTACCTTTTCAGCTGCCAGAGCCTTCTCGTCTGGCAGCACCTTTGGGAGGAAGGTTGGCACTTTTCAAGGAAAATTGGAGTTTAGTTACCCAAGACAGATGGGTATTGGATATCATTCACCAAGGTTACAGGTTTTATTTCCATACCTTGCCTCCTTTCAAAGGCATGCCAGACGTTCCTCCTCAGCAAAGAATAGAGGCTCACAAACAAATTTCTCTGCTACTTCAAATAGGGGCCATACAGCCGGTCCCTATGCCAGAAGTGGGCCTAGGATTTTATTCTCGCCTGTTCCTAGTACCAAAGAAGGGGAACACGTGGAGACCAATTTTGGATTTATCTATCCTCAACACTTATCTGGACATTCCCAAGTTCAAAATGTTGACGTTACAACAGCTTTTACCTCTGCTGGGCAAGGATCATTGGATGGTAACTTTGGATCTCAAGGAGGCTTACCTTCATGTTCCTATCAGACTGAGTTGCAGGAAGTATCTGCGTTTTGGCTGGGACTTCTCATTATCAGTTCTCTGCATTGCCCTTTGGCTTATCTACTGCGCCCAGAGTGTTCACCAAAGTTCTGGCTCCAGTGATAGCTTTCTTCAGGCTAAAAGGAATACAGATCTATCCTTATTTGGACGATTGCCTGATTCTAGCTCAAGGAAGGGACGAGCTTCTTCATCATTTGGAATATGTGATAGCAGTGCTAAGATGCCTGGGGTATTCTGTGATCGAAATAAAGTCCAGTGTAGTACGCTCTCAGGACATGTGCTTTCTGGGTGTAAGACTGGATACAGCATCGCGGATGGCCTTTTGACCCCGGACAAACAAAAGAATCTTTCCCTTTACTTTCATCAATTGTCTCATCAGTCCAGGCTGACTGCAAGGACAGTCCTTCAAGCCTTGGGGTTCATGGCATCTTGTATTCTGGTGCTTCCCAATGCCAAACTGCATATGAGGAAGCTACAATGGTATCTCAAAATGTATGGACACAGCACTGCCAGGATCTGGACACTGTCATTCAGATAATACCTTGCATTCAAAAGGAATTTTTGTGGTGGGCTCAGGAATGTCACCTAAACAAGGGACTCTCTGTGACCCGGCCAGAGGCGAGTCAGATTCTAACGACAGATGCCTCAGACAAAGCTTGCGGAGCTCATCTAAATGGAAAGTGGATACAAGACAAGTGGCCTGCCAGACTACAACATCTACATATCAACTTGAAGGAGATGTTAGCAGTCCAGTTTGCATTAATAGCTTTCAAGGATTTACTTCTTCCAGGGCAGGTGTTGATTCTAACAGACAACACAACTGTCATGTGGTACATCAACAAGCAAGGGGAACACATTCTTATCCTCTATGCAGGCAAGCAATGATTTTGTGGGAGACTGCTCTCAGTTTACAGCTAAATCTTCAGGCAAGGTTTCTGCCGGGAGCACAGAACTCCTTAGCAGATGTGTTGAGCAGGCAATTATGGATCCCCACAGTGGAAATTGGATCCTCATGTATTTCAGAAATTGACAGTGTCATGGGGAACTCCAGACATAGATCTGTTCGCTTCTCCACTAAACCACCAGCTGCCAAAGTTTTGCACAAAAGGTTTCATCCCACAGCTTGGAAAGTGGATGCTCTTTCTTTCAATTGGAGCAATCTTCATGTGTATGCCTTTCCACCTCTGCCTCTCCTCCCAAAGGTACTTCTGAAGGTCAGACAGGACAAGCCAAAGATGATTTTAATAGCTCCAGATTGGCCTCGACAGCACTGGTACCCATTACTGAGAAGTCTGGTGCAGGAGCCTCCATGGCCTTTGCCTTGATTCCACACCTGTTGTCTCAGGAAAACAGTCATTTACTCAATGTCAAGCTTCACTCTCTTCACCTAACAGCCTGGCATATTCTGTTTTGAACCATAGAGGGTCTCAACTTCCACAGCAAGTTTTGAATGTTATTTTGGAAGCTAGAAGGCCTAGTACAAGGAAAGTGTGCAGATAAATGGAAGAGATTTTTATTTTGGAGTGCAGCAAAGGATTTTGATGTTTCTGAGCCTAATTTAAGTGTGGCTCTTCAATATCTTACTGAGTTACTGGACAAAGGTTTGTCCTTCTCTTCTATTAAGGTTCATGCTGCAGCAATTTCGGCTCACTATGACTGTGACCCACCATTGTTTTCTCATCCTTTGTTCAAGCAATTTCTTAGAGGGGCAAAGAATATAAGACCCCCACGTAGAGCTCCTACTCCTGCTTGGGATCTCAATTTTGTGTTGGAGAAACTCACTCTACAACCATTTGAGCCTGCAGCTACTACCGAGTTGAAATATTTATCATGGAAGACTGCTTTTTTGTTGGCCATTACTTCTGCAAGAAGGGTTTCTGAATTGCAGGCCCTTATGGCGGTTGAGCCTTTCTTAATTTTCCATAAGGATAGGGTATCTTTGCGTACTAATCCTTCCTTTATGCCTAAAGTGGTTTCTAGTGTGGCTTTAAACCAGACTATTCATTTGCCTACTTTTTATGCAAATCCCCAAAATAAAGGGGAAAAGATTTTGCACACTTTAGATGTACACAGGCAGTTGCGATATTATTTGAGCAGAACTAAAGGGTTCAGGCAGTCTCAGCAGTTATTTGTTTCTTTTGCTTTGAGTTCTCAGGGCAAGCCTGTGTCAAAACAAACTATTTCTAAGTGGATTGGGTTTTGCATTGCTTTCTGTTATTCCCATCATGGCAAGGAGATTCCAGCTGGGATTAGGCCTCATTCCACTAGGGCTACTGCCACTTGACAGCTTTTTAAGGGGTGGCAACTAAAGATATTTTGGAGGCAGCTACTTGGAGTTCAGTGCATACTTTCTCTAAGCATTATCACCTTCCACTTTACTCTAAATCTAGGGCTGGTTTTGCCACTGCTATTTTACAGGGCATTTTGGCAGCTCCTGCTTCTTTATAGTTTTGCCATCCTCCCTTACCTCTGCTTTGGGATTCTACCCAAGTGTAAGGACTGCAGCAATGTGAGATGAAGAACATAGTACAGTTTTGTACCTACCATAAATGTAGATGTTCGAAGATCCACATTGCTGCAGTCCAATTTACCCTCCCTCCTTCCCCTCTGTAGTTAGAGGCGGTTGTGTGGGTTGGGTTGTAAATATTGTGTATATTGTATATATTGTACATATTATTAGTGCAAGGGTGGTTGGTTGGTTGTTTGCTGTCTTTTGGTTTTGACCTTTCTTTTTAGGGCCTTCTGACATCTGGGGCAAGAAAAGACTGAGGATATGACGTCGGTCATGCGCATTTGTACCCTGACGTCCTGATGTCAGTCTAATGCGCCTTGACCGACGTCAGCCTTATACTTTGATATTCGGGCCGACCGAGGACAGTGGACTACCCAAGTGTAAGGACTGCAGCAATGTGGATCTTCGAACATCTACATTTATGGTAGGTACAAAACTGTACTTTTTCCAGACAACCATACTTTTGCAGTCCACAATACTCTCCCTGCATCAGGTAGCTTTAGAGGTCCATCATCTTCCTTATCCTCCAAGACTTGTCTTCAGGCTATAGGTTTGATGGCTGCTTCTGTCACTCTTTCTGCAAGCAAGGTGCAACATATGAGGGTCCTGAAGTAAACCGTCTGTTCAGTGGTCCCTTATGTCTCAAACCCTTCATGCATTAGTCTGCCTTATAAAGGTTTGCAGGGAACACAGTTGGTGGTTGACCTGAAGGTCATGGGGATCACCGTTCCCACCACCACCCTCGATAGCCCCAGTAACCATGGACACTGTTCAAAGTTCTTGGCCAGTGATGGATGCCAGTCTTAGACACGAGGAAAGTCCTTCCTAAGTTGTAGGCCTTTCGGTAGTACTCCCTCCCTGAGGGGGTGTGATCTCCATTCAGTTGGACATTATGGCTGTGATCTAGTATATAAACAAGAGGGGAGGAATCTGATCATATCAATGATGCTGAGAAGCCATGACAGTGTGTCGGTGAGCAATGTCTTTCCATTGCTTTCTAATTGCAATGCGCATCCCACAGACTTTAAAATGTTCAGGTAGACAAACTGAGTAGATCTATTCTCCTGCCTCCTGAATGATTCCTCAGTCAGTCAGTGACAATGCAGAGTTAGTCACTGGGGCCAACCTTGCTACAATGTTTTTGCTTCATACCTAAACAAGTGCAGCAATTACTTTGCCTCAATCTCTCCACAGGGACTTACACCCAGGGATGCTGTACTGCACAATTGGCCCCAGGCCCTCCTTTACCCCTCTTCCTAAGATTTCCAAATTTCTTCAGAAAACCAGAAGGTGCAAGGCCACCAACCATCACAACCCACATATAGAAACACAAACCATACACCCACCTTCACGGAGGCTCTCGATAATTTACCCAAACAACAGAGACCCCCAAGACAGAAACCCACTCGACCAACGCCAGAATACATAGCTCACCACCACAGTGTGCTCCTCAACCCAAGCCCTTAAGGCAAAATACTTTGCCCAATGTACTAATCATAGGAGACTCAATTGTGAGGCACACTGATGGTCCCACTCACTAGGTTGAACAAGGAGAAGGTGACAGTCAGTTGTCTTTCAGGTGCCAGAATCTGCTACATATCACATGCACTCAGGTCACTCCCCAACAAGTGCAAATATGACTCATTCATTGTCCGTGTGGATGTGAATGACCTGAGACTTACCTTCCTGGACTGCATGAAAAGTGATGTGATGGAACTCTTATGTGACCCAGGCAGGTATGACCCTAGCCTTGAGCAGTATTCTACCGTCACCCAGAATGATACCACAGTATGAGCAGAAAATGATTGACTTCAACAATTGGCTAAGTTTCTGGTGTCATTCTAAGGGGATACAGTCCAGTATCTGTCTGCCTGGGACAATGTGATCGACAGACCTCGATGCTTTGCCAGAGACAGCCTGCATCTGTCACCCCTGGGATCCTGGGTACTGGCTAAGGCTCTTGTCACCCCTATAGTGCCTTTTTAGGCAGTGTTCCAAAGACCAATATTCCACCGTAACTGCTACAAACAAATGCAATCTGAGGGTCATGCTGCTCAGTGCTAGAAGTCTAAATCTCATGATGCACTCGCTCAAAGCTCTCCTCAAAATGGAGAATGGTGACATCTATGCTGTAATGGAGACCTGGTTTAAAGAGGCAGAAAGCACCCCTGCGCTCGCAGGCTACTACTCATTCCATACCTTTCGGCCCCAGAATATGGCTGGAAGCTCCAAAGGCAGTGGTGTCTCCATATTCTTAACGGGTACGCACACCTCTAGACTGGTAGCCTAGCACAATGCATCCAAGATACTTCAGGTACAGCTAACACTGGGTAAGACGGCAATACAAGTCATAGCCTGCTACAGAATCCCAAATATGTCCCTAGACTCTCTCTCCAAGTTCCTAAGCACCCTGGAATTTATCAAGGTCCAACCCAATACTCTCATACTGGGTGACTTCAACTACCCTTCCATCAACTGGGAAAACTATTCAAGTACCAGTGTACAGGCCCAGTGCTTTCTGGAATTTATCAGTTCCAATGACCTGGACCAGCTCATTCTGACCTCCACTAGAAGGAAGCAACATCCTCAACCTGGTTACCACCAACATGGAAGACCGTTGCTCCACACCTATAGTCAATTCCTCCCTTGTTAAATTTGACCACAAACTGATCACCATAGAAATCTTCATCTCACCTACAACCCCCGCTAAGGTGACCACCCTGAAAAACTTCTCTAAAGCCAACTTTGGGCTCCTAGAAACAGAGGTGGCTAACTTCTCAGTACCCATGCCAATGGAAAATAGCTGCCTGACTGCCGAATCCTACACCAATGCACTGTACAAGCATGTACACAAATGCATGGATCTTGCCATACCAAATAGAACTAAGATGCTCTCCTCCAAAAAAAAAAAACAGAAGCCAATCTGGGGGTCCCCAGCCATCAGTAAACTCCAACAGAAGGAAGAAACTGTTGCAGAAAAAAATTAAGTCACAAGACTGGAAAACCTCCCTTATCAGTCTCAACAAAAAGCTGAGATCACTTATCAAGTCCTCTAAAGCCAGCTATGAAGGCAGAATTGCGGCTGACACCAAAAACAACCACAAAGCCTTCTATAGCTATATCAGAAACCTCAAAGGCAATACCCATATTTGTTCTGAGTTATTGCACAATGGCATCTCCTATACTGAGCCAACAGGTATAGCCAACATACTGGCCGACAGATTCAGTACCAACTTTACCCCTCCCTCCCAAGGGCCCTATCACAATACTAGAAGAAAGCCTGGTACCCACCCTTTTTGTGCCACAGGTAAAAGCTGCATTGTCCAAAGCTAAGAATGCAGCATCCGTGGGACCTGATATCCCTGGCTGTATCCTAAATGAGCTACAAAATGAACTGGCACCACATCTGTGTGCCCTATTCAGTCACAGCCTTACCTCAGGCTATGACTCTAACTAATGGCGCACTGCTACAGTCATCCCAGTCCATAAAGGGGGAGCAACTACAGACCCTGGGAACTATCTCCCCATTAGCCTGACGAGTCTGGTATGCAAAGCTATGGAGCGCATCAAAATGGACTTGCTTAACAAAGATGTATGCAATCTCCAACTCTTGACCCCACACAGTTTGGCTTTGTCAAGGGGAGAACCTGCTGGCTGAACCTGGTTGACTTCTTTGAGGCAGTCACCAAGGCTGTGGATGAGGTTAAGGTAGTGCATATAGCTTACCTTGACCTGGCCAAGGCGTTGGATACCATTCCCCACTCAGGTATCATTGATAAACTCACCAAACTAGGCATCAATCCTTACATCACTAGGTGGGTTGCAAATTTGCTCACAGACAGGACGCACAGAGTGAAAGTTGCAGATTCCAAGTCAGACTGTCGACCAGTCACGAGTGGAGTCCCACAGGGCTCGGTCCTGGGCCCTCTCCTGTTTGGTATCTACTTCTCAGAAGTCCAGGCCAACACAGAAGGACTTTGGCTGACCAGGTTCGCTGATGACTGCAAGCTAGGAGTCATCATCAACTCCGCAAGTGATGCAGACATCCCACAAAAGACCCTCTCTGAGACCAATGGCTGGTGTCAGAACCATGGCCTGAAGCTTAATGCCAAAAAATGCGTCATCACCTTTGGAAAAACTTAGTTGCCACGAATTACCACATTGATGGGAGCCCACTGAACACTGAAGGGGCCATAAGAGATCTGGGCACCCAGGTTGACAGCCACCTCTCCTTTTTCCACTGTGGTCAGAAAGTCCTTCTACGTGGCACGTCATCTAACCAAAGATTTTGCATCCAGGAAGAAAGAGGTCATCATCCCTCTCTACTCATTCCTCATCAGACCAATCATCAAATATAACGTCCCATTTGGCATGTACCTGATCAGACACCTACAACAGCTGGAGAGGCCACAGAATTACCTCACAGAAAGGATCCTAGGCCTTAAACACATCCTACATGGACAGACTCGAGAAATTTCATCTGTTCTCAGTGTCTTATTGTCTACTTAGAGGTGATCTCTGCTTGATTTAGAAAGCCATGTCTGACCCAGCCCTACTTGAAGTGCTGCACCTAAAGAAATCCCAATCCCTCCGCGCCGTACACTCCAGAGATCACAACCTCATTACCATAATTAACAGAACATGCTGGATGGACAGGTTCATCTCCCAAAGACTGCCCATACTCTGGAATAAGCTTCCCATTCATGTCAAGCAGCGCACCTCGGTGCCCCTCTTCAACAGAAATCTTGACGAGTGGATGGGTAACAAAGTTCACTCCAGGGATCATTCCATTTGCCCTATTGGAAAGGAGCACTGTGAACTAACACTGGGTGAAACAGTGCCTGGGCAATTTTTTTGGGCTAGGCTTGTAAAGGCTCCAGGGCCATTAGCCTAGTTACACACCTTTGAATCAAACCAATCCTCATTACCCTCTTTTGGCCCTGGCAAGTTTGATTCCCATTTGTCTGGCCTGCTGTTGTACAACTGCCCTGGGTGTTGGACCCCTGTCTAGATCTTCTGCATCACTCATCTGGTCAGCCTCACTGACATTTGAATGCGCTAAAGTTAACTGCAAGGTTTCTCCAGTTTTAACAGTTGTCAGGGATGCTAGGCTTGTCTCTTCACAGAAAACCATTACCAGGAAAGTTTATCTCAATTAATGGAAAAAGTTTACCATTTGGCTTCCTCCAGAGGTTTAATAAGCCCCAATTCCATGATTTTACATTTTGCTGGCAGAGTTGTTTCACAAAGGATCTAGCTTCTCCACCATCAAAGTACAATTGGAGACTGCTTCTAGTTTTCATGTAGAGCAGAAACCAATGTTTTGTCACTTCCCTTAAGATTTCCAAGACTTTCCTAAAAGGAACCTTTCTTTTATTACCTCCAATCGGAGATCTGTTTCCTCCATGGGATATTACTGTCATGCATGTGGCTTTGACAAAACCTCCATTCGAGCCCGCATCTATGGTATTTCTAAAATTTCTGTCATGGAAGACAAGTGGCTTTTTGTCTTTTCCTGAAAAGATTTCAAGCCTGCATAAACTAAAAGCAGTGCTGGTTATCTTTCCCACTCTCCCTTCATTTATCTGCTTTTTAAACCTGGTGATTTTAAGCTGCCCACCCCTACTGTAAATTGAACTTATTAATCTCCTCCCCTTCTACACTGCTGTTGATATCTTGAATTATTTATTTGCCTTTCCTTGTGCTTATATTACAAAAAGTGCATTTTGTCGTGGCGCTACCAGCACAGTCCTGTAAAATTAACCCATTCTGTTCCCTAAGAAAGCATACAGACATGGGCTTCCTGAGGCAACATAGCAGTTGTCTCATGTATATTAACAACCACTTATTCTTGAAACAAATACTTGATTTGAGAGATGTAGTTGTACTATGAAATTGGAGGCAAAACTCACATAAGGACGAATCGAATCCGAAACAGGTTGCCAGCACACACACACACACACACTTCCCCCACTAGATAAGGACATGACACACAAACCCACGTATGTGGAGGTACTCACTGGTAACTTACCAAAAGATAAGACGCTTCCCAAATGGAAACCATTTAGACACAATGCAAATACAACACACCTGCATGTGCACACACGTGTCAACAAAAAAGCCCATGAGGCATAACACCACAAAACCTAATGTATTAATCATAGGTGACTCCATTGTGAGACAGTGATGTTCCATTGACTAGGCTGGATATGGAGCAGGTTATGGTTAGTTGCCTGTCAGGTACCAGGATCTGTTAAGTCACTCAGTCATAAGCACCAGTATGACTCCATCTTAGTCCATATGGGGGTGAATGACTTGAGATGTACCTCACTAGACTATGTAAAGAGATACATGACTGAGCTCTCAGACTGTGTCACAGGCAGGTATAAGCCTCACCTTATGCAACATTCTACCTTCTCAAGGATGATGCCGTAATATAAACAAAAAATGTTTTACTTTAACATCTGGCTTAGTTTCTCATGTCATTCTAAGGGGATGTAATATCTGTCAGCCCGAGAAGACATGGTCATCAAGCCACATTGCTTTATCAGATATAGTCTGCACCTGCCTCCTCTACACTTTTGGATACTGGCAAAGGTATTAGCCATCCCTATTGTGCCTTTTTTAGGCCGTGTCAGAATAACCAACCTCCCAACATAACAAAATCCTGTCTAGATTAACGCAAGGTACTGCTGCTTAATGCTTGGAGTCTAAACAAGAAACTGCACTCCTCACTTTAGAAGATGCTGATGTCTGTGCAGTCACTGAGACATGGTTCGAAAGTGCAGAAAACACTCCAGTCATGCAGGGCTAGAATGACTTCCGTATGTTCAGACCACAGACTCTGAGTGAAAGAATCAAAAAAAGAGTTGTATCCATTGTTATTAAGGATAAGTACACCTTGAGTGTGGTCATAACAGTATGACTCGAGCTACTGTATGTCCAATTTAACTATAGGCAAAGCCCACTACCACACCATAGCTAGCAATGGGTCTCCCACCATGAAACAGGAAAAGCATACAACATACCAGGACTTACTGGAGTCACTTGTCATACAGCTCAATACTTCACTCATGGGTGATTTTAATTATTTTACCATTGACTGGGAAACCTACATGACCGCAAA
Source organism: Protopterus annectens (assembly GCF_019279795.1). NCBI lineage: Eukaryota > Metazoa > Chordata > Ceratodontiformes > Protopteridae > Protopterus > Protopterus annectens. The sequence continues at coordinate 780,592,319 of NC_056746.1, read as the reverse complement.
CATGCTTGCTCAGATGTTCTTGCATACATACATACAAATATTTCAGGCATGGGCATTAATGCTTGTTCCTATAAGTGTCCAGTCTGCTTTTAAAAGTACCTAAACTAGTACTTGCTTTAATGTAATTTGGTAGTGTGTTCCATGCATCAGCTACACTGTCAGAGAACCAGTTGGTATGCTTCTCATTCCTATAGAATCTTCTACATAGGCCATCTGATAATTCTCTCTCACTAAATGCCCTATAAACCTGAATAAGATCTCCTGTTAGATATCTATAAGAGAAGACAGTACAAGTTCAGATATTTGTCTTTCATAATAACTTAAATTTTCACGTCCATGGATGCCCTTGCTATATTTCCACTGTACTCTTTCTATTTACTCATGCCTGTTTTCTTATAGGGTTTCCATACTGTTATTCTGTACTCAAGTTTCGGTCTGATGCAACTAACAAACAATGGCTTTCATTTCTGATTTCCTAGAATTTATAAATCTTTTTATACAGCCTATAGTTCTATAACTATCATTAACCAGTGGGTTCATATGACTAGAAAAACTCAAATTTGGATCTACCCATGTCCTTAAATGAATCTACAGTTTCAATCACTGTGTGCTATATTAAATATTCACCTTTCAGTTTGTCTTCCAAATCTCATATGCTTAGTTTTTGATGTTACTTATCAGCATATTATTCTCCTGTGCCCATATGGGCAATTTAGTTAAGTTTTTACAGGCTTGCCTTATCTGTAACACACGTAATCAGTTTACCCAAATTCAGGTTATCTGCATATAGACTGTAGAACACCTCAGATGAAAAAGTTAGGTTTGAAAGATCCAATCTAAATGAGTAAGAGCTTATGGCAGAGCCCTGTGAGACGCCTTGACTGAAACCAAGAATTTCACCTGTCCAATTGCTGTGTATGATACTTGGAATTTGCTGGTGCAAATGCTCTGGAACAGCTAGTAAGCACACCCACATAGACATAGTATTCACTAACATGGGAGGGCATTGCACCACCCACTCCTTGTGATGTCCTCACTGATAACTTCTGATCTGGCTGTAAATCAGTCTCATGTGGTGTAATTATAAGACCAGATACCTCACTGTGCTCAAAAATGCTTAAGAATTTTTCAAAGACAAATTGCCTCCTACTAAGTGATATAAGAAGTCTCAAAGCCCCCTTGAACACAGATAACATAGACTCCTGTGCACAGTTATATACCAATGCCCTGTATAACCTCTTAAGCAGTTGTGTAGTATAGGCTATACCTGACCAGATTAAAACCAGGTCTTGCTGAAAAATCTAGCCACCCTAGTGGACATCTAGTATAAACAGACTGTATAACAAGAGGAAGAAACTATTGTCCAAGAACAAGAAGGAACTGTCTCAGCAGAGAAAGAAATCCCTCTCGAGCTTAAAAAAAAAATTGGAGATCTTGTCAAGTCCTACAGAGTTAAGGACAAAGCAAAAATAGCTTCCCTAATTAAGGATAACCACAAGGCATTATTTAACTATGTCGGAATTCTAAAAGTTAATACAAAGCTATGTGCTGAACTGGTTGTGGATGGCACCACTAATACTCAACTAGAGGTAATAGCCAACCTTTTAGCTGACAAATGTGGATCAAATTTTACCCGTGTCTCCTCCAGTCATTCCCCAAAATATACCTGCCACCATTCCTCAGCCTGTTATCTTATGAGAGCAGGTCATCTCCGTCCTCTCCAAGGCCAGTAACATTATGTAAATGAGAGTAGGCAACATCCCAGGTTGCCTTTTAAGTAACTTAAAACATGACCCACTTGGGTCCTTTTTAACCGCAGTCTGTAAACTGGCTATGATGTCCTTCATGGATGCATCTGCAGTCATAACAAATGGGTTGTCCTGTCGTCAGGCAGCCCTTCGGTCGGCCGGATTCCAAAGTCTGGGTCCGGCTCCGGCTGATGTCGCACTTCACCCGACGTCATCTCTGCTGGTCTTCGGGTATAAAGGCATCAGCCGATGCCATTTTCCTCAGTCTTTCTTGCCGCGTGGCGCCCGAAGCAGAAGCTGTTCGCAAGTGCTGGTCGGTCAGATCCAGAGATTACTACTACCGAATACTACTTCGAAGACTTCTAAAAAGCTAAGTACCCCGTTGGGGACTCTTTCTTGCCTCAGCCGATGTCAGAAAAAGTCAATAACTGTTTAACTTGTGGGAAACAAATACCTCATAAAGATTTCCACTCTTACTGTCTGCCTTGCTTAGGCCCAGACCACGACGTAGCAGCCTGTTCGGCCTGTGCTTCCTTCAACCGACGAACGCTTAGGCGTCGGTCGGAGTTTGCTGAACAATTTTTCGGCTCAGATTTTGCTTACATTATGCCGTTGGATCCTCCGACTACCCAAATTATTAAAAAACGCAAAGAAAAAGACCGACACTCGCGGTCCGCGGTTTCGGCCGAAACCACGGTTAAGCAAGCCGCGAGTGTCTTGGTTTCGGCCGAAACCGAGAAAACTGGTCAATCTTCAGCCGAATCCATGACTACTACTGAGGCTCCTGCTACCTTACTTGAATCGGCCTCAGAAATTTTGCCTACAACTGTGGTTCCTAGTGATTTATCAGACACCATCCCTTTGGATGTCTCTACCCCAGCACGTGGTGCTGCTAGGCCTCCTGCAGCCATGTCTATTAAGGCCTTTGCCAGGGCTAAAGCAGCCAAATCTGCTAAATCAGTGCCTGTTAAGCCCCCCTCACACAGGCCCACTTCTAGTTCCCAAATGCTTACTCTGGCAGAAGATTTAATATCCTTAATTAGGGGATCCCAATCTCACCCAGACAGGGCAAAGACCTAGAGCAGAGCCCCCCGAGCCAGTGTCCACTGATGATTCTGTGGATGACTCAGACATTACAGACCAGCCAGAGGCTCCTTTTTCTACTTATGAAGATTCCGATGCTGAAGAATCCATTCCAACTGCCTCTCCACCAGAGGAATTTTCCTTTGGGGAAACCTTACATGCCATGAGAGAACAATTCCAATGGCAGGGACAAGATTTCTCAGATTCAAGAAAAAGGCTTAGGACTTTTCTGCACTTACCACAACATAGGCCCTTAGCTGTACCTCCTGTACTGCCTGTTGTGGATGATGCATTTAATGATGTTTGCACTGCTCCTGATTCTTTACCTCCAGCCCCTGCCAAACCAGATAGATTTTACAGGGTGCCAGACACTCATCACCACCTATACAAGGCTCCACTTGCAGACCCCGAAACTATATCCCAGGGGCCTAAGGCAGTAGCCTCGACCACAGCAAAAAACCCTACTCCTTCTGAAAGGGAATCCAGGTCCTTAGAGAGATGGGGGAAAAAAGTTTACACCTCTGCTACTCTCTCAGCTAGAGCTTCAAACTGTCAGTTTCATATGATCAGTTAACTAAAAAACTGTCCTCTGAATCCTTAGATAAGAAATATGTATTAGAAATGGTGAATAACATCCAACAGGTTAGTAACCATTCCTTAAAATGTGGCTATGATGCACTGGAGGCTTCATTTAGATCAGCCATGACTGGCACAGTGATAAGAAGGAATGCATGGTTGAAAGAACAGGTCTTACCGGATCATGTTAAAGCAAAGCTATTAGATGCTCCTATGGATAAGGCCAGTCTATTTGGTACACCTGCCCAGCAAGTAATGAAGAAAATGGAAGAAAAGGCAAAATCTGTACAAACAGTTAAAGATTTCTTACAGGTTCAGCCCCCAAGGTTTAGCAGGAACTGGCCTGCCAAAAATTGGTCCTTTCCTGACTCCACAAGATCCCAAAGGGGCAGGAATAGACGCTCTAGAGGCAGAAATCAATCCAGAGGAGGTGCCTACAGAGGACGACAGTGGCAAGGCAATAACCGAGGCACAGACACAACCACTGCCACTGCAACAGGACAATCACAGTGACTTGGCTCTGACACCGCCTACCAGGGAGCAAATAGCACCTTTAGGCGGAAAGTTAGCCTTATTTTCGAAAAATTGGCACTATATCACAAAAGACAAGTGGATTTTGCAAACCATAGACCAAGGCTACGGTTCCACTTCCACACCTTACCAGTAAAAAGAGGAATGCCAAACCTACCTCCAAATCAAAAAATAGAAGCTCTACAGCAGATAGCGGAATTATCAAAGATGAGAGCTGTGGAAAGAGTACCAATAACAGAACAGGGCAAAGGATTCTACTCCAGACTCTTCCTAGTACCAAGAAAAGAGAAAAGTTGGAGACCTATTCTCGACCTGTCCGTCTTAAACACATACATCATTGTCCCAAAATTCAAAATGCTGACCCTACAGCAACTCCTTCCCATGCTGGGCAAGGAGTGTTGGCTGGTAACTCTAGATCTCAAGGAGGCATACCTGCACGTCCCCATTCGACCAAATTGCAGAAGATACCTCAGATTTCTTGCAGGATCAGAGCATTATCAATTCTCAGCATTGCCCTTTGGCTTATCTACTGCGCCCAGAGTATTCACAAAATGCCTGGCATCAGTAATCGCTCACTGCAGACTACAGGGAATCCAAATTTATCCATACCTGGACGACTGCCTGTTACAAGCGGACAACAAAAGCAAGCTGACAACAGATTTACAAAGGGTCATTTACTTGCTACAAGCCCTGGGATACACAGTCAATTTACAAAAGTCAAGGCTGTTACCATCCCAAACAAGAACATTCTTGGGCGCGGAATTGGACACAGTAAAACAAATGGCATTCCTAACTACAGAAAAACAAAAAGAGCTCCCTCTTTACTTCTTGGCATTAACAAAACAGAACAAACTAACAGCAAGAAAAGTTCTGCAGGCCTTGGGCTTCATGGCATCATGCATAATCTTGGTCCCACATGCCAGACTGCATATGAGAAAGCTACAGTGGTACCTAAAGAATTTATGGTCTCAGCACAGGCACAGCTTAGAAACAGAAATCCCACTAATCCCATGCCTAAAACAGGAGTTCCTATGGTGGGCTCAAGCATGCCAGTCAAACCCAGGCTTACCCTTCCACAACTTTCGAGCAAGCCAAACCATCACAACGGACGCCTCAGACCTAGGATGGGGGGCGCACATGCTGGACAAATGCATACAAGGGTTGTGGACTCAAGACCAGCTGCTCCTGCACATAAACCAAAAAGAAATGCTGGCAGTAAAACTGGCAATCCAAACATTCAGACCATTCCTCAAAGGCCATTTGATGATAAGGACAGACAACACCACAGTCATGTGGTACATCAACAAACAGGGAGGCACTCATTCATACCCCCTATGCAGAATGACTTTGGACCTTTGGAATCTGGCTCTCAGCTACAACATCCAGTTACAGGCAATATTTGTGCCGGGAAAAGAGAACACCCTAGCAGACATGTTAAGCAGAACCACCTCGGATGCTCACGAATGGATGCTACACCCGGACATCTTCAAGGCCATCACAAAGAAATGGGGAATGCCACAAATAGATCTATTCGCTTCCCCACTCAATCACCAGCTCAAAAAATTCTGCACAAGGACATTCCACCCACTTGCATGGAAGGTGGACTCTCTATCCTTCAGCTGGACAGGCCTGACAGCATATGCATTTCCACCTCTTCCCTTGATACACAAGGTACTACTGAAAATCAAAGAGGAACGTCCAAGGATAATCCTGATAGCTCCGAATTGGCCAAGACAACACTGGTACCCACTGCTGAGGAGCATGTCTCGGGAAAGAATGTGGTCAATACCCCTGATGCCTTTGATGTTAACTCAGAACAACTACAACATCATGCATCCAAACCTAAAAACCTTGCAACTGACTGCCTGGAACATCACATAGCAGCAACTAACCCAGACCTTTCACAAAGGGTTAAAGACATTATCCTTGAAGCCCGCAGACCTTCAACAAGAAGGAACTATGCAGGAAAATGGAAAAGGTTTGTCATTTGGAGTACTGAAAGAGGAAAAGATGTGTCGAACATAGATATTGCTAACATTCTGGAGTACTTGGCAGAGCTTCTACATACAGGCTTGTCCTACTCCTCCATCAAGATACATGCATCAGCTATTTCAGCAGAATACAGCTTCGATCCACCTCTCTTTTCGCATCCTCTACTCAGGCAGTTCCTCAGAGGGATCAAGAATGTAAAACCTCCTAGGAAACCACCATTACCAGCATGGGACTTGAACTTTGTGTTAGAAAAGTTGACACTCCCTCCGTTTGAACCAGCAGCAACAGCAGATCTGCAACACCTGTCATGGAAAACTGCTTTCCTACTGCTTTCCTACTGGCAATTACCTCAGCAAGGAGGGTTTCGGAACTACAGGCCTTAATGGCAGTGCAACCCTTCCTAATCTTCCATCAAGATAGGGTGTCCATGAGAACTAATCCTACATTTATGCCTAAGGTGGTATCCAGAGTGTCTTTAAACCAGGCAATCCACCTACCTACCTTCTTTCCCAATCCACAAAACAGGGGAGAAAGACTACTGCATACCTTGGATGTACATAGACAGTTACGCTACTACCTGGACAGAACCAAAAGTAACAGAAAAACAGACCAGCTTTTAGTAGCCTATGCAACAGGAAGGGAAGGAAAAGCAATTTCCAAACAGACAATCTCCAAATGGATAGGAAATTGCATAAGATTCTGTTACTCCTACCATGGAAAACCAATTCCACAGAACATAAGACCTCACTCTTCAAGGGCTACAGCCACTACCACAGCTTTCTTACGAGGAGTGGCAACCAAGGACATTATTGAGGCGGCTACTTGGACCTTCGTGCATACATTTGCCAAGCATTATAATTTACCTCTACTCTAGATCCCGAGCAGGGTTTGCCACTGCTGTACTTCAAGAGATCCTAACTACACCATAATTTTTCTTCCTCCACCCCTAGTTTGACTATGGTATTCTACCCATTTGTTATGACTGCAGATGCATCCATGAAGGACATAGTACAGTTTTGTACCTACCATAAATGTAGATGTCCGAACTGGATAGCATCTGCAGTCAGGATTACCCACCCTCCTTCCCCTCTGTGGTACTCCTAGGGTATTTACCCTCCTAATAGCTAGCTGGGGGGGAGTCTCTTATGGTGTATTTGTTTGTATATATGTACATACATGCTTATTTTTGTGTTTGCCTTCTGCTTTTTGGAAACATTGGCATTTCTCCAAAATTTAGCCTTCCAAGAGGGCAACTGGCATCTGGGGCAAGAAACACTGAGGAAAATGGCGTCGGCTGATGCCTTTATACCCGAAGACCAGCAGAGATGACGTCGGGTGAAGTGCGACATCAGCCGAAGCCGGACCCAGACTTTGGAATCCGGCCGACCGAAGGGCTGCCTGACGACAGGACAACCCATTTGTTATGACTGCAGATGCTATCCAGTTCGGACATCTACATTTATGGTAGGTACAAAACTGTACTTTCTAGTGGAATGGAGGATGGCAACAGTAATCCCTCTGCACAAAAGGGGACCATCAACTGATTCTGGGAATTATACACCCATAAGCTTGACTTGCCTCATCTTTAAGGCCATAGAAAGAATAATTATGGACTTTAACAAGGACATAGGTAATCTCCAGACTCTGGATCTACCCAGTTTGGATTCGTTAAAGGTAGATCATGCCTGTTAAATATGGTTGACTTCCTCAAGAAAGTCATCAAGGCCCTGGACGAGGGAAAGACGCATGCCACCTGTCTTGACCTAGCCAAGGCATTTGATACAATCCCCCACTTGGGTATTATAGAGAAACTCTCCAAATTGGGAATTAACCCTTACATTACCAGATGGGTAGCCAACTGGCTAACCGACAGGACACACACTGTCAAAGTGAGTGATTTCACCTCCAGCAAAAGACCAGTCACCAGTGGCATACCACAAGTTTCTATGCTGGGCTCCCTTACTGTTTGGAATTTATTTCTCAGAAGTCCAGGCTGACCAAGTTCGCTGACTGTTGTAAATTGAGACCAATCATTGAGTCCCCCAACAATGTTAATATATTGCAGACAGGGTTAATGCAGCCAAATGATTGGTGCCAAAGCCACAGATTAAAGCTAAATGCAAAAAACACATTATTCCTTTTGGGAAAGCTGACATCCCTGCTAATTCCATTATAGACAGCATCCCCCTGAGTGTAGGCTCAGTGGTACAGGATCTGGGTACTCAGGTTGATAGCAATCTGAACTTTGACCACCACATATCCACCGCAGTGAGGAAATCCTTCTGTGCGACGCATCTTACAAGTAACGGCATTGTATCTAGATCTAAAGATGTTATAATTCTATTATACACTGTCTTCATCAGACCAGTAATTGAGTACAATGCTCTTTTTTGCGTGTACCTCACCAGACACCTGCAACAATTGGAGGGACCATGATATTTCTCACCAAAGAAATCATAGGGTACACAAAACAAGTCTTGTGCAGAAAGATTGAAAGCCCTGTCACTGTGTTCTGTCTCCTACAGGTTGCTAAGGGGTGACCTATGCCTAGCTTACAGGGCAGTGTCTGACCCGGCCCTGATGGAAATGCTACACATTCGTAAATCAAACTGCACAAGGGTCACTTGCTCCAGGGATCTTAACCTAGCCTCTGACATGAAAATATGCTAGAGAGACAGATGCATCTCACAGAGACTGCCACTTCTCTGGAACGAGCTTCCATTTCAGTGAAACAGAGGCACTCTGTGACCCTCCTCACATGCAACCTAGATCAACAGATGAGTGACCACAAATTCACTCCTGAGGTGGTGCCCATGTCCCTCCTGGACAGATGACATCTGTATTAACTACCATAGACCCTTACCTCTGTGAACTTCATTCACCAGTTGGGACAACTTGGGGTAAATAAGGCTAGGCTTGTAAGGGCTTTAGGGCCATTAGACTAGTAACCTTTCGTGTGAACCTTTGCGGTGGCTGTCACATCTGCAAAGAGAATTTCAGAGTTACAAGCTGTATCCTATAAACCTCCATATCTGGAGTTTGATAGACAGAATGTCTTTAAAAACAAGTACACATTTTCTTCCAAAGGTGGCCCCTAAAGCAAACTTTCTTCAAAGTATCAATCTGAAAGTATTTTCTCAAAATTTTCCAGCAAAGGAGAATATATTCTACATTTTCTAGACATTCATCATCAACTCAGATTTTATTTACATATGATAAAAGGTATCATGAACTCTGATTAACTCTTCCTTGCCTTTTCAAAAGCTAAATTTGGTAAATGAGTTTCTAGAGTAACTATCCAGGTGGCTTTCTGACTCTATAATTTTTGTGTATGAAAAATTGATACTGACTTTACATGGCAAACAAAAGGCTCATTCTTCCAGGGCAATACCTACTTGTACCGCTCTTATGGGTTAGGGTTCCTATTGATAAGATTTGTGCTTCATCTACTTGGTCCATGGTTCATGTGTGTGTGTTGCACTTCAAGATGGATGTAAGATGGATGTACAATCTAAATCATGTACATCGTTTATCTCCATCATTCTCAGTAATGTATGTCTTTGATTCCATAAAGGTGTTTTGGCAGCTTGGGAATCTGTCCCAAAGGTTGAATAGGATGAAAAGAGACAACACCATGTCCTAAAGCAGTCTACTTACTATCACAGTAGGTCTGTATTCTTAGGTTCATAGGTGTGTACTAGGCTAATGACAACAAGGGCCTTTTTTAAACCTAGCCATGCAGCCCAAATCTCTGACAAGTTTTGGTACCCTTGATAAGTGTAAGCAGGGGCTTGGGAGATGAAACATTTACATGTATGGGCCTGAGAGATGAACCATTTACAGACATAGGTGCCAAACCAGGGATGAATTTCCTGTTCTCCATCCAGTCATCTATGTTACACTTGAACTGGATTGGTACTCTATTTCACATGGATGGGGGGGGGGCCTGTTCCAGAGAACAGGTAGTCTATAGGATACATACCTCTCTCCAGCAGGCCATATTTGTATTACAGGCAAGGTTTATGTCTTTAGAACGAGTAATTCTGGTGCTGTTTGTTTTGTGGATATGCAGGCAGTCTATCCAAGTGGGTTTTGACAATGCCTTCTATGCCTTGGCACAGATCTCCCCACAACAGCCTGTAATAGGCAGAATACAGTGATAGGGCTTTGAGACTGTTTGCATAGGACATGTTACTCCCTGTATTTTTTAGTGAGGAAGTTCTGTGGATGTTCATTTGGATATGTCTGGTCAGGTGCATACTAAAGGGGGGCATTGTACTCAATGATAGGTTTGATGAATGCCAAATACAGTGGAACAAAGACTTCCTTGGACCCTAGATAGCATACATTTGTTTATAAGTTGTACAACAAAGAATGATTTCCTCACTGCTATAGACATGTGATAATCAAAGGCTAGAAACTGTGTCCCCAAGTCCCTGACTACTTGGTCAACTCTTAGGGGTGTGTTGTCAATGATGGTTACCGGGGTGGATGACTTCATGAAGGATGCATTTCTTGGCATTTAGTTTGTCCATGACTCTGAGACCAGTTGTTTGCTTGTGTTAGCTCTTCCCAGGAGAACATTTGTGTCCGTGGGGATTCAATGACCGCTCCTAATTAGCAGTCATCTGCAAATTTCGTCATTGGCCTGGAATTCAGAGAAAATCCATGGGACCAGATGACATCCCAGGCTGTGTACTACATGAACTACAAAATGAACTGGCACCTCACCTAAGTGTCATGTTTAATCATAGCCTCACCTCAGGCTTCGTGCCCACTGAGTGGCGCACAGCTACAGTTATCCAGCTCCACAAGGGGGAGGATCCACCTTGGATCCCGGGAACTACCGTCCCATCAGTCTGACAAGCCTGATTTACAAGCGCATGGAACGCATTATCATGGAACTTAGAAACAAAGACATTGGCAACCTTCAAACACTAGACACCACCCAGTTTGGGTTTGTGAAGGGCCAATCTTGTCTCCTGAATCTGATTGACTTTTTCGAATCAGTCTCCTGAGCTATGGATGAGGGTAAGGCAGTCCACACAGCCTATCTGGACCTCGCCAAGGCTTTTGACACCATCCCCCATTCTGGAATCATAGATAAACTTACTAAGCTGGGCATAAATCCCTATGTCACTCGATGGATTGCTAACTGGCTTACTGACAGAACCCAGACAGGAAAAGTAGCCGACTCCAAATCCAGCTCCAGAGAAGTGGAGTACCTCAGGGTTCAGTCCTGGGACCACTCCTGTTTGGCATCTACTTTTCTGAAGTACAGGCCAACACTAAGAGACTCTGGCTAACAAAGTTTGCAGATGACTGCAAACTGGGAGCCATTATTGAATCCCCAAATGATGTGGATATTCTACAAAAGGGCCTTACAGAAACAGATGCCTGGTGCTAGAGCCATGGGCTCAAGCTTAATGCCAAGAAATGTATAGTTATCCCCTTTGGAAAAAAACATGTACCCATGAATTACCACATAGGTGGCAGGACACTAAACATCGAAAGTGTGATGAGAGACTTAGGGACACAAGTGGACAGTGGTCTCACTTTCGATAACCACATTGCCACAATAGTCAGGAAATCCTTCTATGTGGCACACCTCATCACTAAGGGTTTTTCATCCAGAAAAAAGGAGGTCATTGTCTCACTGTACTCATCCCTCATTAGACCCATTATAGAGTATAATGCCCCATTTGGTATGTACCTCACAAGACATCTGCAACAGCTTGAAAGGCCACAGAAATACCTCACTAAAAGAATCACAGGCCTAAAGCAGATGCCATATACTGACCGTCTAAAAAAACTCCAGCTATACCCTGTGGCATATCGTCTACTCAGAGGCGATCTCTGCTCAACATATACAAGGCCATATCAAACCCTGAGCTGTTGGACATGCTCCACTTAAAGAAATCCCAATCCCTCAGAGCCACACGCTCCAGGGATCTAAACCTTGTCATCACAATGAACAAAACATGCTGGAGGGATAGGTTCCTGACCCAGAGACTCCCCATACTCTGGAATAGACTGCCCATCCATATCAAGCAGAGTGTCTCTTTGGCCCTCTTCAAAAGGAACCTTGATGATTGGATGGGAGATAGGAAATTTACCCCGGGGATCATGTCAGTCTCCCTGCTAGACAGGGGCCTGGAGAAGTAAATATTGTGGGAAGAAATATCCAAGGAATTGTTATGGCTAGGCTTGCATAGGCCCTAGGGCCGATAGCATAGTACCAACCTATGAACCTATAAAAAGGATCAGTTCCAGGACTGATCCCTGAGGGACTCTGCTTCTCACTGGCCTCTTTGTAGAGGTGAACCTTCCAGTTCTAACTTCTTGGGTCCTGTCTGTGAGCCACCTGGCTATTCACTGGGTGACATAAGGGTTTATACCAAACTTCCTGAGTTTAACAGTGTCTGAGTGACGTATTTTGTCAAATGCCTTGGCAAGGTCAAGGTAAGCAGTGTGAACTTTAACCTCCTCCATTGCTTTGGTGACCTTCTCAAAGAAACCCACCATGCTGAGTAGACATGACCTGACCTTGACAAAACCAAATTGGGTTTGGTCCAGTGTCTGGAGATTTCCTTTGTCCTTATTGATCATTTCCATTAAAATTCTTTCCATGGCTTTGCAAATGAGACTAATTAGACTAATGGGTCTCTGGTTTCCAGGGTCTTTAGATGGCCCACATTTGTGCAGAGGGATAACTGCTGCTGTTCTCCATTCATGAAGCACAGCCTGTTTTGAGGCTACAGTTAAACAGCAACTTCAGGGGGCCTAATAGCTCATGATGTCCTTCAAGGATGCATCTGCAGTCCTTACAAATGGGTTGTCCTGTCGTCAGGCAGCCCTTCGGTCGGCCAGATTCCAAAGTCTGGTTCTGGCCTCGGCTGGTGTCGCACTTCACCCGACGTCATAGCTGCAGTTATTCGGGTATAAAGGCATCAGCCGACGCCATTTTCCTCAGTCTTTCTTGCCGCATGGCCAAGCAGAAGCTGTTCGCAAGTGCCGGTCGGTCAGAACCAGAGATTACTACTACCGAATACTACTACGAAGACTTCTAAAAAGCTAAGTACCCCGTTGGGGACTCTTTCTTGCCTCAGCCGATGTCAGAAAAAGTGAATAACTGTTTAACTTGTGGGAAACAAATACCTCATAAAGATTTCCACTCTTACTGCTTACCTTGTTTAGGCCCAGACCACGACGTAGCAGCTTGTCTAGCCTGTGCTTCTTTTAACCGGCGGACGCTTAGACGTCGGTCTGAATTTGCTGAGGAGTTTTTCGGCTCCGATTTTACTTATATTATGCCGTCGGATCCTCCAACTACGCAAATGTCTAAAAAGCGCAAGGAAAAGGACCGACACTCGCGGTCCGCGGTTTCGGACGAAACCGCGGTTAAGCCAACTGCAAGTGTCTCTGTTTCAGCTGAAACCGAGCAAGCGGTTCTTCCTTCAGCCGAAAACTTACCTGCTACCGAGGCCTCTTCCAATCTTGTGGAATCGGCTTCTGAAAACCCACCTGCTGTTGCAGTTTCTCAGGAATTATCTGACACTATTCCCTTGGATATTTCAACCCCTGCACATGGAGCTGCTAGGCCACCTGCAGCCATGTCCATTAAGGCCTTTTCCAGGGCTAAAGCAGCTAAAGTTTCTAAAACTGTGCCTGCTAAGACCCCCTCTCACAGGCCTAGCTCTAGTTCACAAATGCTTAGTTTAGCAGAGGATCTCATTTCTTTAATCCGGGGATCCCAATCTCAACCAGACAGGGCCTCTCAGCCACCTCCAGAGAAGAGGCCTAGAGCAGAGCCCCCCCAGCCACTTTCTACAGATGATTCCTCTGATGATTCAGATGATACAGACCCTCCAGAGGCTCCTTTCTCCCCTTATGAAGACTCTGATGCTGAAGAGTCCATCCCTTCTGCCTCTCCGCCTGAGGAATTTTCCTTTGGGGAAACCTTGCATGCTATGAGGGAACAATTTCAGTGGCAGGGCCAGGATTTTTCAGACTCCAGAAAAAGGCTTAGAACCTTTCTGCATTTACCACAACATAGGCCTTTAGCCATACCTCCAGTTCTTTCTGTTGTAGATGACGCATTTAATGATGCTTGTACTGCTCCTGATTCTCTACCCCCGGCCCCTGCTAAGCCTGATAGATACTACAGGGTCCCGGACATGAACTACCATTTGTATAAATCTCCTTTTGCAGATCCAGAGACTATCTCCCAAGGACCTAAGGCTGTGGCAGCTACCTCTGCTAAGAACCCCCTCCCCTCAGAAAGGGAATCTAGATCCTTAGAGAGATGGGGTAAAAAAGTTTACACTAATGCTACTCTTTCAGCTAGGGCTTTGAACTGTCAATTTCACATGATCCAGTATCAAGAATTTATGCTAGACCAGTTAACCAAAAAACTGTCCTCTGATGAACAATTAGATAAAAAATCTGTTCAGGAAATGGTACATAACATTCAGCAAGTCAGTAACCATTCTTTAAAATGCGGCTATGATGCACTGGGGGCTTCCTTTAGATCAGCCATGATTGGCACAGTTATCAGAAGGCATGCATGGTTAAAAGAGCAGGCCTTACCAGACCATGTCAAGTCCAAACTATTAGATGCTCCCATGGATAAGATCAATTTGTTTGGCTCTCCTGCACAACAGGTGCTCAAGAAGATGGAAGAGAAGGCAAAATCTGTCCAAACAGTAAAAGATTTCTTACAGGTCCAACCGCCAAGGTTTAGCAGGAATTGGCCCTCCAAGAATTGGTCCTTTCCAGACTCCTCCAGAGCTCAGAGAGGCAGGAATAGGCATTCAAGAGGCAGAAGCCAATCCAGGGGTGCTTACAGGGGACGCCAGTGGCAGAGTAACAACCAGCGAAGTACAGACACAGCCACCACCACAACTACAGGACAATCACAGTGACTTGGCTTTGGCACCGCCTACCAGGGAACAACTAGAAGCACCCTTAGGCGGGAAGCTAGCCTTATTTTCAATAAACTGGCATTACATCACAAGAGACAAGTGGATTTTACAGACAATAGACCAAGGCTACAGGTTTCACTTCCATACTCTACCAGGGAAGAGAGGAATGCCAAACCTACCTCCAAATCAAAGGACAGAAGCTCTAAAACAAATATCTCAATTATTAAGGATGAGAGCTGTGGAAAAGGTACCATCCATGGAGCAAGGAAAGGGATTTTACTCCAGACTCTTCCTGGTACCAAGAAAAGAGAGCAAATGGAGACCTATTCTCGACCTGTCCGCTTTAAACACATTCCTCATTGTTCCAAAATTCAAAATGCTGACTCTACAGCAGCTTCTTCCCATGCTGGGCAAAGGAGTCTTGGCTGGTAACTCTAGATCTCAAGGAGGCATACCTGCACGTCCCCATATGACCAAATTGCAGAAGATACCTCAGATTTCTTGCAGGATCAGAGCATTATCAATTCTCAGCATTGCCCTTTGGCTTATCTACTGCGCCCAGAGTGTTCACGAAATGCCTGGCATCAGTAATTGCTCATTGCAGGCTTCAGGGAATCCAAATCTACCCCTACCTGGACGACTGCCTGATACAAGCGGACAGCAAAAACAAGCTAGCAGAAGACTTACAAAGGGTCATTTACCTGCTACAAGCCCTGGGATATACAGTAAATATAAAAAAGTCAAAGCTGATACCATCCCAAAGAATAACCTTTTTGGGTGCAGAGCTGGACACATCAAAACAAATGGCATTCCTAAAAGTAGAAAAACAGGAGCAACTACCTCTCTACTTCTTGGCATTAACAAAGCAGAACCATCTAACAGCAAGAAAGGTACTGCAAGCCTTGGGCTTCATGGCATCCTGCATAATATTGGTTCCTCATGCCAGACTGCATATGAGAAAGCTAGTGGTACCTAAGGAATTTATGGTCTCAACACAAGCACAGCCTAGAAACCCAAATTCCAATAATTCCATGCCTAAAGCAAGAATTCCTATGGTGGGCTCAGGCCTGTCAATCAAACACAGGATTGCCCTTCCACAGCACTCAACCAAGCCAAACCATCACGACGGACGCCTCAGACCTCGGTTGGGGGGCCCACATGCTGGACAAGTGCATACAAGGCTTATGGACTCAAGACCAACTGCACCTACACATAAATCTAAAGGAAATGCTGGCAGTAAAACTGGCAATTCAGGCATTCAGACCATTTCTCCGACAAGGTCAATTGATAAGGACAGACAACACCACAGTTATGTGGTACATCAACAAACAGGGAGGCACACATTCGTATCCTCTATGTCGGATGGCACTGGACCTCTGGAATGTGGCCCTGAGCTACAACATTCAGTTAGAAGCAATTTTTGTACCAGGAAAAGAAAACATTCTAGCAGATATATTAAGCAGGACTACCACGGATGCCCACGAATGGATGCTGCATCCGGACATCTTCAAAAGCATTACAAGAAAATGGGGACTCCCAGAAATAGACTTATTTGCATCTCCACACAATCACCAGCTAAAGAAATTCTGCACAAGGACGTACCACCCACTTGCTTGGAAGGTGGACTCCCTATCATTCAGTTGGAAAAACCTGACAGCATATGCATTTCCACCACTGCCTTTGATGCACAAGGTGCTATTGAAGATCAAAGAGGACCGTCCAAGAATCATTCTGATAGCTCCAGACTGGCAAAGGCAACATTGGTACCCATTACTGAGGAGCATGTCTCGGGAACAAATATGGCCACTGCCCCTGGTTCCCTTGCTGTTAACACAGAACAACTACAACAGCCTGCATCCAAACCTGAAAACTCTGCAGCTGACTGCCTGGAACATTACATAAGATCAATTAACCCAAATTTATCCCAAAGGGTTAAAGACATTATCCTTGAGGCTCGCAGACCCTCAACAAGAAAAACTTATTCAGCAAAATGGAAAAGATATCTCATTTGGAGTACTGCAAAAGGAGAAGATGTGTCACTGGTAAACATAGCCAACATCCTGGAATACTTGGCAGAGCTCTTCCACACAGGCCTGTCCTATTCTTCCATCAAGATTCATGCATCAGCTATTTCAGCAGAATACAGCTTGGATCCTCCTGTCTTATCACATCCTCTGCTCAGGCAGTTTCTGAGAGGAATTAAAAATGTAAAACCTCCTAGGAAGCCACCATTGCCAGCATGGGACTTGAACTTTGTGCTAGAAAAATTGACACTTCCTCCTTTCGAACCAGCAGCAACAGCAGAATTACAATACATCTCATGGAAGACTGCTTTCCTGCTGGCAATCACTTCAGCAAGAAGGGTATCTGAACTACAGGTATTAATGGCAGTACAACCCTTCCTGATCTTCCATCAAGATAGTGTCCATGAGAACAAATCCTACTTTTATGCCTAAGGTATTCTCCAGAGTGTCTTTAAATCAGGCTATCCACCTACCTACATTCTTCCCCAACCCACAGAACAGGGGAGAAAGACTGTTGCATACCTTGGATGTACATAGACAATTACGCTACTACCTAGACAGGACCAAGGGCAATAGAAAAACTGACCAGCTACTGGTAGCATATGCAACAGGAGTGGAAGGAAAAGCAATTTCAAAACAGACAATCTCCAAGTGGATAGGAAATTGCATTAGATTTTGTTACTCCTACCATGGAAAGAAGACTCCAGAAAACATCAGGCCTCACTCCACAAGGGCTACAGCCACTACCACAGCCTTCTTACAAGGAGTGGCTACCAAGGACATTTTAGAGGCTGCTACTTGGAGCTCCGTGCATACATTTGCCAAGCATTATAATTTACCTTTATACTCTAGATCCCGAGCAGGTTTTGCCACTGCTGTTTTGCAAGGGATCCTAACTACACCATAAGTTTATCTTTCCTCCTCCCCCAGTTTTGGCTATGGTATTCTACCCATTTGTAAGGACTGCAGATGCATCCTTGAAGGACATAGTACAGTTTTGTACCTACCATAAATGTAGATGTCCGATAGGAATGCATCTGCAGTCAGAATTACCCACCCGCCTTTCCCCTCTGTGGTACTCCTAGGGTATTTGCCCATCTTATAGCTAGCTGGGGGAATCTATTATGGTGTATTTGTTTGTATATATGTACATACATGCTTATTTTTTGTGTTTGCTCTCTACTATTTGGAATCATTGGCATTTATCCAAATTTAGCCTTCCAAGAGGGCACCTGGCATCTGGGGCAAGAAACACTGAGGAAAATGGCGTCGGCTGATGCCTTTATACCCGAATAACTGCAGCTATGACGTTGGGTGAAGTGCGACACCAGCCGAGGCCAGACCCAGACTTTGGAATCCGGCTGACCAAAGGGCTGCCTGACGACAGGACAACCCATTTGTAAGGACTGCAGATGCATTCCTATCGGACATCTACATTTATGGTAGGTACAAAACTGTACTTTTCACCCTATTTCGAAGACAATGTGGGAGATCGCCTAGCCCCAGTGATGCCATGTTCTTGGCCTTACAGAGAGCATTAAGAACCTGTTCCTTACTGATAATAGGGGAAGTTATATTTGATGATACTTCCTGAGGAAAGATTGAGAGGGACAGAAGGGGAGGTTTGGAGCTGAATTTGTTGGCCAATAGGTTTGTTACGTCTTCTGGCTCAGTATAATTGGCTGCATTAACAATGACCTCTGCATACATCTGTGTATAGGCTTTGAGGTTGCAGATGTAGCTAAAGAATGCCTTGTGGTTGTCCTTAGCCTGGGAGGCCAAATATACAACAAATCTGGCTTTGATAGACTTTGTCCTTTGAGTTATTTGTTCAGTTTTGTGAGAGTGCTTTTATCCTGCTGGTTGCTGCACCTCCTAATTTTTGCCATGTGTTCCTTCTCTTATTGCAGCCTATTGAAGATGTGTGGTGGTGTTTGTCAACAGTGCCCAAGTGAGGTATTGTATCAAATGCCTTGACCAGGTCAAGGTAGGCAGTATGAACAGTTTTGCCCTCATCCATTGCTTTGGTGACCTTCTTAAACAAGTCCACCAGGTTGAGTAGGCATGGTCTGCCCTTGATGAAACCAGATTGGGTCCAATGTTTGGAGGTTTCCTATGCCATTATTGATAATTTACATGGTAATTCTTTCCATGGCTTTGCATACGAGACTAGTGGGACTTACAGATTTGTAGTTTCCAGGTTCTGTAAAAGGCCCACCTTTCTGTAGAGGGATGACTGCTGTAGCCTGTTTTGAGGCTACAGTTAAATAGCAATTTCAGGGGGCCTAATAGCTCATGTTTCAATGCATTTAGAAGACATCCTGGGATACTGTCTGCGTCCATCAGTGCAGTGTTCTTGGCCTTAGAGAGAGCACTGAGGACCTGTTCCCTAGTGATGGTAGGGGGAGGTACATTTGGTAGTTTTTCTTGAGGGGAGGTTGAGGGAGAGAGTGAGGGGGGAAGTTAGAGCTGAATTTGTCTGCCAGTAGCTTTGCTATATTTTCTGGCGCAGTATAGGTGGTTCCATTAACAATAAGCTCTGCATAGATTTTGTCTTGTTTTCATCAGGTTTAGCATCACTCCATCTGCCCCCCCCAGCTTAAATTGTCACTTTTCAACACAGGTAGAGCACTGGACCAGACCCAGGGGCCCTGTTTTCTGGACAGACTTTGTTCTTGCTGGCCCTGATTGAGTCATGTTTGCAGTATTCTTAACAGATGGTTGTAGCTCGATAATGTCCGTTCAGGCTACCAAAGCTTTACCTTAGTACATCATACATCCAGGCGATAACCTCAGCTCGTAGTTACTTGGGTATAAAATTGGATGTGTGCACGAGTTCCTTAGACTGTCTTGCCACCAGCTCAAATGCAGGTCTTTGCACCTGGTAGATTATTTAGTTGTGGACGGAGAGTGGTGCTGTGGTAGTGGTAGGCTGGAGTGTCTTCTGTACAGAGTCTGCATGTCCTCCCTGTGTTCATGTGGGTTTCCTCCCACATTTCAAAGACATGCGTCTGGAGCGTTTCTTCCTGGGCCTCTGCTGAAAATTGGCTTTGTTCCAAGTCGGACTCTCCCGGGAAATAAGTAAATAGCTTCACTTGTTGGATCAGATAATTGCCTAGTTGAGTAACCATGTAAATTTTGCCTCTTTTGCTACCAGACTCCTGCCTGGAAGAGGCCTCCTTTGGAAAAACCTTAGAGCATGATGAAACGTTTTGAATGGTAGGCAAGACAGGTCTCTGAGGTGCAAAGGAAATACTACAATTTATTGGAGATGGGCACCCCTGCTCGTTCTTCAATTTGCCTTGTGCTTGAGGCTTACCTGGATGCCTTTCAGGACAATTCTTTTTCTCCAGATTCTCAACCCCCACACACACAAATTTCAGAAAGGTCAGATAGGTTCTATGAAATTCCTGATGAACTCAAATACTGCTGTAAAATTCCTCTGCAGACCAAGTTGCAGTTTCCTTGGCTTCAGAACAAACCTTTCAAGTTGCTCCCTGGTACTAATGTTCTCCCAGTGACAAAGACAGTAGAAAAATGGGCAGGTGGGATAAGAAATTGGATACTTCCTCCACCTTAGCCTTTAGGACTATAAAGTATAAAACTCAAATGACCAAATATTTGCTGTCTGTGTTAACAATCCTTAAGACCATCACAGAGCCACATACTCAAAATAGCTCATGCACTCTTAAGTGGTCCAGGACTCTTAAATAGGTAAACACAGTATTAAATGTAGCTAGGATGCTGTGGATGCCTCTTGTAGGGCGGCTGCCACTGGTTTAGTGATTAGGCCAGTATGCCTGGCTATGGAGTCAAGCCTATTCCTGAAGATTTTAAATGTAAAATTTTAGATTCTCCCTTGGATTACAACCTCCTTTTTGGCTCTCAGACTGCCGGTATCTTTAAGGCTGTGCAGGAACAGTTGTAGACTATGAAAGAATGCTGTTGAATCCTGCTGTTCACTGTTCCTAGGTTATCCTGATAAAGCTTCTCTTTCACCAAGAGAGATCCTAGGCCTCCTCATAGGCAAAGGAAAGCTCCCAAGAAAAGATTTCCAGAAAAAACTCAGAGGGATACCCCATCAAGGAGTTCTCAATTTAGTAGCAGACTTCTGCGACTACTTATCCTTCGTCCCCCTCATCTACTCCCACCCCTCCAAACCAACTCTGAAAAAGTCCTTCCCTTTCCTTTCCTGTCTAGGAAACAGTAATGTCAAACAAGTGGCACACACACTGAAATTTGATTTTCGAACACCTGAGAAAGGCTGGCACAGATTTACCCATTATACCACCTCTACCCAGACTATAAGGTAGATTCACTGCCAGCGTCCAGCTACTTTGACTCTTACCTGGGTACCCAGTCACTCTTAATAAAATTAATACTTATGTGACAAAAGGAGATACTGCCAGCATAGCTAGCTGGAGTTTTGTAAATTGTCATTTGTGAATATCAAAATTTATACAAGATGCTTATGTTACAGATGTGCTAAAATTGTATGTGTATGTCAGACTGCTTTGTACAGATGCTTATGCTGAAAATGTATTTGTAAAGTGATTGTGCTTCAAATGTATCCACAGTCTGCCCTACTGGAGGAGAACAGAAATGTGCATACTCTGTTGTAACTGTTTAAATGTAGATGTTAACAGAGGAAACTGGAGGGTTAACCTCACTCCAGCAAACTTTAGAAAAATACCAGAAATTAAATCTTTGTTGTAGGCTAGGCCATAAAAGATGGTATCTTTCAGTTCTCAATGCAGCAAGAGAGAGACAGTCTGTACTATGAAGCTTTCTGTATTGTCTTTAAGGTGAATTAATTACTAGTCTTGAAATGTGGAGGAAGGCAATTGTTTTATGACTTCCAGCATCTGCCAAAGAGATCTGAGCAAAAGCCCTTGTATGAGTCTTTTTACAGGTAGATGCTAAATAATGCCAATTTCAGGAGTGGGGGGGGAGGTCACCTGAGAATTAGAAGTCAGATTACCAGAAATTGTCATTCTGTAAGCTATCCCAGCAGTAATAATATTGATATTAATTTGAGAAGTCTCTTAGTGAGACAGAGTATTCTGTCTTGGACCTGACAACAACAAGAACCATTCACCACATCTGCCTTGCTCTAATGGTAAGTTACTAGGGAATAGTGTAATTCTGTTAGATACAGTCAGGAATGTAGTGAAGCTTAGTTTAGATATTTTTCTTTATTTGTCTGAGCCTGTCCTGTAATGTTTCAAATATTTCCTGCGATTCTGATCTCTGATGTCACTGTGAATATATATTTAGTATTGTCTTGTTCTTTTATTTACTATTAAATGTATTTAAACCTTTCATTGTTGCTTATCTGTGTAGAGATTTAATTTTATGAGAGTACTTGCATATTTATTTGGTGACTCTGTGTGAGCCACTCCTAATAGCCTTGCTCTTGGTCAAACTACCGTTTGTGTTAATATTAATATTGCATAGTAAAACTGGTCAGCCATTGTTAAGGGCCTTAAAGTAGCTGTCGAGGAGTGACTGGTGGCAGTAGAAGCTACCTTATAGTCTGGGCAGAAGGGGCATAACTAATAAACCTGTGCCAGCCTTTCCCAGATATGTGTGTGTATATCAAACCTCAAATAATGTGCGAGTCAGCTACTTGGGCAGGGACACAAAGCATTGGTTGGACAGAGAGGGTGCTGGAGATCATGGCTTGGTCACTCATCTGAGACCTCAGCTCTATAGCTGTGCCAGTGGGGAGTCTTACTGGGGATCTGAAGATAGTGAGAAACCAGACCCGGGCTGACTGTGGTCTCTGTGCTCTTAAGTGAAATTGCACCTGGTGCAGAGAGCTGCATCTGGAAATAACTGTGTGTGTGTGTGTGTGTGCTTGTTATCCTCCCAGTGACTATCCCCCCACAGGTGGCACTGAGGATTGAGGTCCCTTGATTACTATTCCTGTGGAGGGTCATCACATTTGGTTGGCAGTGGTGGGATCATCATCTTGCATACTGGGATTCAGTTGTGTGGGTATTGAACTCCTGTAGCCTGTAAACAGTGGTCACGAATGAAGCTCTTTGTACTGTCACAGTAGACATTCAAAGTTTCATATCACAGTAGTTTTATTTGTTGTTATAATAGGGAGACCAGACAAGGATGTCAGCAGAGGATTATGACAAGCTCATAAGGAGCCAGTTGGTGAGATGTGCCAAGCCAAAGGACTGGTGCATGCCAACCTGACCAAAGCAAAAATTATTGCAGCCTTGACCACAGCTGCAGCACAGATCAGCAACCAGGAAGACCATCTGACTGGCCTTGGGCTGTACTACTCACAGAAAATGGACAGTTCAACTTTGGCTCAGAGGACTTAAAAATCCATCTGTAGTTAGAGACTTGAACTGGAGGGCCAAACATTTGGAACTAGACACAGAAGCAATATAAAAAGGAGATGCTGACTCCTCACCAGGGTCATGGAGAAGGAAATAACTGAACCCCAGAAGCAGTAAAGGTCAGTACGTTTCTTCCACAATTTACAGAGGGTGATAATTTTGATAGCTTTATTCATACATTTAAAAGGGTATGTAAACAGTATAATGGTGACAAAGGGCTCTGGGAATGGTTCCTGAGCCCCTTATTCCATGGTAAAGCTGTAACTGCTGTTTCTAAATTGTCTGATACTGATTGCTTAAATTATAATAGTTAAAAAATGTTTATTGGAATGCTTTAAGGTAGATGAAAGTGTATGTGATAATATTGCTGAGTTACCCACTTATTTTCATAGGTGGGTGAGTGGGTGTCATGTCACCACTTTTGAAGGGGTGGCAGACCTTTTGGTGAGGGAGCAAGCCCTTTAGCACTTTGCTTGAAGACATAAGCTAGTTGGCAGACAGAAAATGCAACACTGCAGATGAGTTGGGGGGGGGGAGACTATACCTAGCAAGCAGGGCATCACTGCATGGGAAAGGGATTCCCAGTGCTGCACATGGGTATAAGGAAACCCATGTTGGGCAGCCTAAACCACCCCAACAAAGTCCGCTAGTGGCAGGAGAAGCCACTAGTTCAGGTACACAGCCAGGATCAAGGGTTAAATGTTTTAAATGTAACCAGTGTGGCCATGTAGCATATGGATGTCCATGGGATGCAAGGTGGGAAACAAAAGGTGGGGCAACCAGCAAGTGGGAATGCCAGAATGCCAGTGATAAGTTGTCTGCAGACAACAAGGGTACCAAGCTACCACAAGAGCTTATATCCTATTTTTAGTAGATGGGAAACAGGCCACTGCTAAGGGAGAGAGTGCCTCCGACTTAACCATTATGAACACAGTAAAATTGGTCACCCTTTGTTTAGAGCCATAAAGTAGTTCTCAAGGAGGTACTGGTGGAAGTGAAAACTACCTTATAGTCTGGGCAGAAGGGATCATAGCTAATAAACCTGTGCCAGCCTTTCCCAGGTGTGTGTGTGTGTGTTTATAAATCAAACCTTAGTGTGTGTGTGTCAGCTACTTGGGAAATGGACATAAAGCACTGGTTGGACAGAGAGGGTGCTGGATGTCTTGGCTTGGTCACTCAGCTGAGATCTCAACTCTGTAGCTCTGCAAGTGGGGAGTCTTATTGGGGATCTGGGGACAGAGTGAAAACACAGCCCCGGGACTGACTGTGGTCTCTGTGTGCTCTTCAGCAAAATTGCACTTGGTGCAGAGAACTGCATCTGTAAATACTGTGTGTACCTGTTATCCTTCCAGTTGACACCCCCCCACAGGTGCCAGTGGTGGGGATTGAGGCTCCTTGATTACTGGTCCAACAGAGGATCATCACAATTTATACAAATGGTAATGTTCAGCCAAGTGGCAAGACTTTCAGGAGCATGAATCCCACAGTGCCACCACATAAATACAGTTACTGTCAAATGTTAAAATATTTTCTAAAAGACATGCCACAGTAAAAGCTTTAGATATATTTATTAATAAATATTCAGTATTTTTGTGTTTTCTGTTTTATTTGTTTACAGTAAACATCAGAGTTTCAATTCACAGGAAATATAGAAAAATAACACAGATGGAAAGATTCAGACAGATGCATAAAAACAATATTTAACTAGTCTCACTATATTTTCTTAATTGATTGAAGAATTACTATTCTCTAATTACTTGCTAGAGCAAGGCAAGATTAAATGGATGAGTTTCGTTGCTGTCCGTTCCAACAGAGTGGTAAGTGTCACTGTTAAATCTCTCACTAATATCCAAATACAATTTCGGTGCTGGCTATATAGTGATATCACATCTGGTCACCTGATTCTGTGGTTCCCACACTACCCCCTGGCTACAAGCTGAACCACAATCTACCACAGATGTATCACAGTACATACCTAGAGCTTTGCTAAGACATCTGGAGACTGTAAAACAATTCCAGTGCTTTCATCCTTCTGCAGAGACTAACCAGCCAGTCTCTGGCACCCATGGGTAGCAATTAGCTTTCCACTAAAGACAGTAAGAGCATGCCTCCAGCCCAGACATTGCATCTCTGATGCATTCAGGCCTGTGAGATAAAATCTTTATGGCCTAATCCAAGTCATTTAATTCCAAGGTATTTTTCCTTAAGGTAACCTGGGCTGAGCTTAACCCATTCCCTTCCAGCATCCTCTGTTAACATATATACGTTTCCTCATTTACAACAGTACAGTCTGATATAAATGTATGTTTCTTTTCTGTCCGGCAGGCCCCACAGTTGATACATTTTAACACAAGCAGTGTACAAATCAGTTTGATATTCAAATGACATAAAAGTTATGCTGGCATATGTTACACATGCTCTACCCTACTCTTTCTGGCATAGCTGGTACTACCTCACATCACAGCCCCATTGTGTTTTTTCTTATTTTTGTGGTTATTGGATTACATGTCATCCAGAAAGGGGAAATGTAAGTGTGGGAGACAGATTCCCCATAAGGAACATCACTAGCAGTGTTTGTTTAGCTTGGGTGCTTCTCATGACCATATATCTTGTCCTGTATGTCAGACATTTGGCCTTAAAAGCTACCATAGTTATCTCTTCTCTTTAGCTATTTACCTAGAGGACCAGAGTCTTAACTTGTTGGCTCTGGGTACAGTAGTGGAATCATCCAGACCCAAGGGTCAGCTTTCTGCAAAGTAGGCCAAGAAAGTTTGGCCAGACACTTCTACTGTATTGCCTCCACCACTTGTCTCTCTGTCTCTCTCGAGGCTGATGAAAGCCTGGAGGATCACGCGGTTCTTCAGTAGGATTCCTCTATCTACTGCGACTGCTTCGGAGGCTGGCATGGAACCAGCTTCTCGCATGTCCCCTGAG
Organism: Protopterus annectens; assembly: GCF_019279795.1. NCBI lineage: Eukaryota > Metazoa > Chordata > Ceratodontiformes > Protopteridae > Protopterus > Protopterus annectens. The sequence goes on along the minus strand of NC_056746.1, from coordinate 780,566,148 downwards.
CCTCTGCAGACATCTGTTTCAGATGTTCAGGGGGAACTGTGGCCGATTATGTCCGATGGGCCCTGGGGGTGTTCTGCATATTCTTGTTGGGGAGATCACACTATAATGAGTGTTGGCAGGGATCCAACCTAGCTAAGATGTTTGACTGATGTCCCTTTGAAAAAGAAGCAGAAGACTAAGCACGTTTCCCCTGCTCGTAAGGATCCTCAATGTGAATAGTAGGATTTCACACAGGGTCTGTTTAATGCTCTTATGACTTTGAAGCCCCCTCTGAGTTTCTGTTCCTGTCCCCCTTGGTCTTCTGCTTCCATTAAGAGACCTAGAAAGCAGGATTATTCTGATGAGAAAGGACATTCTGATGAAGACTCTCTGGCCTATTCCATCCAGATTCCCTCTGCTTTGAATTATGACACAGAAGAAGAGTACTTTGTTAGCCTGGATTCTCCTTTTGAGGGTATTTCCTTTGGGGATGCTGCTTTCTGTATGATGGAAGTTTTCAAGTGGGACTGTACCCAGGTTTCAGATATTCAGAAGAGGTGTTATGACCTCCTTCATATGAAGTCTCCTAAGCCCTCTGCTGGTCCTCCTGTTCTTGCTGCTTGTTAGACACTTTTTCTGTGGCTTCTCACATTCCTGATTTCAACCATCCCTGCTCTTAAGAAACCTGATAGGTTTTATAAGATGCCTGGTGATTGAAAATTTCTTACAAGTGTCCCTCTGCTGACCCTTCTGTTATTTCTGTTTCTTCTAATAAGCCCTCCAAACGTTTAACTTCTACTAAGCTGCTGCCCTCTGGCAAGGACAGCAGAACCATTGAATGATTGGGTAAGACGGTGTACACTGCTGCTGGTGTGGCATTTAGGGCTGTGAATTACCAGACCCATATGAGCAGGTATGTTTTGGCACTTTTCAAGTTATTTCAGACCTTGTGATTTTGAGAGGAAGGCCTCGGCCCTCTTTTTTTTTTTTTTTTTTTTTTTGGGGGGGGGGGGTCCTCTTCTTAAGTAGCTTACCATTCAGTTAAATGTAGTTTTGATGCAGCTGATGCCTCTTAGAGTTGTTGCCTTTGGTTCTGTGTTGAGGTATTCCTGGCTTCACCTTCATCCTCTGCCTGATATCAGTGCCAAGCTGATGGATGGCTCCTCTTGAAAATAAAAATCTCTTCTACAGTTGCTTAGCTTTTTAAATCCATTAGGGAAAAGGATAAGGCTGTGCAGGAATTTCAGAGGAATTAGCCTGCCCAAGCCTGCCTTTGTTCATAGACAAAGGTAAAAAAGGTGCTAGAAGGGTTTCTCTTACAAAGTCTACTCAGACTTCTACAGCTGAGAAGCCTCCTTTTCCAGAAAAGCCAGGTTCGGTCCATCTTCTTCAATCGCTTCTAAACCAAGTTTCTCTATCTCTGTCCTTGTCCTTCTCAGTTGGTTATGGATCACACAGGATTATTGGAGTTCTATTTGTCATTCCATGGGGATTTTACATGGTTTGGAAATAACATCCCCCTTTTTGGGCATTCCTCAACCTCCTCAGGAACAGCAGCCCATTTTTTCTGGTTCAAAACACCCAAGCCATTTCTACTCCTGAAAAGGGTAAGAGGTTTTACTCCAGAATGTTTCTGGTTCCCAGGAAAGAAGGCACCTGGAGACCCATTCTGGATCTTTCCCAGCTTGACACCTTTTTGAATGTTCCTTCCTTCCTTTTGAATGTTATTCATTCAAACCTCGTTTCCTCTTGTACCTCAGATTTTCCTAGTCTCTCTGGATATCAAGGATCATTATCTCCATATTCCTAGTCCGCATTTCAGGAAATGTTTAAAATTTCTTTGTTTCTTTATTGTTTTTTCAATTCACTGCTCTGCACTTTGGCCTCTCTACTGGCTCAAGGGTCTTTACCAAATGCCTCGCTCCTGTAATTGCTTGTTGCAGGATGAGGGAAATACAAATTTTTCCTTATCTGGATGACCTGCTCATTCAGGCTGCCTCTGCAGAGACTTTGCTTCAGCATCTTCACTTGGCCATTTGTCTGCTGCAAAGCCTAGGGTTTATAGTAAATTTCCAAAAATCCTTCCCGACTCCTCCTCAAGATCATGTATTTTTTTTCTTTTTCTTCTGGTTGCAGGCTCCAGACCATTCCTATGCTGGTTTCTCTGCCTCCTCCCAAGGCTTTGACTGATAGCTTTCTTTCACTCCCTTCTCCCCTTAGTCTTTTTTATGGCCACAAAGTTTCCAAGCGCTCTAGGATTCATGGCTTCCACCATTCCTATGCTTCATCTTGCCAGGCTTCATATGAGAAAGCTACAGAGGTTCCTCAAGTCAGTATGGCTTCAACTTTCTTATCCTTGAACTTTCCATTTCTTCTTATTTCATGCCTCAAGCTAGAGCTTCAGTGGTGGATTCATCAACTGTCCCTCAATCCAGGGCTTCCTTTTCAGCTTCCAATTCCTGCTCAGGAACTCCTTTCAGATGCCTCAGATAGGGTGTGGAGCTTCCTTCAACCCTCTGAAGGGTCTCTGGTCTCTTTGGCAAAAGAAGGACCATATCAACATAAAAGAGATTAGAGTTCTGGCCCTTCAGACCTTCCATTCTCTCTTCCTTCCAAAGCCCATAAAAATCATAACAGACAAATACCACAGTGATTTAGCAGCAAGCAAAGGGGGGGAAGGCATAATCTTACCTCTTGTGCAGACTAGCTCTTCAAGTTTGGGGTCTGGCTGTCCAGTTTCAGGTGACTTTTCGGGCTGTTTATATTTATTCAGATCAGAACTTTGTGGCAGACTCTCTGAGCAGGTTCATAACACAGACTTATGAGTGGTTGCTTCACAGAGATGTGTTTCTGGACATGATCCACCAGTGGGTATGCTGCTCAGGTAGATCTTTTTGCCTCCCCTCTGACCAAACAACTCCCTCTCTTGCACTAGAGTCCCATGTCCTCTGACTTGGAATGTGGATGCCCTATCCTTTTCTTGGAAGGAGATGTTTCCCCCTTCTCATACCGAGGGTCCTGTTCAAGGTACAAGATTCTCTCAAAATCTTGTTGGTGACTCCCTTCTGGTCCAGACAGGATTGGTTTCCTCCTCTTCTGCATCTCACCAAGGGCAATTATCACAAGTTACCACACAGGGTGGACATTCTCACACAAGACAAGGGATCTCTCATCCATCCCAACTTGTCCATGCTTCAGCTGACACTGTGGGTGATAAGGTTTTGATCTCTTTTAGGCACCTTTTTTCTGTGGGCGTGCTTTGGGTTCTGTAGGAGACCAGGAAACCCACTACCAGGAAATCTTATTTGTCCAAATGGAAGAGATTTTCTGTTTGGTGTCTACCTCTTAACATGGATCCACTTTCTGTGGAAGTTCCTTTTGTTCTCTTTTGTGTGAATTGCTCAATGCTGTGTTGGCATACTGTTCAGTTAAAGTCCACTTGTCAGCTGTTTCTGCTTGTCTGCCTTTGACTCCTCCTTTGGCTTCTGTATTTCAGATCAAACAGTTCCTTAAAGGCGTCCTTCATATTAGTCCTCCCAGGAAGCCTTTCCTTCCTTCCTGGGACCTTAATTTTGCTGTTGAAAAACTGATTCAGGCCCCTTTTGAGCCTGCAGCTTCAGCTTTCTTACAGCATTGTACTTGGAAGACTGTTCTTCTTTTGACTCTTACTTCAGGTAGAAGGGTGATGTCTGAGCTTCAGGCCCTTATGGCTGTTCCTCCTTTTTTAGTTTTTCATAGGGACAGGGTTCCTGTTCTTACTAATCCTCCTTTTAATGCCCACGTTGGATAATGAGTTGTCCTTTAATCAGTCTATTCATTTGTCCACTTTTTTCCATTCTCACTGTCTGCTAGTGAGAAGGTTCTTCACATTTTAATTTGGATAAACAACTCTGATATTATTAAGATAAGACTAAAGTCGTTGGTAAATATGAGCAACTTTTTTATTTCTTTTCATTCTAGATCTTTAGGTTTGGCTATTTCTAAGCAAACTATTTCTTCCTTGATCTCTAAGGCAATTTTCTTTTGTTCCTCTTTTCATGGGAAAAGTCTTTCTTCTAAGGCTCATTCTACCAGGGCTGTTGCTTCTTCTGGTGCTTTTTTTTTCTCTTTTTTTCAAAAGACTGGATACCAACTCCATCCTTGAGGCAGCTACTTAGAATTCTGTGGGTACTTTTACCAGGCAATATAAGTTGGATCTGGTTTCCAGGGCTGGAGCTGGATTTGCCAGAGCTATCCTGCATGGCTTTCTTGAAGACTGTGCTGGACCTTCCTCCTCCTCCCAACTTTCTTGCTGAGCTTCTGTACTCTCCCTCACGTAAGGAATACTGCAACACTGATATGGAAGGGCAGTTATGTAAAATCATACCGTAATAGCAGATGTCCTTTTTACTGTTCAGTATTTACTCCCTCCAGCCTACTCTTTGTTCTTTCTCTTTTTGGATATACATGTTCCTGTCTTACTCCTTGGACAGTTGTTCCTCCTAGACCTTTTCAGTTCTGAGGAAGGTACGTCCATATGCCACCTTTATGCCTTACACCATTCATGCAGAGGTGCTATAAGCTGTTGAAAACTGGGGGGGGGGGTGTAAGGGGAACTTAGTGATCTAAAAAGGACAATTTTTTAAAACTATTTATTACCACAACATAGGTTCACTTGGAGGACATTAAGCTTAGCCAGTTTCCATTTTGGTGCTTGAATTAACATTTCTTGATTGGTTTTACCTATTCCATGGCTTATTGTATATTAGCCCTAGTGAGAATAAATGTGATCAAACTATAGATAATTTGAGGGGACCCATGTAAGGGATGCAGCATTTAGGAACTGCCTCTATCCGTTAGTGGCACGAGGGGCAATCCTGGAGTACATTTTCTATTATCCAGCCTTAGATCCAAGTTGCATTTGAATATGGACCGGTATGAGCTTTGTTTTACTTGAATGAATAGTCTGTTATGGATATATACCCATCTCTCCACAACATTCAGTTTAGATATCTGGACAGAGTATTTCTGATGCCATTTGACTTGCTGATGTTCAGTAGGTCCATCTGTATTAGATCAGAGCATGCCTTGTATGCCAGACACATCACCTCTAAGCACTCTGTAGGATACTGAGTATAGTGATAAATCTTTGAGGTGGTCCATGCAAGACCTATTGCTTAGGACTTGTATCCTTTTAGTAAGGTATCTGTGAGTATTTCAGTTGTTGCATGGGTCTGGACAGATGCATGTGAAAGTAGGCATTATACAAAACGATTGACCTAATGAGGGCTTTGTAAAGGGCTAGCTCTCTAGATTTAGTCACAGTCTATTTGCTTATAAGCTGTGCAATATAGAAAGACTTTCTTATGACTCTGGGCACATGTTGGTCAAAAGTTAGGTCGCCGTACACACAAGTTCCCAAATGCCAAACAACTGGTTCATTTCTCAGGGGGCATTGTCAATTTGGCAGTTCCCTGGAGTAGATCAATTCCCAAAGAATACAATGATGTATTTTTTGGAGTTTAGTTTCAATTCATGATTCTGGCACCAGTTATTGTTTGGGACAAACCTTCCTGCATGATGGTTAAGTAATTTGGGGATTCGGTAACTGCTCCTAGCTTGCAGTCATCTCAGACTTAGTCGGCCAAAGCCCTTTAGTAAGTATTTCCTTTTACTTTTGAGATGTATATGCCAAACAGAAAAAGTCTCAGCACAACACCAAACCCTGGGGGACTCCATTGGTGACTGATCTCTTCCCCTATTTTGATCTCTTGCATTCTGTGAGCAAGCATGCATGTGTATGTTCTTTGATTCACCTTCCTGATTGTATTAAATTATATTCCTTGCATAAAACAGCACCACTTGCTAGAATGTGTTTAAAATTTGTAGTTTGGAACAGTCTTCTAGTAAGCAATGAAACAAAACGTATGAACCAATAATGACAAAACTACCTATTTCAGAAAATGTCAAACATAAAAGGCCACTGAAACTTCTGTCATTAAAATCCACCAGTATCAGTAAATATGCAAAATCTCTGCAGAAGTAAGTCATCTAAATAATTCCATATTAAAGGGATCTGTAACTAATGAAGATGTTGCTCCTAGCAAACAACTTTATATTTCACTGTTTCATCTACAAATAAAGTGCCTGTTGCCCTTAAAGAATAAATTGCCTATGCTACATTAAAAAATAAGCTAGTAATTTTGCAATGAGGAATGGATGGCAAACTGATACTGGGTTCATAGTTACTAGGTAACTCTTCCAAAAGAGGACATTCACAGAACTTGCAGCATACACTCCCATTATAGTACAGTATCCATGATCCATCTGCATACTGTGGGAGTAGTACCCACAGCCTTCTGTATCAAAAGCAAGTATATAGTATCTGTTGTGCTTCTAACAATGCAAACAACTTAGCATAAGTAGCCCTAAACTTCTCTTCCCCTGAAGCTCTCAGCTCCTTGTAAATTCCACTTGACGGTCAACTAAATCTCTCAACTTTGCAGCACAAGAAATCTAGAAAAAGCCAACATTTATTTGGGGAGCAAAGGCCCAGAACTAGGGACACATTTTAAATATTGCTTGTATAATCTTAGAAAGTTGCTAAAATAGTGTTGTGTTACCATGTGTTTCCTGAAAGATAGGAAGACTGAAACTTAGAGCTAAGTTCTCATTGGTTTGCCAGAAAAACACAAATTTTAAGAGGAACAGACCCAACTGTATGAGCCAAATATTCTGTGAAAATCTGGACAGTGGAGAGCTATGGACTCATCTCCCTGAACCACAAGTGGTGGTATGGGTAGAGAATTCAGGCTCTTGTTTGAGCCGGAGTACTACTAACCAACAGGTATACCTAACTTGGGGCATTTTACACACAGACACGCACACAGACACGCACACAGACACGCACACAGACACGCACACAGACACGCACACAGACACGCACACAGACACGCACACAGACACGCACACAGACACGCACACAGACACGCACACAGACACGCACACAGACACGCACACAGACACGCACACAGACACGCACACAGACACGCACACAGATACACGCACAGACACACACACACCTCCCGCAAATAAAAGAACAAAACTCTCCTTACTGGCATGACTTTGGTTGTGGCAGCACCAAACGGAACAGCATAACTCCTGTAACACAGAGCAATAAGATAAGAACAGCTAGTTTAGTTAAACTTCAGCACGCAAATCCACTTTAGCGTAAAAACTCAATGAATTTTTCCCGACAGGTCTTGCAGCTGTAAAAGTGGGGGGCTCTACCTCCCTCTGGCTCTATGCATTCATTGGGAGCATACATGTGATGTATGATGTCCCTATTACAACCTAAGGCTTTGGCCAGATGTCATGCTACCCTTGGCAGTGATCCCCACTTTAAGGAATACTGCAACTGTGAAGAAAAGGACATCTACTTTTATGGTAAGATTTTACACAATTGTACTTTCTTCTTGGTCTTAAATATGATCTGTAAGCTACTGAAGTCTGTGTTGATACAGTCTTTACAGGGAACCTCTACAGAGTATAACCTGGCTTAGCAAGCTATCAACTGTAAACTTAGTCTTAAACTGTACTAATGTTGGTATTATCTCTTTAGTGGTGCTTATCTCCCCAGTATTATCTCTTTAGCGGAGCTTTTCTCCTCGGGCCTCTGCTGAAAATCGACATATATCCAGTTAGACTAGCCCAGTCAACAAATGTAAAATAAATAAATTATTGACTTATGTCAAATATGTTTGCATAAGTTTTGCGAGATAAAATCTTGTAACTTCTGATGTCCTTCTATTCCAGTGTTGCAGTATTTGTATGAGATTTCCTGCCTCAGGCGATCCGAACAGTGGCTCCTATACAAAAGCTTAAGCCTGGCTGCTGTAGGAGCGTGAGACGTCACACACAGGGCCATAAACCAGGGACCTTAAATGTGACATTTGCAGGTACAGACTTCAGAACTTTTCAGCTGCAGTCGATCGCTTCGCTCCTTTGCTTGAAAACTTCTAAAGTTAAGTACCCCATTGGGGATTTTGCCTTTATTTTGCATGTTTGGTTTGCTGGAGTTAATGTTCGCCGATGTCAGCTAAGAAGGGTAAATGCCGATGCGGGCGCCAGGTACTGCATAGAGATACGCACGACCGCTGCATTTTCTGTCTAGGCCGAGAGCACGACCATACCACTTGCTCGATTTGTCAATCTTTTGTACCCAAGACCCTCTGTAGCCATCTAGCACCCTTAACCTATACTTAGAAAACCAGTCTCAAAATGCTAGCACTCAGGATGGATCCCAAATTGGCTGCTCCAACGGAACCACCACGGAAAAAGTCCAAGGTTTCTAGGCCTAGTTCCTCTGCCTCTTCACCATAAGACATCCCACCAGCTTCTGATTTAGGAGTCGAGGGACATCCAATAGAACCGTCTACTTTGGCTCCCCTCAAGGAAGCCACTTAGAAAGCATCTGCCAGCGTGTCCACAGAGATGACTCTGACGTCGGTCCCTACCGATGTCAAGGGGGAACCAGATATCGTCGGACGACTGACCGGGATTCCAGTGCCTGAAACCCCTACCGTTGTCAGGCTCCTGAACCCAAGCCCTCTCTGAGACTTACGCAGTCTTTTACCAGCTCTGATGCAGGCCTTCATGGCTGTTAGGCCCACAGCCTCTTCCCCCTCCACCATTCCAGTGCTCAGTCCTTGGCCTGCTTCTGCCACTTCTCTCCCTTTGCCTACTGCCGAAAAAGGGGAACCCTACTATTCATCTTTAGATGAATCAATCTAGTATTCACAAATTGCCTCCCCACTTGAATATTATTACCCAGATGAGGAATCCATAGAAGGGGACTCCCCACCAGAGGATATCACCTTTGGGGAGACCATCACAAAGATTAAAGAATACTTTAAATGGGACACTTCCCAAATAACTGACACTCAAAGAAGATGCTTTGAACTACTCCGAGTGGAATCTCCCTCGCCTTCAGTCATCCCACCAATCATTCCTGCCTACCTTGATGCTTTCACCTCAGCATCAAAGAACCTAGACTCACAACCACCGGCTCTGAAGAGACTTGGCAGGTTCTATAAAGTTTCAGATGAACATAAATTCCTAGTAAACCACACCTGGCAGACCCTGCTGTACATTGCTGTATCCCCCGACAAGTAATCTAGACTGATTCTTTCAGCATCTCTTCTGCCTTACTGATAAGGATAGCAAAAGCATGGACAGGGTAGGAAAGAAGGTTTATACCTCCTCCACCCTAGCCTTCAGAGCTGTCAACTACCAAGCCCATATAATAAAATATGCATTGGACCTAGTATCAAAAGCCTTTACTCTCTAGGCATCCAGCCCTGATTGCCATACCAAAACTGAACCTATCTTAACAGTCCCTAACCAGACATTCTATTAGATGCAGTTACGATGCAGCAGAGGCCTCTGCATGGTCTGCTGCTGCTGCATCAGTACTCCCCAGATATTCTTGGCTATGCCTCCAACTCCTACCAGAGGATTTCAAGTCTAAAATCCTAGACACCCCATTAGACCACAACCTCCTGTTTGGTAAACAGTCTGCAGACCTTTTCAAAAACCTGCAGAAGAAAAGTATAGAGCTTCAAGACATCAAGCACTTACTTGTGTCCCCCATCCCTAAATACTGCAGGAATTATCCTGCTAAGACTAGGGGGGGTCCTCTGCTACTCCTTCCTCTTCCAGGCATAGGAGCGAAACCAATAGGCAAACCTTCTCCAGACCATTTGCCTCGCAACCTAGTCAAAGACTGCCTTTTCAAGAAAGTAATCGACCCAGTAATGCGTGACTGCCTTGCCCACTTCCCTTTGTCAGCCCGCCTCTTCCACTGCCTCCCATTTGGAAATCCATCACATCAGACTGCTGGGTGCTGGCAATAATACAAAATGGATATTTCCTTTCTTGGAAGTAAAAGCCCCTTCCAAGGGGCATTCCTTTTTCCCCCAAAAATCAGCTACACCTCATCCCTCACATACTGCAAGACCTTCTGACATTAGGGACTATAGAACCTCTCTCTTGAGGACAGGAAGGAAAAGATTTCTACTGAAGACTTTTTCTGCTCCCCAAAAAAGTTGGCCCTTGGAGACCAATACTAGATCTAGCCTTTCTAAACCTTTTCCTACAAGTTCCATCATTCAGAATGCTATCCCTTCAAACTCTTCTTCCATTATTGCCAGCCCAGTCCTTTATGGCCACACTAGATCTAAAGCAAGCATATCTCCATATTCCCATAAAACCTTCCAACAGAAGATTCTTGCATTTCACTGGGCCCTGCTCTCATTTTCAGTTTACAGCCTTGCCCTTTGGTTTATCTACCGCACCCAGGGTATTTACAAAATGCCTAGCCCCAGCCATAGCTTTCTGCAGAACTAAAGGTGTTCATATCTATCATTACCTAGAGGACATCCTTCAAAACTATTACCCTCAACCTCCAAAACTCATCCATAATCCCCCAGCAGGACAAAATCTTTCTGGGCTGCAGGATCAGAACATACCTGATGCGGGCTTTCCTCCCTCAGGATAAAGTTCTATCTCTCTCCACTCACTTCCAAAGCATATTTACAGGTTCATCAGATATCTGCAAGACAATTTTTGCAGATGCTGGGACTAATGGCCACCACCATCCTGATGCTGTCTCTAGCCAGAATGCACATGCAAAAACTGTAATGGTACCTGAAAAATGTATGGTCACAACACCAGCATCCCCTAGAGCACCAGATTACCCTCCTACCTGTCCTCAAAGCAGAACTAAGGTAGTGGATCCCGCAAATACTTCTGAACCTGGTCCTTCCACTACAACAACCCTCCCCAACCCAGCATACGCATGCAGATGCATCAGACCTAGGGTGGGGGGGGCTACCATGAAAGGTTTCATGGTACAGGAGGCCTGGAACCCTACTCTCCAAAAGAAACATATCAATGTGAGGGAAATAACTGCAGTTCTTCCAGCCTTGAAAGCCTTCCTCCGTGTCCTGCAACTTCAGATCTTCACAGGCAACACTACAGTCGTGGTATCTCAACAAACAGGGAGGTACCAAGGACTACCTCCTCTGCTGGATAACCTTGCAAATTTGGGACCATGCCTCCAGGAACAGCTTATCCCCGCAGGCAACATACATCCCTTCTCAGGACACAAGCAAATATTCTCAGCAGAACATCCTCTCTACATCATGAGTGGATGCAGAACAGGGATACCTTTCTAGACATTGTCCACCAGTGGGGCACACCTCAGGTAGATTTGTTTGCCCACCCCCCCACCCCCCCAGAACAGACTTTTGAAAAGAATTCTGCACCAAAGACCACTCTCCACTTGCTTGGGGGTTAGATGCCTTCAGCATTCCATGGAAGGGGCAGTTTCTGTATGCATTTCCACCCTTCCCTCTCATTCAAAATGTCCTCCAGAAAATCAGGAGGGACAAACCAAAAATCTTGCTGGTGACTCCCTATTGGCCAAGGCAGCACTGGTTCCCCCTACTTCTCTCATTAGCCAAGAGCAGTCACCACAAATTTCCCCACAAGGTGGACCAAGTCACACAACAAAAGGGAACTCTAATTCATCCTCACCAACAGATGTTAGGCTTAACACTCTGGGTGATAAACTTCTAATCCCTTTCAGACACCATTACTCAGAGGACATGCATTTAGTCCTGAAAGGAGGCCAGGAAACATACTACTAGGAGATCCTATTTATCGAAATGGGAAAGATTCTCAATTGGTGTCTCCATAAGGACAAGGATCCCTGCCAAGCAGACCCCCACCCCCCAGTCTTTGTCTGTGTGAACTAATTAAGGCTGGTCTTTTGTACTCTTTAGTGAAAGTCCACCTATCAGCAATTTCATTCTGTCTACCTCTAGATCCCCCTTTACTAACCAGGCTAGATGTCAAATTACTCTGAAAGGGGTCTTACACATCAGGCCACCAAGAAAACCCATCTCACCCCCCCCCGGGACGTAAACTTCATTCTGGAAAAACTAATAATGGCCCCATTCAAACCAGCTAGTGCTGCTACACTCCTTATGTGTACATGGAAGACTGTACTGCTGGTGGCCCCTTACCTCAGCTAGAAAAGTGTCAGAGTTACAAGCTCTAATGGCCTGCTCTTTCCCTACACTATCTTCCACAAGGATAGGGTGACCCTACGTATGAACCCTTCCTTCATGCCTAAAGTGGTCAATGAACTGTCTCCAAACCAATCCATTCACCTGCCCACCTTCTTCCCTTCTCTAACCAATGACCGTGAGAGGATACTCCATTCCCTGGATGTGCACAGACAATTAAGGTTTTATCTAGACAAAACTAAGTCCATCAGAAAATCTAACCAACTCTTTGTATCCTTCCGCCGTAGGGCCCTGGGTAAGGCAGTCTCCAAGCAAACCATTTCCTGTTGGAATAGGAAAACTATTTGCTTCTACTTCTCCCACCATGGTAAGCACTTACCCCAGGGAGTAAGAGCTCATTCTACCAGGGGCGTGGCATCCTCCAAAGCCTTCCTCAAAGGTCTGGACACAGCCTCCATCCTGGAAGCAGCCACCTGGTCCACAATTCACACCTTCATCAGACACTACAAATTGGACCACATCTTCAGAGCCTGGGCAGGGTTTGCTGGAGCAATCCTGCAGGGTTTTGTGGAATTGGCTACATCTACCTCCACACTTCCCTCTAATTAAGCTGTGGTACTCTTCCACACTAAGAATGGTGCAACATAGGAATAGAAGGACATAGAATAGTTGTGTAAAATCTTACCATAACCACAGATGTCCTTCTCTTCCATGTTGCAGTATTCCTTCCCACCCACCTATCCCCCGTTTTTACTATTGACCATCCATTCCGGAGAAGCTCAGAAAAAGCTGCCTGCTTAATTCCACCATAGGAACAACTGTGCAGCCTGAGCTCATTTTCAGAAAATCCATTTGTAATACCATACAGAAAACAAATGTTCATAACTCTTTAACTATAAGAGCTAGACTAAAAATGTAAATGCGAAAGTTGTTCAGCAGACACTGACCTTTCCAGCATTGCAATAACTCAGACATGACAAACTTCTGTCCTATAGCCATTCTCTCCCCCATCTCTAAAATACTTGAGAAATGTATCCACACTCCGCTTCTAAATCACTTAGTAAAACACCAACTGCTTTCTCCCACTCAACACGGCTTCAGGCGTGGCCATAGCACCAACATTGCTCTTATTTCCTTTATACATACAGTTAATAAAGTTTGTGATACTGGCTCCTTAGTCTGTGCTCTCTTTCTCAATCTTTCTAAGGCATTCGACACCATTTCACGTTCTCTTCTAATTACCAAACTCTCTAACCTAGGATTATCTCCCCCATCCTTCAATGGTTTACCAGCTACCTCAATAACAGGCAGCAATCCACCAAATGGCAACATTCCTCCTCCCCTTTCATCCCTAAAAATACAGGTGTTCGTTCAATACTTTCCTTTTCAGCATATTCATCAACAACTTTCATCAAACTCTAACACATAGTTCCACCATCCACTATGCAGATGACTCAGCAATAATCTGCTCCTCAAAATCTCTCACCAAATTACAGTGTCTGACCCAAGAACGATTCAACTCTACTGAGGACTGGATGTCCAAGAATAACCTAGCCCTTAACCCCAATAAAACTAAACTCCTATTATTTACCCCCCTCAAAAACTAGCTTTATCAATAAATCTCCATTTACTCTCACTTCCCAAAACAACACAGTCTTAGAAGTTGTCCCTGGTACAAAATTGCTAGGAGTCATTACTGATGACAATTTAACTTTTGACCTTCATATCCACAGTCACATCAAGAAGACGCATCAAAAGCTTGGTTCCTTATACAGGCACAACTACTTCCTCAGCCTCTCTACTAAAAAGGCCCTAGCCTCTTCATTTCTTCTCCCTACTTTTCTGTATGGTGTCCCCATTTTCACCAACCTACAATCCTCTCTAAAAAGTAAGCTTGACTCTTGCTACAATAAAATCACCAAATGTGCTACAAACTCAAAATACTCTACACACCACTGCTCCGCACTGCATCAATTCAATTGGCTAGAATCTCCCTCACCACCTTACCTACCTGCAATTAACCACAGCCCACAAGTTAATCTTCCAACCAGAAAGCCCTTCCCTGTCATCCGTACTGACCACATACCATCCCACTCGCCACCTCAGGTCAGAAAACAATGTTGCTGTCTATAGAGAAACCCAAACTCTCATCTGGCAAAATGCCATATTCCTATGCCGTCTCCAAGCTATGGAATGCTCTTCCTCCCTCTCTCAGAATTATCAGCAATCTTGCCTTCTTCAAAAAGTCCTTAACAGTACATCTCCTCTCTCACTGCATATGCTCCTGTAGCCCACCAAAATGCCCAAACACCTGATATCCCACTCTAGAACCCTGTCAACCTTTTTTTACTACACTTCAGCTCTTGTCTATTACCTTCCTGTTTTTCTCTCTCCCACCTACTTCATACTCATTCTTTTTTCTCATGCTTTGTACCTGTATATCTATACTCCTTTGCTTCTAGCCCGCACTACTATATACCTGTACTCTTACTCATAACCCACATACTTCTGCATCCTTCTTTCCTGCTCGCAACTGACTTCTATTTACTTTGCCATATCTACTATCACATCATCACACTTTACCTCTTCTACTATCACTTTCTTCCATGTGATATTGACCTCCCACATTACATTCATCCAGTGTATTACCTTTTCTGTCTAGCAGACTGACCTTTTTTGTAGATGTTCATCATGTTACCCTGCTGCAGTCATCACACTTGGGTTATCTTGTCATCAGATGGTCCCGCAGTTGGCCTGAATTCCAAAGTCTTGGTCCAGCGTTGGTTGCTGTCGCTTCTTCCCTGATGTCAGTGCGTCAGGGGTATATATAATGCATCCGACGCCATTTTCTTCAGTCTTTCTTGCCGCGCGGTGCCCGAAGCAGAAGCAGTTCGCAAGTGCCGGTCGGCCGACTCCTGAGATTTTCGAAGTCGAATTTCAGATCCGAAGTCTTCAATAAAGCTAAGTACCCCATTGGGGAAACTTTTCTTGCCTCAGACCGATGTCAGAAAAAGTTAACAATTGTATTTCTTGTGGGAAGCAAATACCTCATAAGGATTTTCATTCTTACTGTATACCTTGCCTAGGCCCAGACCACGACGTCACTGGTTGTCGCTTTTGTGCTAGGTTCAATAAGCGTACTATAAAAAGAAGCTTTGATTTCGCATGACATTACTTAGGTAGAAAATTTAACTACACAATGCCGTCGGAGCAACCGACTACTGGCGTGCACAAAAAACGCAAGGATAAGGACAGGCAGCCTAGACCCAAGCCAGACTCCGAGGCCTTGGCTGGGCCGGTCTCCGGTTTCCAGTTAGGCTCCTACGCAGCTCCTGACTACCGCAGATTTGGAACCCGAGACTGCTTCAGAACCTTTGGCGGAGATTGCTAGGCTGATGCAGCCATTTTGTTTAGCCCCTACTGACACTGCAGAAAGAGATGTCGGTGCTGCAGAAACACCTTCGGTTTCTGAAGGTGTCTTCAGACCGATGACGCTCACCATAAAAACGTATCCCAAGCTTAAAACTCCTATTAAACCAAAAGAGACTGCACTTCAGTCTCCAGTTCAAGGCCCCATGCCTAAGAAACAGATGCTTAAAATGGCGGAAGATTTGATCTCTTTAATCAGGGTTTCCCAACCCCCCCCCCGACAAAAGGCCTAGACAAGAGGAAGATTATGCCTCCTCTGATCAAGTTTCTATTTCCTCAGGCTCCTCTGAGGACCAAGATTACTCTTTTCCCCCTTATGAAGATGCTGAGGATTCCATTCCCTCAGCTTCTCCCCCTGAAGACTACTCCTTTGGGGAAACTTTACACACTATGAGGGAACATTTTCACTGGGAAGGTCAGGACTACTCTGACTCAAAGAAAAGGTTCAGAGAGTTTATTTTACTCCCCCAGCATAGACCTCTTGCCATCCCCCCAGAAAAGGGAAAAAGGTTTACACCTCAGCCACTCTAGCTATGAGAGCACTAAATTGTCAATTTCACATACTAAAATATCAGCAATTTCTAATGTCTCAGTTAAGACAAAATGAGCACACTCCCTCAACAGTCTGAATTGAAAGAAATGCAGGATCTGTTGCATGCAACTGAACAGGTGGGCAAACATACTTTGCAATGTGGTTTTGATTCTTTAGATTCTTCCTGCAGAGCAGCTGTCACTGGGTCTGTTATACATAGGCATGCTTGGTTAAAGGAACAAACTCTGCCTGATCATGTTAAAGCAAAGCTTCTGGATGCTCCCTTACAGCAGGATGTCCTATTTGGAGTTAAAGCAGAAGTAGTCATAAAGAAAATGGAGGATAAGGCAAAATCTATGCAGACAGTCAAAGATTTTCTACCAGTACAGCCCCCTCATTTCAGCAGAAATTGGCCAACAAAAAATTGGTCCTTTCCAGCTACTGACAGACCACAGAGGGGTAAATACAGACACCCAAGAGGCAGAGGGCAACCACAAGCCCAATACAAACCTCGACAGTGGGGCACTGCAACACAGAAGGGAGGAGAAGACAGGCCCCAAACTTCTAGAAGGCAAACTCAATGACTTACACCTCATATGGCCAAGCAACACTCTTGGCAGCTCCTTTGGGAGGAAAACTAGCACTTTTTTCAGACAGCTGGCGCAGCGTCACAAAGGACAAATGGGTCCTAGACGTAATTGCACGAGGATACAGATTCCATTTCCACACCTTGCCAACGAAAAGAGGAATGCCAAACCTGCCACAAAATCAATGGGCAGAGGCACAAAAACAAATTACAGCTCTCATGGACATGAGAGCCATTCAGCTGGTACCTACACGGGAGCAAGGCCAAGGATTTTACTCAAGACTCTTTCTAGTGCCCAGAAAGGACAATGCCTGGAGACCAATTCTGGACCTTTCAATTCTAAACACCTTCTTACAAGTACCCAAATTCAAGATGCTAACACTACAGCAGCTTCTTCCCATGTTGGGCAAGAAAGCATGGCTAGTAACTTTGGACCTCAAGGAGGCATACCTGCATGTCCCTATCAGACAAAGTTGCAGAAGATACCTCCATTTCATTGCAGGTTCAACCCATTACCAATTCTCTGCACTGCCCTTTGGCTTATCCACTGCACCCAGGGTCTTCACAAAATGCCTGGCACCAGTAATTGCATACTGCGGACAAAGAGGGATTCAAATATACCCATACCTGTATGACTGCCTCATCCAAGCAGAAAGCAAGGACATCCTCTTACAACATCTGGCTTTTGTAAAACATCTTCTAAGTTGCCTGGGGTACACAGTAAACGAAAAGCAATCAAAACTAGTACCCTCACAAATTATGACATTCCTGGGTGCCAGCTTGAATACAACGTCCCAGAAGGCTTATCTGATGCCAGACAAACAACTACAACTGACTCAATATTTCAAAACAATGGCAACAAAGACCCAACTCCCTGCAAGAAAAATTCTGCAGGCCTTGGGCTTTATGGCATCTTGCATACTACTAATACCATTTGCAAAGTTGCATATGAGGAAATTACAGTGGTACCTAAAAAGCGTATGGTCTCAACACAGCCACAGCTTGGACACGATGATACCTCTCATTCCCTGCCTTCAACAAGAGTTACTATGGTGGTCACAGGCATGTCACCTCAACAAGGATCAGCCTTTCACCTTGCCCCCAGCCAGGCAAACTATGACAACAGACGCATCGGACTACGCCTGGGGGGCACACATGGCAGGACAGTGCGTTCAAGGCATATGGTCTGCAGATCAAAGGAATCTGCACATCAATCAAAAAGAGATGCTAGCTGTACAGAATGATCTGACAGCCTTCAAGAACCTATTACATCCAGGACAACTTGCAATAAGGATGGACAACACCACAGTAATGTGGTACATAAACAAGGGGGTACACACTCCTACCCTCTATGCAGGCAAGCAATGACCTTGTGGAAAACAGCACTGGCTTACCAAGTTCAGTTACAAGCTCAATTCCTGCCAGGAAAAAAGAACACATTGGCAGACGACCTCAGCAGAAACATCATGGATCCCCACAAGTGGAAACTGGATCCACAAGTATTTTCAATGATAACTCCAAAGTGGTGCCTCCCAGACATAGACCTGTTTGCCAGCCCCCAAAACTATCAGCTAACAAAATTTTGTGCAAGGACACTTCATCAAGCTTGGAAAGTGGACACACTCTCATTCAGTTGGAAAAACCTGACAGTATATGCCTTCCCTCCATTGCCTCTTCTCACAAAGGTGCTTCTGAAAGTCAGAAAGGAGCGACCACTATTGGCCACGCCAGCTCTGGTACCCACTATTAAGGATTATGGCCCAGGGCCCACCTTGGATTTTACCACAAATTGCCCATCTGCTCACACAGCAAAATAATCAGATTCTACACAGCCAGCTCAAAACTTTAAATTTGGCTGCATGGCAAATCACCTAAGCATCCAGCCAGCTCCTCTTCCTCAAGCAGTTATGAATGTTATTCTGGAAGCTAGGAGGCCCAGCACCAAGAAGGCCTACTCGGACAAATTGAAAAGGTTTTGCGCCTGGAACCAAGCTAAAGGCCATAATACCCTTCAGCCTCACATACCTCAGATTCTACAGTATTTAACTGAGATGTTGCACAAAGGACTTTTTTTTTCTTCCATTAAAATCCACTCATCAGCTGTTTCAGCCCACTACAACACGGATCCACCCTTATTTTCACATCCACTTCTAAGGCAGTTCCTCAGAGGGGCAAAAAACATTAGGCCCCCCAGGAGAGCACCTACACCAACATGGGACCTCAATTTTGTTCTGGAAAAACTTATGCTACCTCCCTTTGAACCTGCTTTCTCTGCTGATCTAAAGTTTATATCATGGAAGACTGCCCTGCTGCTAGCAATAATTTCAGCCAAAAGAGTCTCGGAGCTTCAGGCACTAATGGCAGTGGAACCTTTCCTCATTTTCCATCAAGACAGAGTTTCTCTACGAACTAATCCTTCCTTCATGCCTAAGGTGGTATCTAGTGTGGCTTTAAATCAAACCATCCACTTACCCACCTTCTTTCCAAATCCACAGAACAAAGGAGAATGACTCCTGCATTCTTTGGACATTCACAGGCAACTTCGTTACTACTAAGGATGTCCTTTAAGGATGCAACTGCAGTCCTGACATATGGGTTGTCCTGCCTCAGACAGCCCTTCGGTCGGCCGGATTCCTAAGTCTGGGTCCGGCGTCGGCTGAAGTCGCCCTTTCCCCGACATCAGAGCGCCTGGGGTATAAAAGTGTCAGCCGACGCCATCTTCTTCAGTCTTTCTTGCCGCGCGGCGCCCGAAGCAGAAGCAGTTCGCAAGTGCCGGTCGACCAGCTCCTGTGTTTTCAGCTACTGAAGTCTTCAAAAAAGCTAAGTACCCTGTTGGGGACCTTTTCTTGCCTCAGCCGATGTCAGATAAAACTGTAAAAGTTAATAATTGTTTAACTTGTGGGAAACAAATACCTCATAAGGATTTCCACTCTTACTGCTTACCCTGCCTAGGCCCAGGACACAACGTCTCGGCCTGTACAGCTTGTGCTTCTTTCAATAAACGCACTCTTAGGTGTCGGACAGAGTTTGCACAGGACTATTTTGGGGAAGATTTCTGTTATATCATGCCGTCGGAGCTTCCGACAGCACATTTACCTAAAAAACGGAAGGATAAGGACCGACACCCGCGGTCCGCGGTCTCGGCCGACACCACGCTTAGGCCTACCGCGAGTGTCTCGGTCTCTTCTGAGCCGGTTTCACAACCGCTACAGAACGACGACACCGCCCCACCGGTTACTTCGGTACCAGAGGCCAGCTCGGTGCCAGTTTCTGTTCTCCCCTCTGAGACCGTAGCCCAGGATATTTCTAACACCATTCTGTGGATAAGACTACTCCAGCACGCGGGGCTGCCAGGCCTCCAGTGTCTATGTCCATTAAGGCCTACACACGTGCTAAGGCTGCCAAACAGGCTAAGTCTCTCCCTACAAGATCTGTTTCTCTGGGATCCACTTCTGGTTCTCAAATTTTAAGTTTAGCTGAGGACCTTATTTCTTTAATTAGGGGTTCTCAGCCACATCCAGATAGAGGCTCTCAGCCGCTTTCTGTCAAGAGGCCTAGGGTTGAGCAGGTAGATCCCCAGTCCTCCGATTAGGCCTCAGGTGATTCTGCACATTCAGACTACCAGGAGGAGGCCTTCCCGCCACGAGGATTCTGATGGAGGAATCCATTCCCTCTGCTTCTCCTCCTGAGGAGTTTTCCTTTGGGGAAACGCTTCATTCCATGAGGGAACACTTCAAATGGCAAGGCCAAGAATACTCAGATTCTAGGAAAAGGTTAAGGGAATTTTTAAAGCTACCTCAGCATAGACCCTTAGCTATTCCTCCAGTTTTAAATGTTTTAGATGATGTGTACTTAGAATCTAGTGTTTCCCCTGACTCCCTCCCCCCTGCTCCTGTCAAGCCAGACAGGTACTACAGGGTCCCAGACACACATCAATTTCTGTACAAGGGCCATACTGCTGACCCTGAAACTATTTCTCAGGGTCCTAAAGGGGATGTCCTTCATGGATGCATCTGCAGTCATAACAACTGGGTTGTCCTGTCGTCAGGCAGCCCTTCAGTCGGCCGGATTCCAAAGTCCGGGTCCGGCTTCGGCTGATGTCGCACTTCACCCGACGTCATCTCTGTTGGTCTTCGGGTATAAAAGCATCAGCCGACGCCATTTTCTTCAGTCTTTCTTGCCGCGTGGCGCCCGAAGCAGAAGCTGTTCGCAAGTGCCGGTCGGTCGGATCCAGAGATTACTTCTACCGAATACTAATTCGAAGACTTCTAAAGCTAAGTACCCCGTTGGGGACTCTTTCTTGCCTCAGCCGATGTCAGAAAAAGTTAATAATTGTTTAACCTGTGGGAAACAAATACCTCATAAAGATTTCCACTCTTACTGCCTGCCTTGTTTAGGCCCAGCCCACGACGTAGCAGCCTGTTCGGCCTGTGCTTCTTTCAACCGACGAACGCTTAGGCGTCGGTCGGAGTTTGCAGAACAGTTTTTCGGTTCTGATTTTGCGTATATTATGCCGTCGGATCCTCCGACTACGCATTCTGCCAAAAGCGCAAAGAAAAGACCGACACTCGCGGTCCGCGGTTTCGGCCGAAACCATGGTTAAGCAAACCGCGAGTGTCTCGGTTTCGGCCGAAACCGAGAAAACTGATCAAAATACAGCTGAATCTATCTCTACAGCTGAGGCCCCTGCTACCACTCTTGAATCGGCCTCAGAGATTTTATCCACTATGGTGCTTGCCACTGACTTATCAGACACCATTCCCTTGGATGTCTCTACCCCAGCACGTGGTGCTGCTAGGCCTCCAGCAGCCATGTCCATTAAGGCCTTCGCCAGGGCTAAAGCAGCCAAGACTACTAAAACAGTGCCTGTTAAACCTCCCTCATCCAGGCCCTCTTCTAGTTCTCAAATGCTTACTTTGGCAGAAGATTTAATTTCATTAATTAGAGGATCCCAATTTCATCCAGACAGGGCCTCTCAGCCCCCAGAGAAGAGACCTAGGGCAGAGCCCCCTGAGCCAGTGTCCTCTGATGATTCTGCTGATGAATCAGACATAACTGACCAGCCAGAGGCTCCTTTCTCCAATTTTGAAGATTCTGATGCTGAAGAATCCATTCCAGCTGCTTCCCCACCAGAAGAATTCTCCTTTGGGGAAACCTTACATGCCATGCGAGAGCAGTTCCAATGGCAGCAACAGGATTTTTCAGACTCCAGAAAAGACTTAGGACCTTTTGCACCTTCCACAGCACAGGCCCTTAGCTATACCTCCTGTTCTCTCTGTGGTGGATGATGCTTTCAATGATGTCTGCTCCGCCAGATTCTTTACCCCAGCCCCTGCCAAACCAGACAGATTTTACAGGGTGCCAGATACTCATCACCACCTTTACAAGGCCCCTCTTGCAGACCCCGAAACTATATCCCAGGGTCCCAAGGCAGTAGCCGCGACCATAGCTAAAAACCCTATTCCTTCTGAAAGGGAAGCAAGGTCATTAGACAGATGGGGTAAAAAGGTCTACACTTCAGCCACTCTCTCAGCTAGAGCTTTGAATTGCCAGTTTCACATGATACAATACCAAGAGTTTATGCTTGATCAGTTAACTAAAAAGCAAACCACTGACTAACCTCTTGATAAGAAATATGTATTAGAAATGGTAAATAACATACAGCAGGTTAGTAACCATTCTTTAAAATGTGGCTATGATGCACTGGAGGCTTCATTTAGATCAGCCATGACTGGCACAGTAATTAGAAGGCATGCATGGCTAAAGGAGCAAGCTCTACCGGATCATGTTAAATCAAAGTTGCTAGATGCTCCTATGGATAAGACAAGTTTGTTTGGTACACCTACCCAGCAGGTTATGAAGAAAATGGAAGAAAAGGCAAAATCAGTCCAAACAGTTAAAGATTTCTTGCAGGTTCAACCCCCAAGGTTTAGCAGGAACTGGCCTGCCAAAAATTGGTCCTTTCCTGACTCCACAAGATCTCAAAGGGGCAGGAATAGACGTTCCAGAGGCAGAAACCAATCCAGAGGAGGTGCCTACAGAGGACGACAGTGGCAAGGTAACAACAGAGGCACAGACTCAACCTATGCCACTACATCAACACAACCACAGTGACTTAATCCTAAATCCGCCTACCAGGGAACAAATAGCAGCTCCTCTAGGCGGAAAGCTAACCTTATTTTCAAAAACTGGCACCACATAACAAAGGACAAGTGGATTTTACAAACCATAGATCAAGGTTACGGTTCCACTTCCACACTTTACCAGTCAAAAGAGGAATGCCAAATCTACCTCCAAATCAAAAAACAGAGGCTCTACAACAGATAATGGAGTTAGCAAACATGAGAGCTGTGGAAAAAGTGCCAACAGAAGAGCAAGGAAAGGGGTTCTACTCCAGACTATTCCTAGTTCCAAGAAAGGAAAAAAGTTGGAGACCAATTCTCGACCTGTCCACCTTAAATACATACATCATTGTCCCAAAATTCAAAATGCTGACCCTACAGCAACTTCTTCCCATGCTGGGCAAGGAGTGTTGGCTGGTAACTCTAGATCTCAAGGAGGCATACCTGCACGTCCCCATTCGACCAATCTGCAGAAGATACCTCAGATTTCTTGCAGGATCAGAGCATTATCAATTCTCAGCATTGCCCTTTGGCTTATCTACTGCGCCCAGAGTATTCACAAAATGCCTGGCATCAGTAATCGCCTATTGCAGACTACAGGGAATTCAAATTTATCCATACCTGGACGACTGCCTGCTACAAGGAGACAACAAAAGCAAGCTGACAACAGATTTACAAAGGGTCATCTACTTGCTACAAGCACTGGGATACACAGTCAATTTACAAAAGTCAAGACTGATACCATCCCAGACAAGGACTTTCTTGGGAGCGGAATTGGACACAGTCAGACAAATGGCATTCCTAACTACAGAAAAACAAAAAGAACTCCCTCTTTACTTCTTGGCACTAACAAAACTGAACAAGTTAACAGCAAGAAAGGTACTGCAGGCCTTGGGTTTCATGGCATCATGCATAATCTTAGTTCCATTTGCCAGACTACATATGAGAAAACTACAGTGGTACCTAAAGAATTTATGGTCCCAACACAGACACAGCCTAGAAACAGAAATCCCACTAATACCATGCTTGAAACAGGAGTTCTTATGGTGGGCTCAGGCATGCCAGTCAAACCCAGGCCTACCCTTTCGCAGACGTCAAGCAAGCCAGACCATCACAACAGACGCTTCAGACCTAGGATGGGGGGCCCACATGCTGGACAAATGTGTACAAGGATTGTGGACACAGGATCAACTTCACCTGCACATCAACCTAAAAGAAATGCTGGCAGTAAAACTGGCAATCCAAAAGTTCAGACCATTTCTCAAGGAGGGCCAGTTGATGATAAGGACAGACAACACCACAGTCATGTGGTACATCAACAAACAGGGAGGCACTCATTCATACCCCCTATGCAGAATGACTTTGGAGCTGTGGACCCTGGCACTCAGCTACAACATCCAGTTACAGGCAATATTTGTACCAGGAAAAGAAAACACTCTAGCAGATATATTAAGCAGGACCACATCGGATGCCCACGAATGGCAGCTGCACCCGGACATCTTCAAGACCATCTCGAAGAAATGGGGAATGCCTCAGATAGATCTATTCGCATCACCTCTCAATCACCAGCTCAAAAAATTCTGCACAAGGACATTCCACCCACTAGCATGGAAAGTGGATTCGCTCTCCTTCAGCTGGAAAGGCCTAACAGCATATGCATTCCCACCTCTTCCCTTGATACACAAAGTACTACTAAAAATCAAGGAAGAACGTCCAAGGATAATCCTGATAGCTCCAAACTGGCCAAGACAACACTGGTACCCACTGCTGAGGAGCATGTCTCGAAACAATATGTGGCCAATACCCCTGATGCCTTTGATGCTAACTCAGAACAACTACAGCACCATGCATCCAAACCTAAAAGCGTTGCAAGTGGCTGCATGGAACATCACATAGCAGCTACTAATCCAGAACTTTCACAAAGAGTTAAAGACATTATTCTTGAAGCACGCAGGCCTTCAACAAGAAGGAACTATGCTGGGAAATGGAAAAGGTTTGTCATTTGGAGTTCTGAAAGAGGAAAGGATGTGTCAAACATAGATATGCCTAACATTCTGGAGTATCTGGCCGAACTTCTTCATTCAGGCCTGTCCTACTCCTCCATCAAGATTCATGCATCAGCTATTTCAGCAGAATACAGTTTTGATCCACCTGTTTTCTCACACCCTTTGCTCAGGCAGTTCCTCAGAGGAATCAAGAATGTAAAACCTCCAAGGAAACCACCACTGCCAGCTTGGGACTTAAACTTTGTGCTAGAAAAATTGACACTATCACCCTTTGAACCAGCAGCAACAGCAGACCTACAACACCTGTCATGGAAAACTGCTTTCCTACTGGCAATTACTTCAGTAAGGAGGGTTTCAGAACTACAGGCCTTAATGGCAGTGCAACCCTTCCTAATCTTCCACCAAGATAGAGTGTCCATGAGGACTAATCCTACATTTATGCCTAAGGTGGTATCCAGAGTGTCTTTAAACCAGGCAATCCACCTGCCTACCTTCTTTCCCAACCCACAAAACAGAGGGGAAAGAATACTGCATACCTTGGATGTACATAGACAGCTACGCTACTACTTGGACAGAACAAAGAGTAGCAGAAAGACTGACCAACTTTTGTAGCCTATGCAACAGGAAGGGAAGGAAAAGCTATTTCCAAACAGACAATCTCCAAATGGATAGGAAATTGCATACGATTCTGTTACTCCTTCCATGGAAAGCCAATTCCACAGAACATAAGACCTCATTCTACAAGGGCAACAGCCACTACCACAGCCTTCTTACGAGGAGTGGCTACCAAAGACATTATTGAGGCAGCTACTTGGACCTCCGTGCATACATTTGCCAAGCATTATAATTTGCCTCTATATTCCAGATCCCGAGCAGGGTTTGCCACTGCTGTACTGCAAGGGATCCTAAACACACCATAATCTACTTCTATCCTCCTCCCCTAGTTGGCTATGGTATTCTACCCAGTTGTTATGACTGCAGATGCATCCATGAAGGACATAGTACAGTTTTGTACCTACCATAAATGTAGATGTCCGAACTGGATAGCATCTGCAGTCAGGATTACCCTCCCTCCTTCCCCTCTGTGGTACTCCTAGGGTGTTTACCCTCCTAATAGCTAGCTAGTGGGGGGAAGTCTTTCATGGTGTATTTGTTTGTATTTATGTACATACATGCTTATTTTTGTGTTTACCTCTATCTTTTTGGAAACATTGGCATCTATCCAAAAATTTTTAGCCTTCAAGAGGGCTTCTGGCATCTGGGGCAAGAAACACTGAAGAAAATGGCATCGGCTGATGCTTTTATACCCGAAGACCAACAGAGATGACGTCGGGTGAAGTGCGACATCAGCCGAAGCCGGACCCGGACTTTGGAATCCGGCCGACTGAAGGGCTGCCTGACGACAGGACAACCCAGTTGTTATGACTGCAGATGCTATCCAGTTCGGACATCTACATTTATGGTAGGTACAAAACTGTACTTTTCCTCCACTACTGCTAAGAATCCACTTCCTTCAGAAAGAGATTCTAGGGCTTTAGAAAGGTGGGGCAGTAAAGTATATACATCTTCCACCCTTTCTATGCGAGCATTAAATTGTCAATTTCATATGATTCATTATCAGGAATACATGTTGGATTACTTGCAAAACCCTGAACCATTAGATAGAAAGGGGTTACAGGAATTGGTTTATAGTACTCAGCAGGTTACCAACCATTTCCTTCAGTGTGGATATGATGCATTGGAAGCTTCATGTAGAGCAGCAATGACAGGTGCGGTCATACGCAGACATGCTTGGTTAAAGGAACAAACATTGCCAGACCATGTGAAAATTAAGCTTTTGGACACACCACTAGAAAAACATAAGCTATTTGGTTCTACTGCACAAGAGGTTTAAAGAAAATAGAGGAAAAGGCAAAATCAGTGCAAACAGTCAAAGATTTCCTCCAGGTACAGCCTCCAAGATTCAGCAGGAATTGGCCTTCTAAGCATTGGTCCTTTCCAGGCACAGACAAATTTCAAAGAGGCAAAAACAGACGTGGCAGAGGTAGAGGGCAAACTCGAGGCTCCTACAGAGGACGTCAATGGCAGCCTCCGAACCAGAGAGGTGGGGCAGGACCTTCCACTGCTCTGCAGGGACAATCTCAATGACTTGACTGTGACTCCGCCATCCAGGGCTCAATTAGAAGCACCTTTGGGCGGAAAATTATCTTTATTCGCAACTTGGAGTTCAGTACACACCTTCACCAAACACTACCACTTACCACTTTACTCTAAGACTAGAGCTGGCTTCGCCACTGCAGTTCTGCAGGGCCTTCTAGCCCCATCTAACCCTCTTTGTCTCCTCCTCCCATCCTTAGCTTTGGGATTCTACCCAAGTGTGATGACTGCAGCAGGGTAACACGATGAACATAGTACAGTTTTGTACCTACCATAAATGTAGATGTTCGAGTGTACACCCTGCTGCAGTCCAGGTTACCCCCCCTTCATCCCCTCTGATCTACCTGGCTAAATCTTTACAATACCTTACTGATGTATTTGCTTATAGCTGGAGGGATGTTGTGTTTGTGCTAAATTTCTTATATTGGTACTAATTACTGACCACCTTTTTGGGGGCACCTGACATCTGGGGCAAGAAAACCTGACGAAAATGGCATTGGATGCATTATATATACCCTGGTGCACTGACGTCAGGGAAGAAGCGACAGCAACCGATGCCTGACGAAGACTTTGGAATTCAGGCCTGACGACAAGATAACCTAAGTGTGATGACAGCAGCAGGGTGTACACTCTAACATCTACATTTATGGTAGGTACAAAACTGTACTTTAACGTGCTTATAGTTAATGTGCATTCTCTGTTACATATATGCTTTTTACACTTGCTTTGTAAGCAAATTTTCTATGTATTAACATTGTTTCATTTGTATTTAATTCTCTTGTATGTGATATTGTGGTGCTTTTCTCCCCGGGCCTCCACTGAAAATGGGCTCTTCATAGGCCCATGGACTTTCCCGGTCAACAAATGCAATAAATAAAAAATAAACAAAATAAATGATCCAGGGAGCCCAGGTTTCAAACGTAGTGTGGGCTTCTCCTGGAGCTGTCTTGGATAAGAAAAGTGTGCCTAATCTGAGCAGAGGGCTGGTCCAGGTAGCATGGTGTCACAAACCCCCTCAGAGTAGAGAGCGCAAACACAAAAGTGACCTGGTGTCTACATTTTTCTTGCAAATGCACAATTGCCTTTGAGGTGCAGTATGCCCTCATACAGGGAAATCATTGTGACCCTTGCAGTGATATGGGTCAAAGTGTCCTGCCCAGTTTCCACAAAAAAAAAATCTTGACATTCTACTTCCTAATTACACTAGTTGCTTCTTATGTTTATAGATTTAATATAGTACTGTGTTATCCTCATGCTTGGTAACAGGCTCTGCATCCATGTGAATCTGAGTCCATCCCTAACCATATTTAAGTGTAACGTTTATCAATGGATGGGAAATCAGAAATTCATCCCGGGTCTTGCCTTATGGTTCTGATAGAGGCACACACTAATGCACAAACTAACACTACCCCCCAATATAAACTCAAGAAACTTTGTAACATATGCCCATGATGCATAGGGGCACAATTGTTAGGGGTCCACAGCTAGGCTTATAAAGGCCCTGATGGTCATTATTTTACATTTGTTAACTGGGATACTCCACTGGACAGGTCCATTTTCAGTGGAGGCACGAGGAGAAATGCTCCACAAGTAAGAAAAAAAAACAAAACAAAAACAGTATATAGTTTATACACATTTAGCAAAGTAAAAATTTCAGTATATACAACTGTAAAGTGATGCAAACTATTTCAGAATAATTATGCTTTATTCAGCTTAATCTTTCACTATGACTGCTGTTCTATATCATGATGATCGTTTACATTTTCTTGTATTCAGATCTACATAAAAGGAGCAAAATGAACATCCTGTACGCATTCTTTCTGGCCGATCAGTTAGTGGCCACTCTAGAGGTGGATATCCAACATTTAAAGAACTAGACAGCAACAGATCAATAATAATTCTTACAGCTAATTAATGTTCAGAGAGTCAGTAATCCATATAGTATCTGTTAATTTCTGAGCATGGTATTATATAACTGTCAACCTCCTTGCCCAAGAATCAGGTACAGAGCCAAAAACTATAAGGGACTAACAAAGTCAGGGACAGATGTTCGTGTTTCACTGTTGCAGTCATTACACTTGGGTTATCCTGCTGGCAAGGCTACCCGCAGTTGGCCTGAATTCCAAAGTCTAGGTCTGGCGTCGGTTGCTGTCGCCTCTTCCCTGACAGAGTGCCAGGTGTATAAAAGATGCAGCCGATGCCATTTTCTTCAGTCTTTCTTCACACGCGGTGCTCGAAGCAAAAGCAGTTCGCAAGTGCCGGTCGGCCGACTCCTGAGATTTTCAAAGACGAATTTCAGATCCAAAGTCTTCATTAAAGCTAAGTACCCCACTGGGGAAACTTTTTTCTTGCTCCAGACCAATGTCAGAAAAAGTTAACAATTGTATTTCTTGTAGGAAGCAAATACCTCATAAGAATTGTCATTCTTACTGTATTCCTTGCCTTGGCCCTGATCACAACGTTGCTAGCTGTCGGTTTTGTGCTAGATTTAACCAACGCACTATTAAGTGTAGGTACGATTTTGCTTTTCATTACTTTGGCCGAAGATTCAATTATATAATGCCGTCGGAACAGCCGACGACCGGAGTTTATAAAAAGTGCAAGGAAAAAGGACAGGCATCCGAGGTCCAAAGCCGACGACGAGGCTTCAGCTAAGCCAGTCGCCGGTTCTCAGTGAGGCACTTCCGCAGCCCCTGGCACCCGCTACCTCAGAGCCACAGGCCGCTGACGATTCCCACGTGGAGCCAGCTAGGCCTCTGGATACTCAAGGTATTGGACACTCTGAAACCATTCCCTCAGATGGGTCCGGAGCCGCTGAGCAGGCATCGGCTTTTGAGGGTGTTTTTCAGACCTACACAGTTATATGTAAAGCCTTCTTCAGCTTCCAAAGCAAAGCAGCTCTAAAGACAAAGAAACAAGTACAGCATTCTCCTGGACAGCCTTCCATGCCTAAAAAACAGATGCGCAAAATGGTTAAAGATCTAATTACCTTGATCAGGGGTTCCCATCCCCCTCCTGACAAGAGGCCTAGGCAAGAGACAGAATATGAATCTTCTAATCAGGTTTCCATTTCCTCTGACTCCTCTTCTGAACAGGAATACTCTCTTCCTCCTTATGAGGATTCTGATGCTGAAGAATCTATCCCTTCAGCCTCTCCGCCTGAGGATTATTCTTTTGGGGAAACCCTGCATACCATGAGGGAGCACTTCCACTGGGAGAGCCAAGACTACTCAGAATCTAAGAAAAGGCTTAGAGATTTTCTTTTACTACCTCAGCACAGGCCTCTGGCTATTCCTGCTGTGTTAGACATTGTAGATGATGTATTTTCAGAGTCCGGCCTTTCTCCTGACTCTCTACCCCCTGCCCCTGTTAAACCAGACAGATACTACAGAGTTCCAGATTCACATAAATTTCTTTATAAAAACCCTGCTGCTGACCCAGAAACTATTTCTCAGGGTCCCAAAGGGGTCAAGGCTTCACTGCAAAAAACCCTATCCCCTCTGATAGGGATTCTAGGGCACTAGACAGATGGGGAAAAAAGGTTTACACTTCTGCTACCTTGGCTGTGAGAGCTTTAAATTATCTATTTATTATGCTTAAATATCAGCAATACTTAATGTCACTGCTAAAACAGAAAATGTTGACAAATTCTGATTGTGCAGAAAATAAGGAACTGCAAGATTTATTGCATGCAGCTGAACAAGTAGGAAAGCATACATTGCAATGTGGTTTTGATTCTCTGGAGGCCTCTTGCAGGGCCGCAGTTACAGGTTCTGTCATTACGAGACATGCTTGGTTAAAGGAACAGAATCTGCCTGATCATGTTAAAGCAAAATTATTAGATGCTCCATTACAGCGTGATACCTTATTTGGTGTTAAAGCAGAGGAGGTGTTGAAGAAAATGGAGGACAAAGTGAAATCTATGCAAGCAGTAAAGATTTCTTACAGGTACAGCCTCCCAGATTTAGCAGGAACTGGCCTACAAAAGAATTGGTCCTTTCCAGTGTCAGACAGGCCACAGAGAAGCAATATAGACACCCCAGAGGCAGATCCCAGCCTTTGGGCTCATACAGGCCTAAACAGTGGGGCGCTTCTACCTCGAAAAGCGGAGAAGACAAATCACAGCCATACAGAAAACAGTCCCAATGACTTTCCTCTACCAGCACCAAGCACTTATCTTTTGGCAGCCCTCTTAGGGGGAAAACTAGCACTTTTTTCTCAAAATTGGCACATGATCACCCAGGACAAATGGGTCTTGAATATAGTGTCCTAGGGCTACAGGTTCCACTTTCACACCCTGCCAAGGGCAAAAGGTATGCCAGACCTGCCACACAATCAATGGGCAGAGGCACAAAATCAAGTTTCATCCCTCATGGGCATGAGGGCCATTCAGCAAGTACCACAGCAAGAGCAGGGACAAGGATTTTACTCGGACTTTTCTTGGTACCCAGAAAGGACAAAGCCTGGAGACCAATACTGGACCTGTCTACTCTAAATACATTTCTGGACGTCCCAAAATTTAAAATGTTGACTCTGCAGCTGGGCAAGAAGGCTTGGCTTGTAAGTTTGGACCTAAAAGAGGCATACCTGCATATCCCAATCAGACAATCTTGCAGAAGATACCTCAGATTCATAGCTGGCTCAATGCACTACCAATTCTCTACACTGCCCTTTGGCTTATCTACTGTGCCCAGGGTCTTCACAAAATGCCTGGCACCAGTAATTGCATTTTGCAGACAAAGAGGAATTCAAATATATCCGTACTTGGACGACTGCCTTATTAAAGCAGAGAACAAGGACATTCTGCTAAAGCATCTGGCATTTGTAAAAAGATTATTAATTTGCTTAGGGTACACAGTAAACAAAAAGAAATCAAAACTAGTACCCTCTCAAGAGATAATATTCCTGGGTGCAAGCTTAAATACAACTACCCGGATGGCTTATCTCATGCCAGACAAACAAAGGCAACTGACTTCTTACTTCAAAATGTTTGCAACAAAAACCCAGTTGTCTGCAAGAAAAATTCTGCAGGCTTTGGGCTTCATGACATCCTGCATTCTGCTAATTCCATATGCCAGACTGCATATGAGAAAACTTCAATGGTATCTAAAAAGTGTTTGGACTCAACATTGTCACAGCCTGGAAACATTAATTACCCTCATTCCTTGCCTGCAACAGGAGTTTCGATAGTGGGCACAGGCCTGTCACCGCAACAAGGGACAGCCATTCACCCTACCTACAGCCAGGCAGTCAGTAACAACAGATGCATCAGATTATGCCTGGGGGGGCCATATGGCAGGAAAATGTATTCAGGGCACATGGCCCACAAGCCAAATGCATCTTCATATCAGTCAAAAAGAGATGCTAGCTGTTCAGAATGCCCTGACAGCTTTCAAGGATCTACTTCATCCAGGACAACTACTGATAAGGATGGACAATACTACAGTCATGTGGTACATAAGCAGGGAGGCACACATTCCTACCCCCTCTGCAGACAAGCCATGACTTTGTGGGACACAGCATTGACTTATCAAGTACACCTGCAAGCACAATTCCTGCTAGAAAAAAAAATACTCTGTCAGACAAACTAAGCAGAAACCTCACGGATCCCCACGAGTGGAAACTGGATCCACAAGTCTTCAGCATGATAACAAAGAAATAGGGATGCCCAGACATAGATCTATTTGCCTCCCCTCACAACTACCAACTACAGGGAATTCTGTGTAAGGACTTATCACGAGCAAGCATGGAAAGTGGATGCCCCATCTTTCAGCTGGAAAACCCTAACAGTATATGCCTTTCCTCCTCTGCCTCTCCTCCCCAGGGTACTCCTAAAGGTCAGACAAGAGAAGCCAAAAATTATTCTGATTGCACCAGACTGGCCCCGCCAGCACTGGTACCCAATCCTAAAGAGCTTGTCTCAAGGCCCAGCCTGGACATTACCTCTAATTCCTCGCTTACTGACCCAGCGAAACAATCAGATCCTGCACAGCCAGCTCAGGACCCTACATCTGGCAGCATGGCGGATAATGTAACCATTCAGAACACACACCTCTCTCTAAAGCAGTGATGGATGTTATTTTGGAGGCCAGGAAGCCCAGTACCAGAAAATCTTATGCAGAAAAATGGAAAAGATTCTGTGCTTTGAACCAGGCACAAGGAATTACACGTTTGTACCAAATATTCCTCAGATTTTACAATATATAACAGATGCTGGACAAAGGCCTATCCTTTTCATCAATTAAAATCCATGCCTCTGCCATTTCAGCTCATTATGATACGGAACCACCTATTTTTTCTCATCCATTGCTAAGGCAGTATCTCGGGTGGGCCAAAAACATAAGATCTCCAAGGAGAGCACCATAATACCTGCTTGGGACCTCAATTATGTCTTGGAAAAATTCACAGTGCCACCTTTTGAGCCAGCCAGTACAGCTGAAATAAAGTTATTATCTTGGAAAACAGCTCTGCTTCTAGCAATAACCTCTGCAAGACGAGTTTCAGAGTTACAGGCACTCATGGCTGTGGAACCTTTTATCATTTTCCATCCAGACAGGGTTTCTCTGAGGACGAACCCAACATTTATGCCTAAGGTAGTGTCCAATGTGGCCCTTAACCAAACCATTCATTTGCCTACTGTTTATCCAGACCCACAGAATAAGCGTGAGAGACTCCTGCATTCTTTGGACATACACAAGACAGCTACACTTCTACTTGGACAGAACTAAAGCTTTCAGAAAGACTGAGCAACTCTCAGTGGCATATGATGCAGGATCCCAAGGAAAGGCTTTCTCAAAGCAGACCATTTCAAAATGGATAGACCACTGCATTCGTTTCTGCTATTCACAACATGACAAATCAGTGCTTAAGGGCATTAGGCCACATTCAACCAGGGCAGCAGCCACTTCAGCAGCCTTCCTCAGAGGAGTACCAACCATAGACATTTTAGAGGCTGCAACTTGGAGTTCAGTGCACACTTTTACCAAGCACTACCATTTACTTCTGTACTCTAAATCCAGAGCAGGCTTTGCCACTGCAGTTCTGCAGGGCCTTATAGCCTCTCCTAATCCTATTTAGGCCCAGCCACCCAACCTCAGCTTTGGGATTCAACCAGGAACGGCCTTAGGTCAACTAGTGCCCTAGGCAAAAGGGCTCCACAGCACCACCCCCACCAACTGGTGCCCCCATCCTGGTCTACCTACACCAAATAAATACTAGAAAACACCCCTGCGAGGGCGGCGCCCTAGGCAGTCGCCTAGTTGCCTATGCCTAAGGCCGGCTATGGATTCAACCCAAGTGTAATGACTGCAACAGTGAAACATGATAAACATAGTACAGTTGTGTACCTACCATAAATGTAGATGTTTGAGTGTATTCACTGTTGCAGTCCAGGTTACTCACCCACCATCCCCCTTTTCTTTGCTGGGACTTATCTGTACTTCTCTATCCTATACAGCCTATGTGGTGTATTTGCTTGTAGATGAAGGAAATGTTTATTTTATTGCATGCATACTTATTGGCATAATTTTTAGCCTACCAATTTGGGGGCACCTGATATCTGGGGCAAAGAAAAACTGAAGAAAATGGCGTTGGCTGCATCTTTTATACCCCTGGCACTCTGAAGTAAGGGAGGAGGCGACAGCAACCAAAGCCGGACCTAGACTTTGGAATTCAGGCAGACTGCGGGTAGCCTGCCAGCAGGATAACCCAAGTGTAATGACTGCAACAGTGAATACACTTGAACATCTACATTTTATGGTAGGTACACAACTGTACTTTTTAAAATATCTCCCTTATTAACACTAACTAGCACTTTCTAAAGAATATGAAGTCTGAATCTTTTATGTGTGACGTTATTTATTGACTAATCCACCAAGGTTTGCCATAAATCACATTTTGCAAGACACACACAATTCCAGCCTTTATCTTAATTATGTAGTAAAACCAGGAATTCTTCTGATACAACGTTACAATAATATAACACTGACTTTACATTAAATTTGCGACTACCATTCCACATCAGTCCACATTCTGCGATACTTTATCTGCTGAGTACTGTCTTCACACAGCCCATTAACTTTAACACTGACAAAATTATATTGCATACACTAAACTCAGACTGAATTTTATTTATTTATTTACATTTGTTGACCGGGAGTGTCCGACTGGACGTAGGTCCATTTTCAGCAGAGGCCCAGGGAGAAAAGCTCCACAGTTAAAATAAACAGACAGTAGTTATATTGGATTACATAGCGATTAACAATTTAACATAGCAATTAATTACAAACATATTTACAGATGAAGAACATAGTACATCAGTAGACAACTAGAATCTTTATCTGCGAAGTACATAACAGACATTAACAAATGTTACAATAAGAAGTTCCTGCTGTATAAAAAGTACAAGGCTTTTGAGCATCTGAGCTTGCTATAATCAAGGTAGTTAGTGGGGGGGGGGAAAGGTAGTGGTTGGATGGGGTGGGTGATATTTGAATGGGAGTTGCAAGGGCATAGCCAGCATGTTTTTAGGTGCGCTTTTGGTAAAGTTAAGTGGATGCATGATGGTACGGAGGTAATTGTGGGTGGGAGGGAGTTCCATAATTTGGCTATGGCACAAGAGAATAGTGCTTCACCAGCAGAATTATTGGCTTTAGTGATCTGTAAGTGATTTTTTTTTGCTGGATCTTGGTGGTCTGGTGGTGCGATAGGGTTGGAGTAGATTCTGGAGGGATGGGACATTTAGTGGATAGTTTACTAGTTTGTGGGCGAGTGGTAGTTGATACCATTGAAGGAGGTGAGGACTGACTCAGTCAGTGGGAATCTCTTACAATGGATCCAGATATGTATCACCCATTGAAAGGATGTCACATAAAGCAAAAAAAGACCTTTTTATGAACAGTATCAGTGCACCTAGTTGACGGGGTTGCTACCTGACTCTCCTCCTACATTTCTGGCCTGTGTTTGTGTGTGTGTGTGGGGGGGGGTTCCTTTGAAGTGTATGCTTACACATTCTGCATTAGCTCTTGTTTCCCCATTAAAGGAAAACTCCACCCTCTCATACAGAAGTCAGGTGGCAACCCTATCAACTAGGTGCACTGATACTGTCCATAAAAAGGTCTTTTGCTTTGTGAGACATCCTTTCAGAGGGAGATGCATATCTGGATCCACTGTAAGAGATTATCACTGACTTTGAGTCAGTTCTTGCATTGTCAGAGAGCAACTATAATATACAGCTGAATTTACTTTAACATGCATTTACTATGTGCCCTAGCATTAAGAACACCAAGAAAAGGAAATCAGAAGTACTTAACTGTGGTTCAACACACACACACACACACACACACACACACACACACACACACACTTTTGTACACATACTTTTTATACATACACATATACAGAAGCAGACACACTGTTGTGTGTGTGTGTGCAATATGTGTGCATACAATGAATTATTTATAATAAACATCATAGCATAGTTAAGTATTATTAATGTATACATTCAGTAAATGTTGCTCAATGATTTAATTGGTCACTGTCACACATTGGCTGTGTGTTCCACATATAATCTTGGTCAATGTCTTTGTCAGTATTTTTTATTTGTATTGGTGGTCATCTCCCGCGGTGGTTGTGCTGCGGTAGCGTTGTCACCTCACAGTAAGACGCTGTCCGGTTCGATTCTCAGCTAGAGCATCTTCTGCGTGGAGACATGCGTGAATGGGCGTACCTTCGTTGAAGGTTGTGCGTCAGGCCTGGCAAGCCGGTACGTAAAAATCAACTGCCAATCATTAGCAGACCGAAGTTCCGCTGTGGCGAAAGACACAAATTGATAAGTGCATTTAATAATTGTTATTATCTTTGCCAGTGTAGCTTATGTTGTAGCTGAAAAGGGTCCCGGGACCAGTTCACTTTCCTGGTTACCAAAGTATAATTAAATATGAAATAGAAAAAAAGCGGGTGAATATGACAGAAATAATTGAGGAACTAGTAAAGCACATTTGAAGTCTGCATCATTCATGAGAGAGAAAAATCCTCCAACTGAAGGCATTGGGAAGTAGCAGACAGAGTAAGTTTAAGAGTCCTACTACTTGTCACTTGTAAATGTACAGCAAGGATTATTTACTGCAGTGAGAGTTTTCACACCTCAGCATGAGTGTGTGTGTGTGTGTGTGTGTGTGTGTGTGTGTGTGTGTGTGTGTGTGTGTGTGTGTGTGGTTATCAAGTTTGTTAGGACTACAAAAGACTCCTCTTACAAACAACTGTTTTTATCTGCTTTCTTTTGCTGCAAGTAGCTAACAGCTATTTATAGCATAGAACAAGCTGTGGCAGACAGATACATGAGGCTCAGTAAGGTAAACAGAGAAGCAGCTCTATTACAGAAGGTGTGTTTAGATGGCAGTGCTTCACAGTCCTACCATTATATTTTAATGGCATGAGAAAACAGCAGAAGGAGGGAAAGCAAGAAAATAAGATCACGTTATCAAGGCAGGCCCCATCATCCGCCATTTTGAGAGAAACACATTAAAATTATAAAAGAAGCACTTGGAGTGATTATGAGGCATTAAAATAGCTCAAAAACAAAGATGCAGTGAAAAAAATGTTTTTTGAGTTCTAGAGTGGAGTTTTCCTTTAAAGCTCAGAAG
Source organism: Protopterus annectens (assembly GCF_019279795.1). Classification (NCBI taxonomy): domain Eukaryota; kingdom Metazoa; phylum Chordata; order Ceratodontiformes; family Protopteridae; genus Protopterus; species Protopterus annectens. The sequence goes on along the minus strand of NC_056746.1, from coordinate 780,528,623 downwards.
ACAAAGATTTATTGTATGCAGCTTACCAGTTATGGGCATGTAATCGGCTGCAGCCAGCACTCATTTTGTGTGTCACGTAGTCATATTACAAAGCTTCTGCACAGGGCATGGAAAAGAAAGTGAGCACCGTTTTTTTTTTTTTTTTTTTTTCCCCAACCAAAGCTGTATTATGTGAAACCTCACAAGTTAGCAACATATAGACCCTGACAGTTACTTATTTTTATATAGTACTTGTATTGGTAGCAGTTTTAGTGTTGCAGAAATGAATGTTTTAGCTTTTAGTCTGGACATCAGACTTGCATTGTCAGCACTATACATACTTCAGTTAGTGCTAGAAATTAACAGTGTTGTGGCATGAAGGCTTATCATAAAGGGCAGAGATACTGTTTAAAAGTAGATTAGTTTTTAAGTACATGTTAATAAAGCCGGAAAGAGTTTTACTGTATTTTAATGGTGCACATTTACTTTTTCGTAACATACTCTGCATAAAGCAAATGCCATCACTCAACTAATCTGCAGTAGTCTTAATGTGTTTCCTATTTTGCTTTTCCTGTAATCTTGCATTCTACCAGATTTTCATATATTTTTCTCCATACTGCTTAAAAATGCCTTGGCATTCATGGTCACAGCTCCACTCGCGTCATCAGTCAAGGGGGAAGCAAGACCCTAGAAAATCATAATTTAAAGGAGTACTCGCAATTTCTTGGCACCGTATTATTTTCAACTTGAAATCATTATTTTCTGATAAAGCTGATATAGTTGACAGGTAAAACATAGAAAAATACAAATAAATCACATATGGTTTACAGCAATAGCAGCTTACACAAACATGTTCACTGTTTTTATTCCTTGTATTTGCTGGTTACTTCAAACTTATTGTAGTAATGTATTGGAAAACAATCAAAACGGTCACTGAAAAGTCTAAGCAGTGGAATTATATTGTCTTTCTAAACTTAGTTGTGCTGCTAGATTCGCTCGGGTGTAACATACAAGGATAGTCAGCGTCTCAGGGACTCTGATGTAACCTTAGATGCGCCCTGTGATGGTACTCTGGGATAATGAGTTAAGGGCACTCTGAGGCTCTACCCTAGACCAGGATCAGACTAGCCAGCATATGACACTTTGCACCTCCGGCTGACATCACTTGTTACTCTTTATGGGACTGTTCAACTGGGCATTTAAGTTCTGTAGCCTGTGCGTGCAGATGTCACATTTAAGGTCCATGGTTTATGGCCATACATGTGACGTCCCACAGACCTGCAGCAGCCAGGCTTAAGGTTTTGTATAGCAGATGACGTTCGGGTCATCTGAGGCGGGGATTCCCACACTAAGAATACTGCAGCATGGAAGAGAAGGACATCAATGTTTATGGTAAGATTTTACACAACTGTTCTTTCAAGACCGAGAGGTGTGAGATATAAGCATTCCTTCAAAAAGGAAGAAAAAAACTATTTTTTAAATTCTGCTCTAGAATCTTAAGTTGCACTTACAGTGACCTGTGTGGTGGTGGTGATTTTTTTTTGTAATTCTCTGCTTTTTTGTCCATGGATTGGCAAAAAAAAAATCTTTTTGCATTTTTTTAATTTGTTCCTGGACCTTAGTCTTGTAGTTTCATTTGCAGTTGTGTGGAAATTTTGTATTACTTCTGGATTATAACATTATATATACATTATTCTGCAATTCTATTGCCATAAGTAGAATTACATGCAGAAAGTAGCTTTTTGTATTTTGAACCCAGTCTGGGCCTCAGTCAAACTTACAGCTTCTTTTAAAGTCTACTGCCAGATTTGAGTCTCATTTACTATAGCATTATGGGTAACTTTCTGTATAGTCTGGTGGCTTAGTCTGTGGTAGGATTGCAGGAGTGTCAGTATTGTGAATTCTACTCCAGGATTTGTATTTTTATACTTTTATGGCTGTATTTACCTGCTTAAATGTGCATTCCAGTAGTCAGATGCCTTAATCTGCGGTGGTATTGCAGGAGTGTCAGTATTGTGAATTCTACTCCAGGATTTGTATTTTAATACTTTTATGGCTGTATTTACCTGCTTAAACGTGCATTCCAGTAGTCAGATGCCTTAATCTGTGGTGGTATTGCCGAAGTGGTAGCACTGTGAATTCTGCACCAGGATTTGTACGTCAGTACTTTTTTATAGCTGTATATACCTGATTAACGTTGCCTTTCCAGTACCTTTCAGTTTATCTCGCTACTGTTTTTTCTCCTTTTTTAAGTCTGCCACATCTCTCACTGAGACATTAAGCTAAAAGTTTCTGAAATTTTAACCATAGGACTAGTGCTTCAGTTTGAATTTTTTTTCTCCAACACTCCCACCCTTCTCTTCTTGTGGTTTTAAAATGCAGTGTCTCTAGCTTCCACTCCTTATGGTAATCTGACTACCCCCTTCATTACTGTTATCTGTTGTATAACCTATTTAAGTACTTTCCCACCCATTTTTCCATATATCCTTAATACTAAGTGGCCACCCAGCAAACCTGTATTGCACTTGAATAAACCTCCCTTACTACAAATTGTATCCTGCTTATTTTCTCAGAGCTAGCACCTAATTGGTGCCCTTGCCACAATTTGAGGGTGTTCTGTGTTAATCCTGTTCCATCCTTGGCAGATAAGAGATTTAGATTTATTTATTTATTTGCATTTCAGATAAATGTTCAGAGTACTACTACTTTATTTGCATTTGTTGATCTTAGGTTCAGAGGTTGGTACTAGGCTATTAGCCCTAGGGCCTATACAAGCCTAGCCATAACAATTCCCTGGCTATTTCTTCCCACACTATTTACTTCCCTGGACCCCTTCCAATCGTCCTTTCTCCCATCCAATCGTCAAGGTTCCTTTTGAAGAGGGCCAGAGAGGCACTCTGCTTGACATGTATGGGCAATCTATTCCAGAGTCTGGGGAGTCCCTGGGTCAGAAACCTATCCCTCCAGCATGTTTTGTTTATTGTGATGACAAGGTTTAGATCCCTGGAGTGTGTGGTTCTGAGGGATTGGGATTTCTTTAAGTGTAGCATGCCCAACAGCTCTGGGTTTGACATGGCCTTGTATGTTAGGCAGAGATCGCCTCTGAGTAGACGATATGCGACAGAGTATAGCTGGAGTTTTTTAAGGCGGTCAGCGTAGGGCATCTGCTTTAGGCCTGTGATCCTTTTAGTGAGGTATTTCTGCAGCCTTTCCAGTTGTTGCAGATGTCTTGAGAGGTACGTACCAAATGGGGCGTTGTATTCTATAATGGGTTTAATGAGGGATGAGTACAGTGGGATAATGACCTCCTTTTTTCTGGATGAAAAGCCCTTAGTGATGAGGTGTGCCACATAGAAGGATTTCCTGACTGTTGTGGCGATGTGGTTATCGAAGGTGAGACTACTGTCCACCTGTGTCCCTAAGTCTCTTATCACACTTTCGGTGTTTAGTGTACTGCCACCTATGTGGTAATTCACTGGTACATGTTTCTTCCCAAAGGGGATAACTATACAATGTTAAGTTGTCTATCTCACCTTCATTCTTGCTGTTTGGGATCGGAGCTGACCCTCTGCTCTGACTTGGCCATCTTCAATAGCTCGAGAGCTGTTTACTGGCTCGAGGCTACCCCTTATCCCAGATCTCGTTTGCTGCTTCAGCTGTGAGGTGTGTCGTTTTCTGGCTCAGGCTTGTATTTTCAAATTTTTTGTGTAGAAATATATTCTTATACTCCATAAAACTATTAGATAAATTACCTTTTCTTAGTTTTATTTACTAGTGTTTGTTGAGTACCTTGTTCACCTTTAGTCCCTTTTAGCAGAACTCGTTTAAGTTAGAGTTCTCCCCTCCCCCACTCCCTTCCCAAGGAAGCTGTTTAACTTAGAGGCTCTCCTTTCCTCTATTTTTTGCTATCGTTAAAAAAAAGGGGGGGGGGGTTTGTTTTATATATTTTTACATAGTCTGTTGTTGACTAGAGTAGAAATTTTTTCTATCTGTGTTTCTCTTCTGGTGCTTGGTTTTTTGTGGTTGATATGTCTAAAGAAGCTAAAGTGTCTGGATTTAAAAAGTGTGACTCGTGTTGTCAGAAAATGTCTCTGACAGATGGACACACTAGTTGCGTTTATTGTTTGCACGCTGTTCACCTGCAGGACTCTTGTTCTATCTGCCATGCCTTTAGTCCAAGAGTCCTGCAGGAACAGAAGAATAAATTAATCCTTAGGGGTCTGTTAAAACCTCAGGATTCACCGGCAAAGAGTTCACAGCCAGTGAAATCCCCAAAATCCTCTAAACTGTTGGCTCCACCTTCGGAGTGGACCCCGGTACAGGATTTACCGAGTATGTCAGTTCTGGCTGGCACCGACAAGACAACCCCTCCGTCAGCTCCATCGGATGTTTCGGAGCCGTCTCTGAGCCATAAAAGGGTGAGGTCCCCTTCATTAGAGTCAGTTCATTCTGCTCCTGGCTCTCCATTATTGCAAAGTGAACATAGCCACCGCTCTTCACACTCCTCTCGATCCTCTAGACTGTCGGATCATGATGTGGAGAGAGAGTAGTTGTTAAAATCACAGGCACTAGCTAAAATGCTGTCTAGCCCTCCTCAACAGGTATCTGCTCCAACCACCTCCCTTTCTGTTCCTCCTCCAACTCCATTGAGCTTGGAGACGGAGTTTGTTGGGGTTCGAGTAGTGGAATCGTTTGCTTTGATAACTATATCTCCTTCGGTTCCGACGTCGGCTGCGATGTCTGCTCCGATTACCTTCAATGGTACCTTCTATCGAGGGATCTGGACTCCGGGGCTCCCTCGGCTCCGAGGGGGTGAGTGGCATCGGACCCTTGTCCGACCCAATTCTCCCCCTTGGAACATCGGTGCAGGTGAGCTCGGCTCCAACATCGGCCTCTGAGCTGTCCCCCTCGGCGCAGAGAAAGATTCCTATTTCTTTGGAACTCGAGCTTTCTCTGCCTCAAGGCAGGGATGCCTTTGAGGTCATGCGGAGTGTGCTGTCCCCCGAGTCAGCTCCACTACCAGCCCCACCGGCTCCGTCCCCCGTAGTGTGTGTGCCAACCTCTGCTCCTCCTCCAGACCCCAAGTGTATGGAACAGATGCTCCAGGACACCCCATTGGGTGTTTCCTCCTCTTCCGAGGCCTCCCCTGATCACTCAGAGGAGCCCCTTCGGAAGAAGAAGTGCAAGAGGAAGCACATTGACTCCCCTGAGTCTGTCACTTCTGATACAGACTTAGATGAATCGGAAGGGTCCCTGAGATTCCTCTCTGAAGTTGTTTCCTTCTCGGGCATCCTGGAAATGCTTAGGCAGAGGGGGAACTGGAATCCCCTAGCCCCTACCAAGGATGAGTCTGTATTCCTGGATGCTTTCGGTTCCCGACCTTTCACCTCCTGGGTTTCTCCGCCTTTCGACCCACTTATGTCCGTAGTGGCTCGAAAGGCTTGGTCAGCTCCGGACACAGTGGAACCTACTCCGAGGAGACCTGGTAAATTTATTACAGCTCCCCAGGATAAGCAATTCCTTTCTAAAGGTGTGCCTGTTGATGCCATGGTGGTAGCAGCAGCCTCCAAAAAAGAGTTAGTGGAGACCTCCCATCTGTTCATCCCCCTAACAAGGAGTCTAGGATGATGGACAGGTACGGAAAGCGAATGTTTGCTTCAGCAACCTTCTCCATGAGGTCACTGAACTATGTCATTTTACTCTACTTCAAAAGGATCTCCTTAAAGAGCTTGGAGATACCCTTCAAAATCCTACAGCTGAGGGAGCACAAGCCAAAGTAGCTTCCCAGATAGCGATGCTTAATTCTGTAGTTAACTCCTCCATGAGGCTCATTTCCTATGCAGCCGATGGAGTGAGTAGAGCCACAGGCACGGGTGTAGCCCTTAGGAGGCATGCGTGGATGTGGCTGTGTCACTTTGCGGAACCCTTTCGAATGTCCTTCACCAATAACCCCCTTTGATGGCTCCTTTCTCTTTGGGCCACAGGTGAAAGAGACGTTGACTAGGTGTGAGCAAGAAGGCAAGACTCTCTCTGCCGTGGGGGTCCGTTTTTCCATTCCCTCTAGACCTTACCCCAAGGGTCAGAAGAGTGGGAAGATGTGGTTCCATAAATCTCAGGGCGCCTTACCTGACACGTAGTGATTTTTCCTCCAGAGGCAGAGGGGGAAACAATAATAATAGACGCCGCCCTCGTGGCAGAGGGGGTCCGCAAAACCAGGGCAACAGAGAATCTTTCTCTGATAAGCCCTTCCAGCATCCGTGAAGGGTTGCCCGACTGCTCACCTCTGGAGGCAGTCAGGGGAAGACTTTCACTGTACCCAAAAGACTGGCAAAATTTAACAAAAGACAGATGGGGTACGGTCCATTATATCCGGAAGTTACAAAATTCCCTTCCATCAACCCCCCCTTACAGTCAAAGAAGACCCTTCCAGATGTTCCACCCAATCTGAAGGAGCAAGCAGTAATAGAAGTTTCAAAACTGCTAGAAAAAAAAGCCATCCAGGAAGTCCCCGCAGACCAGTACGAATCCGGAACTTATTCAAGGTTCTTTTTGGTACCAAAAAAGACAGGGGACTGGAGACCGATTCTGGATCTCAGCAGACTGAACAAATCTGTACAAAGAACAAAGTTTCGGATGGTCATGCTACAGTCCATTCTACCCTTCCTGGGTCAGGACAATTGGATGTGCTCGATAGATCTTCAGGATGCGTACTACCATATCAAGATGGACAGAAGCTCCAGGAGATTTCTTCGCTTTCGGGTGGGGGCCAGTCATTACCAGTTCAGAGCTCTGCCCTTTGGTGTCAACACAGCCCCCAGGGTGTTCACCAAATTTATGGCAGTGGTCACGGCTTACCTGAGACGTTAAGGATTCCAGGTGTTTCCATATCTAGATGACTGGTTCCTCACTGCTACCACCAGGCATCAACTCCTACAAGCTCGGGATTATACAGTCACATCCTGCACTCAGCTAGGTATTACAATAAATTTCGAAAAATCTGCCTTGTTGCCCTGTCAGTCTATCACTTGCATAGGAGCAGACTTAAACACAAGGGGTAGGTTTGCAAGATTGCCACTAGAAAGAGTGTCCACAATTCATCAACAAGTGCAAATTCTAATGCAGAGCAAAAGGATCCAAGTCAGGTATGTCCTTCAAACTCTGGGCTCCATGGCAGCTGCCATTCTTCTACTCTCACTAGTGCGCTTCCACATGAGAATTCTTCAGTGGCTTCATTTCACGCAGTGGTCTTTCCAAGAGCTACCCATGTCTCACATGATCCTGATCACAGAGGCATGCAAAAGACACCTTTCTTGGTGGATGGGTCTCCCCATTAGTTACTCAAGGCAAACCTTTCATACAACCCCGTCCGCTAGCCACAGTGATGACAGACGCCACCCTGATAGGGTGGGGGTGGGCATTATCTGGGCAGTACAGTCCAAGGCACTTGGCAACCTCACGAGTACCATCTGCACATAAATGTCCTAGAAATGAGAGCCGTGCTGCTAGCGTTGCAAGCTCTTCAAGACTTCCTTCCTTTCGGGACTATTGCATTTCCAACAGACATGTCAGTAGTGTGGGTACATCAACAAGCAGGGTGGAACCGGATCCTACACACTGTGTCGAGAAGCACTCAGACTTTGGCAGTGGGCGATTTCCTCGCAACGTTTTCTGATTGCGACGCACATCCCTGGGAGATCCAACGTCATAGCGGACAGGCTCAGCAGAGCTATCCTCATGCCTCATGAGTGGTCTCTGAATCAGGAAGTTGCGGATCTTATTTTCCGCAAATGGGGACAGCCTTGCTGCGATCTTTTTGCAACCCCCTTCAACAGCAAATGCAGCAACTACTTCTCCCTTCTTCTGCTTCCAGGTCACATACCCAGAGACGCTTTAGTCCACGATTGACCTCAGGGACTTCTTTATGCTTTTCCTCCATTTCCCCTGATAACGAAACTCATACAGAAAGCAAAATCGTTGGGTTGCAAAATGATCCTCATTGTCCCCTACTGGCCTTGACAGATATGGTTCCCGTTCCTGCACCATTACCTTCTCAATCAGCCCTGGACTCTGGACCAAATTCCAGATCTCCTGATTCATCAATCAGGTGGGTTGCATCATTCCCTCCAAACTCTACAGCTCACAGCTTGGTTGCTCCACTTCCAGCCTTAGCCAGGCTTCCCAGCAGTCCGTGACATTGTCTCCTCATAAATCTACGACGAGAAAAACTTGTGCTAGCAAATGAAAACGTTTTTCTTGTTGGGCAGAGTCTAGAAATGTGGATCCCTTCTCAGCCCCAGTCCACGAAATTCTTGAATTCCTGGCACAACTGTTTCACTCCGGGGCCACTTCCGCTACGATTAGGGTACAATTAGCGGCCATTTCTAATTTTCATATTGGTTTGTCATATGCTAACATTATGTCTCATAAGCTCTGTAAAGCTTTTTTGAGAGGAACATCTCTTCTTAGACCTCCAGTGAGAGATCCCCCTCCCCCTTGGGACATTTATTTAGTCCTAACGTCCAAGGTGACCTTTTCCTGATGGTTGTCCCACACTATTACTTTTATTTACCAGTTAAGGAACAAAGAGTTAATTAAACCGAAAGGTCATTCTACTGGGGCGTTAGCCACCTCCATAGCCTTTCAGTCTAGGTTGTCCATGGATTCCATCTGTGTAGCTGCCATGTGGGCAAACCCTCATACCTTTATTTCTCATTACAAGGTGGATATGGTCTCCCGGAGCAGAACTGACTTTGGTTCCACTGTTCTGAAGAGTCTGTTCCATTGAGCCACCCAGGGTGTTAGGTGTTAGGGACGCTGTCCCAAACAGCAAGAATGAAGGCGAGATAGACAACTTAACATTAAGACGTTATGTACCTACCATAACGTTCCATGATAGTTGTCTTCATCTCGCCTTCTTTCTTGCGCCCCTCCCTCCATCCCCCGTCCTAGTGGATTGAGAGGAGTTCCTTTTTTCACTGGCTGAGTATTCTTTTATTGTTATTCTTCTGGCCAGGTCTTCCTAACCTATTCTAGATATTAGAATGCATGGAACAACCAGTTTTTTGATAACTGGTTTCCCTCTCATTATGTCTGGATTAACTATTTCAAATGAGATCAGAGTAGCTATCACTAGACATCATGGGATTAGGGGTATCCTCAAGCCAGTAAACAGCTCTCGAGCTATTGAAGATGGCCGAGTTGGAGCCGAGGATCGGCTCCGATCTCAAACAGCAAGAAAGAAGGTGAGATGAAGACAACTAACATGGAACGTTATGGTAGGTGCATAACTTCTTATTTCTTCACATTGAGCTTGAGCCCATGGCTCTGGCACCAAGCATCTGTTTCTGTAAGGCCCTTTTGTAGAGTATCCACATCATTTGGTGATTCAATAATGGCTCCCAGTTTGCAGTCATCTGCAAACTTTGTTGGCCAGAGTCCCTTAGTGTTGGCCTGTACTTCAGAGAAGTAGATGCCAAACAAGAGCGTTCCCAGAACTGAACCCTGAGAGGTACTCCACTTGTCTGGAGCTGGATTTGGAGTCGGCTACTTTTATACTGTGGGTTCTGTCAGTAAGCCAGTTGGCAACCCATTGGGTGATGTAGGGATTAATGCCCACCTTAGTACGTTTATCTATGATTCGAGTGGGGGATGGTGTCAGAGGCCTTGGCGAGGTCTAGATAGGCTCTGTGTACCACCTTACCCTTGTCCATGGCTCTGGAGACTGATTCAAAGAAGTCAGTCAGGTTCAGGAGACAAGATCGGCCCTTCACAAACCCAAACTGGTGGGGTCTTGCCTTTAAATCATTCTAAAGGTCACTAATACTTAGCATTTCCTTGTCAATGTATTTTTTTTAAGTTGTTTTGTTGCAGCATTACACGTGCAAGCAGTCTTTTTTGGTGTTCCATCAAGATGTTTGCAGTGCCCTGTGCAGTCACAAACACCCATAAAGTAAACTTTATCAATAAACATCCCTTAGACTTGAAATCTATAACTTAATGTGGCTAAAACAAAGGCATTGCACTGGAGACCAGATCAGCTAGTTTGCAAATTAAACAGCACTACTGTCAAATCTTAGCACAATCTAACCTGGTCTAGTGCCATATCCCAGAAGACCACACAAGGATTCCTCTGTATAACCCAGTCTATGGCTGCAATGCTGTGTGACTTGCTGTTCTTTGCCTAAGCATTGCCAATCTCAGTGTGCATTTGGTTTTGGTTTGGAGTTATTCATTTAAGGTTTAGCTACTTCCATTTTTTAATCTTTACTCTCATATTTGTTTTATTTTAGTTTTGTATTCTTTTTGGAGTTTTAAAGAGGTCTTTGCTACGGTCAATAATTCTTCTGCAGACAGTGAATACATGGGAGAGAAATAGCATTCCTCAATTAACTACAAATATTTAGTGGCATCTTTAGCTGTCTTTTTGTGTGACTTGTTCTTTGCCTAAGTATTGCTGATCTCTGTCCGAATTTGATATTTCCTACTTAACCGCACTACTCTTGCTATGCTTTTAAACTTGGTAGCTTTTGAGTTGCTCTCCACTACTATAAATCTGACTTTGGACACTCTTCATGGTCTCCTCTCATTAGCTAATTCTACTGAGTATTGAGAGAGCAACTGGGAAAGCCCCCATTTAGTCACTTAAACTTGAGTTATCTTTTGTTTCCTACTTTCCCACTTAAAAAATAAAATAATTACCCTTTATTCAGCTGCTTTTACTGTATTCATGTTTATTCCTATTTTATTTAGCTTTTTGCTCCACATTCTTAGTGTTCAGTTGTATTTAATCAGCTGCATTTATTACTCATTACATTGTAACTGTTAGCCTCTTCATTCTGATTTAAGCACTTGGGTACCAGACTAGTTATACATGAGGAAGGTTTGTAGTCTACACTGTTGTGGTAGGAGAGGTAGCTTACACCCTTATGAGTTGGAGATTACTGCTTGAAGGCTTATTGTGCCTGTTATTTTTAAAAGTATCTTTGTTTTAATTAAGCACTTGGGCTCCATACCAGTTCTTTTACATAAAGAAGGTTTATGGTCTACACTGTTGTGGGAGGGGAGCCTTCACCCTACTGAGATGGGAATTGCTGGTCAAGGCTTATTTTGCCTGTTACTCTGTGTCCTTGTTGTGGGTTAAGCACTTGGACTCAAAACCATTTATTTTACATTAGGAAGATTTGTGATCTAGATCTTGTGGCAAGAGAGGAGTGTCTATGCCCTTCTGAGCTGGGAATTGTTGTTGTAAGTCTTATTTTGCCTTTATTTAATTGGCTAGAGGGCTAGCTTGTTTAAAATTTGAATTTGTGCCTGAAGCATTTGTTGACATTTGGCAACCACATTACTTAAGAACAGTGTTGTTGGTTTCTGTTAAACTCTGCAAAAGCTAAGACTTAAATTACCATATCCACTGTTTCGGCACTTGTTTTTCACTACATTAATTGAGTTGAGCTGTGTTGAATATCTGCACTTTGACTTGTTTTACAGTCTGTAGTTAGAACCACCTTGGTTCGACTCAGGTATGAGTAGAGAGGACCCCAATCATTTTCTGGCCTGGGATTGTGTAAAGGAAAGAATAGTGTGTGGTTTTTGATTAGCCACATGCAAATGCCATTTCTGTGATATTTAAACATCACAGTTATACAACTTTTGGGTCATAAACTATGAGCTCAGAGGCATTTTACAATGTTTGGCAACTACGTTACTTGAGAAAAACAGTGTTGCTGGTTTCTGCTAAACTCTACAAAAGCTAAGACTTACATTATCATATCCACTTTTTTGTCACAGCTGCATTAACTGAGTACTTGTGTTGAATATCTGTACTCTTAACCTTTTTACAAACTATAGTTAGAAGTGCCTTCATTTCACTTTAGTGAAAGTAGAGAGGACCTGAATCATTTTCTGGCCCATGATTGTATAAAGGAAAGAAGAATGTGCTGTTTTTGATTAGCCACAGGGTGTTTTTTTTTTGTTTTTTTTATAAATCGAATCCCCTCTGTTTTTAAGGGTTGTAGTTGTTCAATGCTTAGCTCAAAACGTACGAGCAAGCTAAGACTTGTATTACCATATCCACTGTTTCAGCAATTTTTTCACACTGCTTTGTAATAGCTGCATTAATTGAGTGCTTCTGTGTTGAATATATAACCTTTTGACCTTTTTTACAGTCTTCACTTAGAACTGCTGCTGTGTGTGCTCAGCAGTTCCTAGTAGTAATCTGTACAGGTGCCAATATATCCCAACTGTAGTCTGTGTAGATGTTGATCTCTCACTGTGTAAGTTTCCATTAAAATACCCTTGCTGTGTAGACAGATTTTTTTACTTACTAGAAAGTCAATTTTTTCGCATAGATGAGCATTGCTCCAGTTCCTTGTGTTACTGACCTATTCAGTATGTACATTTCTCTCACTCCTCCCTAGTAGATCAGCAGCAATGGATGTGCACTTCCCAACTCTCTCTGTATCGCCAGTCTGGTTGAGATGGGTATTCGTAGGCATTGTACCAATTGCCTTATGTGTGGTGACAACCCACTTATAAAACACACAAAGCATGTGAGCGCTGTAAATATACTTTAATGCTGGAGGCAAAAGTCTCTCATAGAACCAAAACTAATCCTATAGAGGTCCCATGACACTTGCACTACACCTACTGTACAGGTTAGAGACTTAAAACTGCTTATGCTGAGGCGCTTAAAGATAACCTTCCAAAAGCACTAAGACCTCCTGCACAGCACAATTAAAAAAAAAAAAAAAAGAGTCCTCAGCCGTCATATAAACACTCCCATTAAAACACAACCCACACTACACATAGTAACTCTGTATTCATGCCTGTACTCCTAAGCTGGTAAAGCAAACCAGCGCACAACCAAATTTCCTTGTCATTGGTGATTCTATAGTGAGGCACAGCAGTGTTCCCTCTCACCAGACTGACTAAGGAGAGGTCACAGCTGCCTTTCCATGGCTCGGCTCCATCAAGTCACATAAGCACTCAGGTCAGTGAACCACAGGTACCAGTATAACTGTGTCATAGTCCATGTGAATGTTAATGACCCAGAGGTATTGCCTTCCTTGACTTTGACTATAGTAACATGGCAGCATACTACATTCAGCAAGAATGCTGCCCTGTTGCTAACAGAAAATGATGGACTTTAACAATTGGCTTAGCTTCTAGTGTCATTCCAAAGGGAATACAATATTTGACAGCCTGGGCAGACATGGTTGACAGACAACACTGATTTGCCGAGGATGGTATAAACTTACATCTAGGCTTTTGGATATAAAGACCTTTTTCACCCCCTTACTGCCCTTTTTAGGCAATGCCAAACTTCCCAATTTAAAACCTATAAAGGACTATCAGGAGGAGGTACTGTTCAATGCTAGAAGTCTTAATAAGAAACTTCTCTGCCTGGAGAGTGTAAACATCTGTATAGTAATGGAGACATGGTTTAAAGTCACAGAGTTCCCTGGTAGTGCAATGTTATAATGCCTTTCACACCTTTAGACCAGCTACTGCACAGGAAGGAACTAAAGGGGGAGGAGTCTGTCTATATTAAAAACAACTTCACACCCAGACTAGTTAACATATGACCTACTGGAACTCGTACATGTGCAGCTCACTATAAATGGCGTCTCATACTACATCCTTGTAACTTACAGGTCCCTGTCTATGTCCCAGGAAACTCATACTACCTTTCTCAATGTACTAGAGTCCCTCACTATTCAGCCCAATACGATCTTCATGGGGGATCTCAACTACACCATGTCTAATGCACAAACCCAGCAATTTCTGAACTTCGTTAATAGCAACATCTTGGAACAGTTGGTCCATTCTCCTATCTGAGGTGCAAACATCCTTGTTGTAGTCAAATATGGGGGAGCAATGTTACACACCCAGTGTAATGTCCTCACTTGTCAGATCTGATCATAGGACAGTATTGCTTCAAATAAAAATTAAATCTGGGACTCAGTGAAACCAAAATCAGTATGAACTATTCCAAAGCTAACCTCTGCCTACTGAGCAACACCTTGGCTAAATTCCAAGTACCCCAAACCTAGAAAACACCATAGCATATGCTGAGCTATTTTTAAAATTCCTGTACAGTAATATTGATAGCTGTATATTGTCCACTTGTATTAATAATAAGACAAGCTCAAAAAAAACAAGCCAACCTGGTGGAATCGTAGCATCAGTTGGTTATACAACAAAAGAAAAAAAAATCTTGGCGAAGTGTAGGAGGAACAAAGCCCAACATACTAAAAAAACCCTAATCAATTTAAACAGGGAGCTAAGAGGGTTAATACTTCAGTGACTAAATTTAAAGAAGAAAATAGCTTCTCAGGCAAAGGGCAACCACAAAGCTTTCTACAGCCATGTCCTTCACTGCACAGAGGAGGTCCAACCACTTATCTAGGTAACTGCAGATCCAGAAGTCTAACCAGCCTCAAATGTAAGGCCATGGAAAGAATAATCATGGACATGATAAACAAGGTTATAGGTAACCTGTAAACGCTGAAACCATCATAGTTCGACTTTATTAAGGGAAGGTCATGCTATTAAATTTGGAGGACTTTTTAGAGAGAGTTACCAAAGCAGTGGATGAGGGCAAGACTGTGCACACAGCTTACCTCGACCTGGCCAAGGCTTTTGATACAATATCCCACTCTAGCATTATAGACAAGCTCATTAAGTTAGATATAAATGTATTTATTTTATTTATTTATTTTTTTATTTTACATTTGTTGACCGGGCTAGTCTAGCTGGACATGTATCCATTTTCAGTAGAGGCCCGGGGAGAAAAGCTCCAAAATACAGGCAGTAAGCAAACATTTACAATACAAAAGACAATAGCAAGCCAAAGTACAAAATGATACAATGGTAAGCATGAGTAATACTAAAAGAGTAAAAGAGAAAAACAGACACAGACTAGATAACCTAAAAATTATAATTAACAACTATAAATGAAACAGCTGGTTAAAAACAGACATTTCAGGTAAGTAGGAAAGTAATTAAGAGTAATAAAAAGAGCTGATTAGTAAGCCACTAAAAATTTCCTATATTAAAGATGAAAGAGAGAATAGGTAAAATGTATAGAGGATTCAAAATAAGGAAGTGGGTGGTATCAGTAAAAGTGGCATTTAGAGGCAAGACACAGGGGAGGGTGAGTGTAGTAAGAGTAAGGGGGTAGTGTTTTCAGTCAGGGTTAGCACAGGGACAAAGCCAGTGGGTTTTTAGGTGCTCTTTGATATGTTTTTTAAAAAGGGATGTGGAGTCGATGTTGGTTATTTCTTGAGGGAGTTGGTTCCAGATTTTTCCGACAGAATTTGAAAATAATGAGTCACCAGCTTTATTGTAAGATTTAGTCGAGGCTACTAGTAGTTTGTTAGCAGATCGGAGTGTGGTTAGGTTTTTATAAGGGGTGATTAGTTTTGTAAGACTAGGGGTAGCGTCTGGGTAGTAAAGGGACTTATGAATGATAGTTAGTTGTTGATAGAGTAAGTGGCTATTTAGTTCTAACCAATCCAGTTGTCTGAGGTTAAGGCAGTGGTGAGTTCTAAAGGGTGTAGCCGTAATGAATCTAATTATACTGTTGTAGCAGGTAGAGAGTTTGGTAATGTTATTTTTTGATAAGTTAGTATAAATGGCAGAGGCATAGAAAAGGGTAGAGATCAGGTGGGTTTGGGCAATGGTTTTTCTAGCTGCTGGAGTAAGGAAGGGTTTAATTCTGTAGAGAGTACCTATTTTCTTGTTAACTGATTTGATGGTGTTATCAATATGGTGATCAAAATTAAGACGGTTGTCAATAGTAATACCTAATAGGCGAGTGGTCATGTCTGGGCTTATACAGGTGGCATCATTAGAGGAGATGGAGAAGAAAGGTGAGGAAGATTTGAGAGTAGGGGAAAAGAGAAGAAGTTTTGTTTTTTTGGGATTTAGAAGGAGGGAATGTTCCATAAACCAATTTTCAACTTTATGGAAAGCTGTTTGAGTAAGGGATTGTAGTGAGGAAACATTATTAGCAGAACAGATTAAAGTTGAGTCATCGGCATATTGAATGCAGATGGCTTGGGGAATATTTACATGTAGGTCATTAATAAAAAGGGAAACAGCAAGGGACCTAAGATTGAGCCTTGTGGAACACCTATGTTTACTGGTAGTAAGGATGATAGGTTATTCTGCCATAGAACTGCTTGTTGCCTATGTTGGAGATAGCTCCTAAACCATTGCAGTGCTTGAGAGCTCAGACAATAGAGATTTAGTTTGTCAAGAAGTATGTTATGGTTAACCATGTCAAAGGCTTTGACAGGTCTAGGAATAGTGCAGAGGAGAGGAGATTATTGTTCTTATTATTATTGATAATGTCAGTAAAGGAAAGGAGGGCAGTTGTAGTGCTGTGGGAAGGTCTAAAACCATGTTGACAATTGGCTAGAAGTCTGTTTTGTAGAAGATAGGAAAGAAATTGTTTGTGTATGCATCTTTCCATGATCTTTGATAAAGGGGAGAGTAAGGCAATAGGGGGAAAGTTTGAGAGCTCAGTGGAGGAGCCCCCTTTATGTAGGGGGATGATGTGTGATATTTTCCATAAGGTGGGGATTTTTGCTTCAGAGATAGTTCTGTTAAGTATGGAAATAGGGTATGCTATAGCTTCTGCAGCAATTTGTAGGTATTCAGATGGGAGTTGGTCAGCTGATGGAGTGCAAGGTTTAAGTTTCTTGAGAAGCTTAAAGATAAGAGATGTGGCAACAGGTTGAATATGAAAGGTGTTAGAGGAGGTATTAGAAGTAATAGATGAGGTAGGAGTAGAAGTGGGTAGTGAATTAGCTAGGGTTTGAATAACTTCTGTAAAATAGTTGTTGAAGGCATCTGGGATCAGAGTGGAGTTGCTAAGGTTAAAGCCATAAGGTGTGGGAGTAGTAGTATTTCCTGGATTAAGAAGTTTATTAATGCCTGACCAGAATATTTGCGGGGTTTGTTGACTAGTTTGTTGTAGGTGAAGATAAAAATCCTTTTTATCTGTGAGAGTATCTCTTGGTGGCATTTCTTAATTGTTTAAAGAGAAGGTGGTCTAAAGGACATTTAGTAGCTCTCCATTTAGTCCAGATTTTATTTCTAAGGATCATTTTGTTCTTAGTTTGTTTTGTTAGCCAAGGTGCCGTTTTGGATCTTATCCTAGTAGTGCGAATGGGAGCGTGGAAGTCAAGGATCTGTAGAAAATTGGTATTAAAGTAGGTAACAGCTTCATTGAGTTCAAGGTGGGTTAGTGGAGACCAGTTACATGCTTTTAGTTCTGTGAGGAACTGTTCAGGATTGAAGAATTTGTTTGAGCGAGATGTCTTGAGTTTATGGGTAGTTGGGACATGCAATTTATGTCTAATAATATAGGTGAGCATGTGATCGCTAATATTATCAGGGAGTGTTCCTGGAGTGTAGAGGTTAGGATGGTTATTAATAAGGATCCAGTCTAGAGTTGTTTGTTTTTTATTAGGTTTATGAATTCTAGTTGGAGTGGTCATTAATTGTGAGAACCCATAGAGATTTATATGACTAGTAGGGTGCTGGGATGAACAGGTTAACCAGTCAATGTTGACGTCACCAAGTATTATGGTTTCTTGGGGTAGTTGGTTTGAAAGTGAACTAAGTAATTCCTCAAGGATATGGGAATTCTTACCAGGGGGAAGGTACAAACAAATTATATATATAGATTTATTGTTGTTAATTAGCAGTTTGATAGCTAAAATTTCAGCTTTGGAGTCTAGGGGTGGAAGTTCATTATAGAGAGTAACTTGAAGATTAGATTTATAGATAATGGCTATTCCTCCGCCTTTCTTCTTTATGCGGTCACATCTCAGTATGTTAAAGCCAGGAGGAATGATTTCTTGGTCTTTAGTAGAGGGTTTTAGCCAGGTTTCTGTGAGACATAGGATATCAAATGAGTGTAAGTCTAGGAGGGAATGGAGGTGGTGAGTTTTATTATTTAAGCTCCTAATGTTAAGGTGAGCTATAAGAAGGGAGTTGGCTGAATTAGTACAGGATGGAGGTATTGTAGTAGACATATTACTTGGACTAACATTAATGTTGGTAATAGGACCTGGATTGGGATGAATGTCACCATGTAGGAGGAGGTTCCTCTGTGAACAGAGTTGGGATTTAGAGATCTTGGGGATGATATATGGGTAGCTTTTGTTTAAGTAGTATGAAGTATGAGATGATCTATGGAATCTGGGTAGTAGAAAGTTAGAGGAACAGGTTATGTTACTATGATTGAGGGTTTTCTGAGAAGAGGTAGGTAAAGTTTGTTGGAGGTGAAGGTTTTGTTCATGTAGAGTAATCTTTTCAAGGAAGGTGAAGTAATAAGGTATAGCTAGGAAGGTTATAGTAGAGGTGAAGAGTAAGATATGTGTGAACAAAGCTTTGAGTGTAGGAGGCATGGTAATTAGTGAATAAAGGGTGGATGTAGGTAGTGTGATAGTGTAAGTCAAAGTACCACTAGAGAGTCAATGTATGGAGAGAGGCTAAGAGGGAGGAGGGAGAATAGTGGAATAGAATTATTAGAGTGGAAGAGGATTGGTAGGGAGAGAAGGGGGAGTGTCTAGTGAGGTATAAGTTGAGGACCCCTGGGGTGGGTGGGAATTGGGGTAGGGAGGGAGGGAGCGGGCACACACAAGTAAGGTGAGACCAGAGGGAGAGAAACAATCAGTAAGGTAGAGGACCAGGGCAGGAGACAGAAGAGCAGTAAATAAGGTTGAGATTATGCAGGGGTTGTGGGAGTAGTATAAGAGAGGAGAGAAAAAGCAGTGAAACCAGTACAAGGAGAAAAAGATAGGGTGGCCTAGTCAGGGAGAAGGGGTTAACGGGGAGTAGGGAGAGGACCGTGGAGCAGACAATATAGACAGGACTCTACAGGGTAATAGAAGGGGATATATAGTGAAGGGCAGACCTGCAGGCAGGACAATAGAGAAATGAGGTAGGGAGAGAGGCTAGGTTGTCTACAGGGGAAAGAAGACGACAGACCCCTATTTGTTAAGGTTTAGGGTAACCTTGGGAGGAGAATACAGGAGTTAGGAAAAGGGAAGGGCAGATAATGGAGTAGGGAACAGTTATAAGGCTAATGTAAGATAGGGAAGGAGCTACAGGAACACGGAGATGGACTGAAGTAAGGGGTAGGGGAGCAGATGGAGGGGTTATGGCTGCTGATGGCTGCTGACAGAGTCAGGCAGTGGTGTAATACATCAACACAAAGTAATGTATTATCAAAACAGTACTGCTTATGGAGAGACCAAAACACTGAGACATACAGAGCAGATTACTGTGGCTTTTGTCCAGGGAGGTAACCCAAGTGAATACTAGCCCAGGACGGTATTGGAGGGTGGATAAGGAAGGTCTTAGGATTCCAAATAGGTCACTTCAGTCTTTCAGAAATATGAGACAAAGCCTTAGACCAGCTGGTAGGGAAAAATAAAATGAAAAATAAATGAGCAGTGTATAAAACAAAGACTGTGGATTAGGCAGGTGAAAATGCTCTTAAAACACTGTACACATTAACACTCTAAACAGATAGTAGGTGAGACAAAATAACATAGGCTCAATCAAGCCAGAAAACAGTCATACAATTCAGCAAATGCACCAGCGTAATCACAGTATAGTGTTAGGCAATAAAAGTTACAAGCTTTCATACAGTTAGAAATCACATTTCACGGGCTTATAACATAAATAGTAGTTATTACAGAGTACAGTACATATTACAATATAATGACCTTCCCAAAACAAGTTCTAGGGCCTAGCATGCAGGATGCAAGATGGAGATGATGAAAGTTTCGTGGGAAAACCAACACTCAGAGAGAGCCCACTACCCTTAAGTAAAGGACACATGTAGCTACAGGTGAAATAAACGCTAATCCTGGGAGTTATAGCGGTAATAGCTGGCGCTTTGGGCAAGGTTAAAACAAAATATAGTAGTTAAACATATATATTGATAGAGGGACAGAAATTGCTATAAAAAGCCAATATTCCCCTAAGAACAGCTCAGCGCTAGATAGGCAAGTAAAGCAATCGTTTATTGGAGTGCCGGATGTACGACAATGCAAGAGTTTATAAAACTAAACCTTTAAACCACAGCGAATGGCACGGCACTAAAGATTAAGCAAGGCGACTTAGTTGGGTAGCTGGTACAGCAGAGAGGCTTGATATCATTCGCTATCAGCAGGCAAGCTAACTGAGGGATATACAACACTGAGGGTTCTATCAATCTATACGACTCCACAGTACGCACTGACTACCAGAAGACATACTAAGGAATAAACAGCAAAGGGGGCTCTTAACACTTTATCGGTCACCGCAGAGACAAGGATGGAGCTAAAATAGTATCAGCACTAAGACAGGGAGTAAATAATACTTCGCAAACCTAAGCAAGCATGGTAATGGCTGAGTAACAATTGCCTAGCCTAGTCGCATCAACAGGTAGGATACGGCGAATTAGGCAGCAAGGAGAAACATTGAAGAGTAGTGCAGCAATAAACACCAAACAAATAGTAACTTCCTAGTAAACACCAAACAAATATTAACTTCCTAATACATACCACAACGCTAATCTAAACACTAGACTACTACAACGAAGAAACTCAATAACAGGACATTAGAGAGACAACATCAAACATATTATCTGGATCTACGATACACACCACTGCTCCGTCAGCATCCACGCGCAGAGGGGAAAAAAAGATGGCGCCTCAAGGGATTTACCCCTATTTACAAGTTCCTGGCCAGAAGTGGAGAGCTAGGGGGAGGATAATTAGTTCAGGGAGAAACCAAGTGGAAAGAGAAAACTAAGCGACAGTGGGAGGTGCCAAGGAAAAGAGAGTAACACAGGCAAGAAGCGTGCCACAGGTAGAGATAGGAAAAATGAGTCGAGATAAGGGAAAGGTGCAGCGTAGTGTGGAATAAGCTAAGTTAAGAAGAGAGGAAAGAGTAAAGAAACCATAAACCAGATATAATGAGGGCAAAGTATAAAACAGAGCGATAGATAAGATAATGGGGGGGAGGCAAGATGATAGATGTGAAAGTAAGAGTGGGGAGGAGGAAAATAGCAGGTACAGAATAGAGTGGAATAGAAGGACAAAGATAAATAAAAAGATTAATAAAGCGACATATAGAATAGCCCAGGACACACAAGTAAGGTGAGACCAGAGGGAGAGAAACAATCAGTAAGGTAGAGGACCAGGGCAGGAGACAGAAGAGCAGTAAATAAGGTTGAGATTATGCAGGGGTTGTGGGAGTAGTATAAGAGAGGAGAGAAAAGCAGTGAAACCAGTACAAGGAGAAAAAGATAGGGTGGCCTAGTCAGGAGAAGGGGTTAACGGAGAGTAGGGAGAGGACCGTGGAGCAGACAATATAGACAGGACTCTACAGGGTAATAGAAGGGGATATATAGTGAAGGGCAGACCTGCAGGCAGGACAATAGAGAAATGAGGTAGGGAGAGAGGCTAGGTTGTCTACAGGGGAAAGAAGACGACAGACCCCTATTTGTTAAGGTTTAGGGTAACCTTGGGAGGAGAATACAGGAGTTAGGAAAAGGGGAAGGGCAGATAATGGAGTAGGGAACAGTTATAAGGCTAATGTAAGATAGGGAAGGAGCTACAGGAACACGGAGATGGACTGAAGTAAGGGGTAGGGGAGCAGATGGAGGGGTTATGGCTGCTGATGGCTGCTGACAGAGTCAGGCAGTGGTGTAATACATCAACACAAAGTAATGTATTATCAAAACAGTACTGCTTATGGAGAGACCAAAACACTGAGACATACAGAGCAGATTACTGTGGCTTTTGTCCAGGAGGTAACAAGTGAATACTAGCCCAGGACGGTATTGGAGGGTGGATAAGGAAGGTCTTAGGATTCCAAATAGGTCACTTCAGTCTTTCAGAAATATGAGACAAAGCCTTAGACCAGCTGGTAGGAAAAAATAAAATGAAAAATAAATGAGCAGTGTATAAAACAAAGACTGTGGATTAGGCAGGTGAAAATGCTCTTAAAACACTGTACACATTAACACTCTAAACAGATAGTAGGTGAGACAAAATAACATAGGCTCAATCAAGCCAGAAAACAGTCATACAATTCAGCAAATGCACCAGCGTAATCACAGTATAGTGTTAGGCAATAAAAGTTACAAGCTTTCATACAGTTAGAAATCACATTTCACGGGCTTATAACATAAATAGTAGTTATTACAGAGTACGAGTACATATTACAATATAATGACCTTCCCAAAACAAGTTCTAGGGCCTAGCATGCAGGATGCAAGATGGAGATGATGAAAGTTTCGGTGGGAAAACCAACACTCAGAGAGAGCCCACTACCCTTAAGTAAAGGACACATGTAGCTACAGGTGAAATAAACGCTAATCCTGGGAGTTATAGCGGTAATAGCTGGCGCTTTGGGCAAGGTTAAAACAAAATATAGTAGTTAAACATATATATTGATAGAGGGACAGAAATTGCTATAAAAAGCCAATATTCCCCTAAGAACAGCTCAGCGCTAGATAGGCAAGTAAAGCAATCGTTTATTGGAGTGCCGGATGTACGACAATGCAAGAGTTTATAAAACTAAACCTTTAAACCACAGCGAATGGCACGGCACTAAAGATTAAGCAAGGCGACTTAGTTGGGTAGCTGGTACAGCAGAGAGGCTTGATATCATTCGCGCTATCAGCAGGCAAGCTAACTGAGGGATATACAACACTGAGGGTTCTATCAATCTATACGACTCCACAGTACGCACTGACTACCAGAAGACATACTAAGGAATAAACAGCAAAGGGGGCTCTTAACACTTTATCGGTCACCGCAGAGACAAGGATGGAGCTAAAATAGTATCAGCACTAAGACAGGGAGTAAATAATACTTCGCAAACCTAAGCAAGCATGGTAATGGCTGAGTAACAATTGCCTAGCCTAGTCGCATCAACAGGTAGGATACGGCGAATTAGGCAGCAAGGAGAAACATTGAAGAGTAGTGCAGCAATAAACACCAAACAAATAGTAACTTCCTAGTAAACACCAAACAAATATTAACTTCCTAATACATACCACAACGCTAATCTAAACACTAGACTACTACAACGAAGAAACTCAATAACAGGACATTAGAGAGACAACATCAAACATATTATCTGGATCTACGATACACACCACTGCTCCGTCAGCATCCACGCGCAGAGGGGGAAAAAAAGATGGCGCCTCAAGGGATTTACCCCTATTTACAAGTTCCTGGCCGGAAGTGGAGAGCTAGGGGGAGGATAATTAGTTCAGGGAGAAACCAAGTGGAAAGAGAAAACTAAGCGACAGTGGGAGGTGCCAAGGAAAAGAGAGTAACACAGGCAAGAAGCGTGCCACAGGTAGAGATAGGAAAAATGAGTCGAGATAAGGGAAAGGTGCAGCGTAGTGTGGAATAAGCTAAGTTAAGAAGAGAGGAAAGAGTAAAGAAACCATAAACCAGATATAATGAGGGCAAAGTATAAAACAGAGCGATAGATAAGATAATGGGGGGGAGGCAAGATGATAGATGTGAAAGTAAGAGTGGGGAGGAGTGAAAATAGCAGGTACAGAATAGAGTGGAATAGAAGGACAAAGATAAATAAAAAGATTAATAAAGCGACATATAGAATAGCCCAGGACACACAAGTAAGGTGAGACCAGAGGGAGAGAAACAATCAGTAAGGTAGAGGACCAGGGCAGGAGACAGAAGAGCAGTAAATAAGGTTGAGATTATGCAGGGGTTGTGGGAGTAGTATAAGAGAGGAGAGAAAAGCAGTGAAACCAGTACAAGGAGAAAAAGATAGGGTGGCCTAGTCAGGAGAAGGGGTTAACGGGGAGTAGGGAGAGGACCGTGGAGCAGACAATATAGACAGGACTCTACAGGGTAATAGAAGGGGATATATAGTGAAGGGCAGACCTGCAGGCAGGACAATAGAGAAATGAGGTAGGGAGAGAGGCTAGGTTGTCTACAGGGGAAAGAAGACGACAGACCCCTATTTGTTAAGGTTTAGGGTAACCTTGGGAGGAGAATACAGGAGTTAGGAAAAGGGGAAGGGCAGATAATGGAGTAGGGAACAGTTATAAGGCTAATGTAAGATAGGGAAGGAGCTACAGGAACACGGAGATGGACTGAAGTAAGGGGTAGGGGAGCAGATGGAGGGGTTATGGCTGCTGATGGCTGCTGACAGAGTCAGGCAGTGGTGTAATACATCAACACAAAGTAATGTATTATCAAAACAGTACTGCTTATGGAGAGACCAAAAACACTGAGACATACAGAGCAGATTACTGTGGCTTTTGTCCAGGGAGGTAACCCAAGTGAATACTAGCCCAGGACGGTATTGGAGGGTGGATAAGGAAGGTCTTAGGATTCCAAATAGGTCACTTCAGTCTTTCAGAAATATGAGACAAAGCCTTAGACCAGCTGGTAGGGAAAAAAATAAAATGAAAAATAAATGAGCAGTGTATAAAACAAAGACTGTGGATTAGGCAGGTGAAAATGCTCTTAAAACACTGTACACATTAACACTCTAAACAGATAGTAGGTGAGACAAAATAACATAGGCTCAATCAAGCCAGAAAACAGTCATACAATTCAGCAAATGCACCAGCGTAATCACAGTATAGTGTTAGGCAATAAAAGTTACAAGCTTTCATACAGTTAGAAATCACATTTCACGGGCTTATAACATAAATAGTAGTTATTACAGAGTACGAGTACATATTACAATATAATGACCTTCCCCAAAACAAGTTCTAGGGCCTAGCATGCAGGATGCAAGATGGAGATGATGAAAGTTTCGGTGGGAAAACCAACACTCAGAGAGAGCCCACTACCCTTAAGTAAAGGACACATGTAGCTACAGGTGAAATAAACGCTAATCCTGGGAGTTATAGCGGTAATAGCTGGCGCTTTGGGCAAGGTTAAAA
This sequence comes from Protopterus annectens, assembly GCF_019279795.1. Lineage (NCBI taxonomy): Eukaryota > Metazoa > Chordata > Ceratodontiformes > Protopteridae > Protopterus > Protopterus annectens. The sequence continues at coordinate 780,503,692 of NC_056746.1, read as the reverse complement.
CAAAATATAGTAGTTAAACATATATATTGATAGAGGGACAGAAATTGCTATAAAAAGCCAATATTCCCCTAAGAACAGCTCAGCTAGATAGGCAAGTAAAGCAATCGTTTATTGGAGTGCGGATGTACGACAATGCAAGAGTTTATAAAACTAAACCTTTAAACCACAGCGAATGGCACGGCACTAAAGATTAAGCAAGGCGACTTAGTTGGGTAGCTGGTACAGCAGAGAGGCTTGATATCATTCGCGCTATCAGCAGGCAAGCTAACTGAGGGATATACAACACTGAGGGTTCTATCAATCTATACGACTCCACAGTACGCACTGACTACCAGAAGACATACTAAGGAATAAACAGCAAAGGGGGCTCTTAACACTTTATCGGTCACCGCAGAGACAAGGATGGAGCTAAAATAGTATCAGCACTAAGACAGGGAGTAAATAATACTGCAAACCTAAGCAAGCATGGTAATGGCTGAGTAACAATTGCCTAGCCTAGTCGCATCAACAGGTAGGATACGCGAATTAGGCAGCAAGGAGAAACATTGAAGAGTAGTGCAGCAATAAACACCAAACAAATAGTAACTTCCTAGTAAACACCAAACAAATATTAACTTCCTAATACATACCACAACGCTAATCTAAACACTAGACTACTACAACGAAGAAACTCAATAACAGGACATTAGAGAGACAACATCAAACATATTATCTGGATCTACGATACACACCACTGCTCCGTCAGCATCCACGCGCAGAGGGGGAAAAAAAGATGGCGCCTCAAGGGATTTACCCCTATTTACAAGTTCCTGGCCAGAAGTGGAGAGCTAGGGGGAGGATAATTAGTTCAGGGAGAAACCAAGTGGAAAGAGAAAACTAAGCGACAGTGGGAGGTGCCAAGGAAAAGAGAGTAACACAGGCAAGAAGCGTGCCACAGGTAGAGATAGGAAAAATGAGTCGAGATAAGGGAAAGGTGCAGCGTAGTGTGGAATAAGCTAAGTTAAGAAGAGAGGAAAGAGTAAAGAAACCATAAACCAGATATAATGAGGGCAAAGTATAAAACAGAGCGATAGATAAGATAATGGGGGGGAGGCAAGATGATAGATGTGAAAGTAAGAGTGGGGAGGAGTGAAAATAGCAGGTACAGAATAGAGTGGAATAGAAGGACAAAGATAAATAAAAAGATTAATAAAGCGACATATAGAATAGCCCAGGACACACAAGTAAGGTGAGACCAGAGGGAGAGAAACAATCAGTAAGGTAGAGGACCAGGGCAGGAGACAGAAGAGCAGTAAATAAGGTTGAGATTATGCAGGGGTTGTGGGAGTAGTATAAGAGAGGAGAGAAAAAGCAGTGAAACCAGTACAAGGAGAAAAAGATAGGGTGGCCTAGTCAGGAGAAGGGGTTAACGGGGAGTAGGGAGAGGACCGTGGAGCAGACAATATAGACAGGACTCTACAGGGTAATAGAAGGGGATATATAGTGAAGGGCAGACCTGCAGGCAGGACAATAGAGAAATGAGGTAGGGAGAGAGGCTAGGTTGTCTACAGGGGAAAGGAGGCGACAGACCCCTATTTGTTAAGGTTTAGGGTAACCTTGGGAGGAGAATACAGGAGTTAGGAAAAGGGGAAGGGCAGATAATGGAGTAGGGAACAGTTATAAGGCTAATGTAAGATAGGGAAGGAGCTACAGGAACACGGAGATGGACTGAAGTAAGGGGTAGGGGAGCAGATGGAGGGGTTATGGCTGCTGATGGCTGCTGACAGAGTCAGGCAGTGGTGTAATACATCAACACAAAGTAATGTATTATCAAAACAGTACTGCTTATGGAGAGACCAAAAACACTGAGACATACAGAGCAGATTACTGTGGCTTTTGTCCAGGAGGTAACCCAAGTGAATACTAGCCCAGGACGGTATTGGAGGGTGGATAAGGAAGGTCTTAGGATTCCAAATAGGTCACTTCAGTCTTTCAGAAATATGAGACAAAGCCTTAGACCAGCTGGTAGGAAAAAATAAAATGAAAAATAAATGAGCAGTGTATAAAACAAAGACTGTGGATTAGGCAGGTGAAAATGCTCTTAAAACACTGTACACATTAACACTCTAAACAGATAGTAGGTGAGACAAAATAACATAGGCTCAATCAAGCCAGAAAACAGTCATACAATTCAGCAAATGCACCAGCGTAATCACAGTATAGTGTTAGGCAATAAAAGTTACAAGCTTTCATACAGTTAGAAATCACATTTCACGGGCTTATAACATAAATAGTAGTTATTACAGAGTACGAGTACATATTACAATATAATGACCTTCCCCAAAACAAGTTCTAGGGCCTAGCATGCAGGATGCAAGATGGAGATGATGAAAGTTTCGGTGGGAAAACCAACACTCAGAGAGAGCCCACTACCCTTAAGTAAAGGACACATGTAGCTACAGGTGAAATAAACGCTAATCCTGGGAGTTATAGCGGTAATAGCTGGCGCTTTGGGCAAGGTTAAAACAAAATATAGTAGTTAAACATATATATTGATAGAGGGACAGAAATTGCTATAAAAAGCCAATATTCCCCTAAGAACAGCTCAGCGCTAGATAGGCAAGTAAAGCAATCGTTTATTGGAGTGCCGGATGTACGACAATGCAAGAGTTTATAAAACTAAACCTTTAAACCACAGCGAATGGCACGGCACTAAAGATTAAGCAAGGCGACTTAGTTGGGTAGCTGGTACAGCAGAGAGGCTTGATATCATTCGCGCTATCAGCAGGCAAGCTAACTGAGGGATATACAACACTGAGGGTTCTATCAATCTATACGACTCCACAGTACGCACTGACTACCAGAAGACATACTAAGGAATAAACAGCAAAGGGGGCTCTTAACACTTTATCGGTCACCGCAGAGACAAGGATGGAGCTAAAATAGTATCAGCACTAAGACAGGGAGTAAATAATACTTCGCAAACCTAAGCAAGCATGGTAATGGCTGAGTAACAATTGCCTAGCCTAGTCGCATCAACAGGTAGGATACGGCGAATTAGGCAGCAAGGAGAAACATTGAAGAGTAGTGCAGCAATAAACACCAAACAAATAGTAACTTCCTAGTAAACACCAAACAAATATTAACTTCCTAATACATACCACAACGCTAATCTAAACACTAGACTACTACAACGAAGAAACTCAATAACAGGACATTAGAGACAACATCAAACATATTATCTGGATCTACGATACACACCACTGCTCCGTCAGCATCCACGCAGAGAGGGGAAAAAGATGGCCTCAAGGGATTTACCCCTATTTACAAGTTCCTGGCGGAAGTGGAGAGCTAGGGGGAGGATAATTAGTTCAGGGAGAAACCAAGTGGAAAGAGAAAACTAAGCGACAGTGGGAGGTGCCAAGGAAAAGAGAGTAACACAGGCAAGAAGCGTGCCACAGGTAGAGATAGGAAAAATGAGTCGAGATAAGGGAAAGGTGCAGCGTAGTGTGGAATAAGCTAAGTTAAGAAGAGAGGAAAGAGTAAAGAAACCATAAACCAGATATAATGAGGGCAAAGTATAAAACAGAGCGATAGATAAGATAATGGGGAGGCAAGATGATAGATGTGAAAGTAAGAGTGGGGAGGAGTGAAAATAGCAGGTACAGAATAGAGTGGAATAGAAGGACAAAGATAAATAAAAAGATTAATAAAGCGACATATAGAATAGCCCAGGACACACAAGTAAGGTGAGACCAGAGGGAGAGAAACAATCAGTAAGGTAGAGGACCAGGGCAGGAGACAGAAGAGCAGTAAATAAGGTTGAGATTATGCAGGGGTTGTGGGAGTAGTATAAGAGAGGAGAGAAAAGCAGTGAAACCAGTACAAGGAGAAAAAGATAGGGTGGCCTAGTCAGGAGAAGGGGTTAACGGGGAGTAGGGAGAGGACCGTGGAGCAGACAATATAGACAGGACTCTACAGGGTAATAGAAGGGGATATATAGTGAAGGGCAGACCTGCAGGCAGGACAATAGAGAAATGAGGTAGGGAGAGAGGCTAGGTTGTCTACAGGGGAAAGAAGACGACAGACCCCTATTTGTTAAGGTTTAGGGTAACCTTGGGAGGAGAATACAGGAGTTAGGAAAAGGGAAGGGCAGATAATGGAGTAGGGAACAGTTATAAGGCTAATGTAAGATAGTGAAGGAGCTACAGGAACACGGAGATGGACTGAAGTAAGGGGTAGGGGAGCAGATGGAGGGGTTATGGCTGCTGATGGCTGCTGACAGAGTCAGGCAGTGGTGTAATACATCAACACAAAGTAATGTATTATCAAAACAGTACTGCTTATGGAGAGACCAAAACACTGAGACATACAGAGCAGATTACTGTGGCTTTTGTCCAGGGAGGTAACCCAGGTGAATACTAGCCCAGGACGGTATTGGAGGGTGGATAAGGAAGGTCTTAGGATTCCAAATAGGTCACTTCAGTCTTTCAGAAATATGAGACAAAGCCTTAGACCAGCTGGTAGGAAAAAATAAAATGAAAAATAAATGAGCAGTGTATAAAACAAAGACTGTGGATTAGGCAGGTGAAAATGCTCTTAAAACACTGTACACATTAACACTCTAAACAGATAGTAGGTGAGACAAAATAACATAGGCTCAATCAAGCCAGAAAACAGTCATACAATTCAGCAAATGCATCAGCGTAATCACAGTATAGTGTTAGGCAATAAAAGTTACAAGCTTTCATACAGTTAGAAATCACATTTCACGGGCTTATAACATAAATAGTAGTTATTACAGAGTACAAGTACATATTACAATATAATGACCTTCCCCAAAACAAGTTCTAGGGCCTAGCATGCAGGATGCAAGATGGAGATGATGAAAGTTTCGTGGGAAAACCAACACTCAGAGAGAGCCCACTACCCTTAAGTAAAGGACACATGTAGCTACAGGTGAAATAAACGCTAATCCTGGGAGTTATAGCGATAATAGCTGGCGCTTTGGGCAAGGTTAAAACAAAATATAGTAGTTAAACATATATATTGATAGAGGGACAGAAATTGCTATAAAAAGCCAATATTCCCCTAAGAACAGCTCAGCGCTAGATAGGCAAGTAAAGCAATCGTTTATTGGAGTGCGGGATGTACGACAATGCAAGAGTTTATAAAACTAAACCTTTAAACCACAGCGAATGGCACGGCACTAAAGATTAAGCAAGGCGACTTAGTTGGGTAGCTGGTACAGCAGAGAGGCTTGATATCATTCGCTATCAGCAGGCAAGCTAACTGAGGGATATACAACACTGAGGGTTCTATCAATCTATACGACTCCACAGTACGCACTGACTACCAGCAGACATACTAAGGAATAAACAGCAAAGGGGGCTCTTAACACTTTATCGGTCACCGCAGAGACAAGGATGGAGCTAAAATAGTATCAGCACTAAGACAGGGAGTAAATAATACTTCGAAAACCTAAGCAAGCATGGTAATGGCTGAGTAACAATTGCCTAGCCTAGTCGCATCAACAGGTAGGATACGGCGAATTAGGCAGCAAGGAGAAACATTGAAGAGTAGTGCAGCAATAAACACCAAACAAATAGTAACTTCCTAATAAACACCAAACAAATATTAACTTCCTAATACATACCACAACGCTAATCTAAACACTAGACTACTACAACGAAGAAACTCAATAACAGGACATTAGAGAGACAACATCAAACATATTATCTGGATCTACGATACACACCACTGCTCCGTCAGCATCCACGCGCAGAGGGGAAAAAGATGGCGCCTCAAGGGATTTACCCCTATTTACAAGTTCCTGGCCGGAAGTGGAGAGCTAGGGGGAGGATAATTAGTTCAGGGAGAAACCAAGTGGAAAGAGAAAACTAAGCGACGGTGGGAGGTGCCAAGGAAAAGAGAGTAACACAGGCAAGAAGCGTGCCACAGGTAGAGATAGGAAAAATGAGTCGAGATAAGGGAAAGGTGCAGCGTAGTGTGGAATAAGCTAAGTTAAGAAGAGAGGAAGGAGTAAAGAAACCATAAACCAGATATAATGAGGGCAAAGTATAAAACAGAGCGATAGATAAGATAATGGGGGGGAGGCAAGATGATAGATGTGAAAGTAAGAGTGGGGAGGAGTGAAAATAGCAGGTACAGAATAGAGTGGAATAGAAGGACAAAGATAAATAAAAAGATTAATAAAGCAACATATAGAATAGCCCAGGACACACAAGTAAGGTGAGACCAGAGGGAGAGAAACAATCAGTAAGGTAGAGGACCAGGGCAGGAGACAGAAGAGCAGTAAATAAGGTTGAGATTATGCAGGGGTTGTGGGAGTAGTATAAGAGAGGAGAGAAAAGCAGTGAAACCAGTACAAGGAGAAAAAGATAGGGTGGCCTAGTCAGGGAGAAGGGGTTAACGGGGAGTAGGGAGAGGACCGTGGAGCAGACAATATAGACAGGACTCTACAGGGTAATAGAAGGGGATATATAGTGAAGGGCAGACCTGCAGGCAGGACAATAGAGAAATGAGGTAGGGAGAGAGGCTAGGTTGTCTACAGGGGAAAGAAGACGACAGACCCCTATTTGTTAAGGTTTAGGGTAACCTTGGGAGGAGAATACAGGAGTTAGGAAAAGGGGAAGGGCAGATAATGGAGTAGGGAACAGTTATAAGGCTAATGTAAGATAGGGAAGGAGCTACAGGAACACGGAGATGGACTGAAGTAAGGGGTAGGGGAGCAGATGGAGGGTTATGGCTGCTGATGGCTGCTGACAGAGTCAGGCAGTGGTGTAATACATCAACACAAAGTAATGTATTATCAAAACAGTACTGCTTATGGAGAGACCAAAAACACTGAGACATACAGAGCAGATTACTGTGGCTTTTGTCCAGGAGGTAACCCAGGTGAATACTAGCCCAGGACGGTATTGGAGGGTGGATAAGGAAGGTCTTAGGATTCCAAATAGGTCACTTCAGTCTTTCAGAAATATGAGACAAAGCCTTAGACCAGCTGGTAGGAAAAAATAAAATGAAAAATAAATGAGCAGTGTATAAAACAAAGACTGTGGATTAGGCAGGTGAAAATGCTCTTAAAACACTGTACACATTAACACTCTAAACAGATAGTAGGTGAGACAAAATAACATAGGCTCAATCAAGCCAGAAAACAGTCATACAATTCAGCAAATGCATCAGCGTAATCACAGTATAGTGTTAGGCAATAAAAGTTACAAGCTTTCATACAGTTAGAAATCACATTTCACGGGCTTATAACATAAATAGTAGTTATTACAGAGTACGAGTACATATTACAATATAATGACCTTCCCAAAACAAGTTCTAGGGCCTAGCATGCAGGATGCAAGATGGAGATGATGAAAGTTTCGGTGGGAAAACCAACACTCAGAGAGAGCCCACTACCCTTAAGTAAAGGACACATGTAGCTACAGGTGAAATAAACGCTAATCCTGGGAGTTATAGCGATAATAGCTGGCGCTTTGGGCAAGGTTAAAACAAAATATAGTAGTTAAACATATATATTGATAGAGGGACAGAAATTGCTATAAAAAGCCAATATTCCCCTAAGAACAGCTCAGCGCTAGATAGGCAAGTAAAGCAATCGTTTATTGGAGTGCCGGATGTACGACAATGCAAGAGTTTATAAAACTAAACCTTTAAACCACAGCGAATGGCACGGCACTAAAGATTAAGCAAGGCGACTTAGTTGGGTAGCTGGTACAGCAGAGAGGCTTGATATCATTCGCGCTATCAGCAGGCAAGCTAACTGAGGGATATACAACACTGAGGGTTCTATCAATCTATACGACTCCACAGTACGCACTGACTACCAGCAGACATACTAAGGAATAAACAGCAAAGGGGCTCTTAACACTTTATCGGTCACCGCAGAGACAAGGATGGAGCTAAAATAGTATCAGCACTAAGACAGGGAGTAAATAATACTTCGCAAACCTAAGCAAGCATGGTAATGGCTGAGTAACAATTGCCTAGCCTAGTCGCATCAACAGGTAGGATACGGCGAATTAGGCAGCAAGGAGAAACATTGAAGAGTAGTGCAGCAATAAACACCAAACAAATAGTAACTTCCTAATAAACACCAAACAAATATTAACTTCCTAATACATACCACAACGCTAATCTAAACACTAGACTACTACAACGAAGAAACTCAATAACAGGACATTAGAGAGACAACATCAAACATATTATCTGGATCTACGATACACACCACTGCTCCGTCAGCATCCACGCAGCAGAGGGAAAAAAAGATGGCGCCTCAAGGGATTTACCCCTATTTACAAGTTCCTGGCGGAAGTGGAGAGCTAGGGGAGGATAATTAGTTCAGGGAGAAACCAAGTGGAAAGAGAAACTAGCGACGGTGGGAGGTGCCAAGGAAAAGAGAGTAACACAGGCAAGAAGCGTGCCACAGGTAGAGATAGGAAAAATGAGTCGAGATAAGGGAAAGGTGCAGCGTAGTGTGGAATAAGCTAAGTTAAGAAGAGAGGAAGGAGTAAAGAAACCATAAACCAGATATAATGAGGGCAAAGTATAAAACAGAGCGATAGATAAGATAATGGGGGGGAGGCAAGATGATAGATGTGAAAGTAAGAGTGGGGAGGAGTGAAAATAGCAGGTACAGAATAGAGTGGAATAGAAGGACAAAGATAAATAAAAAGATTAATAAAGCAACATATAGAATAGCCCAGGACACACAAGTAAGGTGAGACCAGAGGGAGAGAAACAATCAGTAAGGTAGAGGACCAGGGCAGGAGACAGAAGAGCAGTAAATAAGGTTGAGATTATGCAGGGGTTGTGGGAGTAGTATAAGAGAGGAGAGAAAAAGCAGTGAAACCAGTACAAGGAGAAAAAGATAGGGTGGCCTAGTCAGGAGAAGGGGTTAACGGGGAGTAGGGAGAGGACCGTGGAGCAGACAATATAGACAGGACTCTACAGGGTAATAGAAGGGGATATATAGTGAAGGGCAGACCTGCAGGCAGGACAATAGAGAAATGAGGTAGGGAGAGAGGCTAGGTTGTCTACAGGGGAAAGAAGACGACAGACCCCTATTTGTTAAGGTTTAGGGTAACCTTGGGAGGAGAATACAGGAGTTAGGAAAAGGGGAAGGGCAGATAATGGAGTAGGGAACAGTTATAAGGCTAATGTAAGATAGGGAAGGAGCTACAGGAACACGGAGATGGACTGAAGTAAGGGGTAGGGGAGCAGATGGAGGGTTATGGCTGCTGATGGCTGCTGACAGAGTCAGGCAGTGGTGTAATACATCAACACAAAGTAATGTATTATCAAAACAGTACTGCTTATGGAGAGACCAAAACACTGAGACATACAGAGCAGATTACTGTGGCTTTTGTCCAGGGAGGTAACCCAGGTGAATACTAGCCCAGGACGGTATTGGAGGGTGGATAAGGAAGGTCTTAGGATTCCAAATAGGTCACTTCAGTCTTTCAGAAATATGAGACAAAGCCTTAGACCAGCTGGTAGGGAAAAAAATAAAATGAAAAATAAATGAGCAGTGTATAAAACAAAGACTGTGGATTAGGCAGGTGAAAATGCTCTTAAAACACTGTACACATTAACACTCTAAACAGATAGTAGGTGAGACAAAATAACATAGGCTCAATCAAGCCAGAAAACAGTCATACAATTCAGCAAATGCATCAGTGTAATCACAGTATAGTGTTAGGCAATAAAAGTTACAAGCTTTCATACAGTTAGAAATCACATTTCACGGGCTTATAACATAAATAGTAGTTATTACAGAGTACGAGTACATATTACAATATAATGACCTTCCCCAAAACAAGTTCTAGGGCCTAGCATGCAGGATGCAAGATGGAGATGATGAAAGTTTCGGTGGGAAAACCAACACTCAGAGAGAGCCCACTACCCTTAAGTAAAGGACACATGTAGCTACAGGTGAAATAAACGCTAATCCTGGGAGTTATAGCGATAATAGCTGGCGCTTTGGGCAAGGTTAAAACAAAATATAGTAGTTAAACATATATATTGATAGAGGGACAGAAATTGCTATAAAAAGCCAATATTCCCCTAAGAACAGCTCAGCGCTAGATAGGCAAGTAAAGCAATCGTTTATTGGAGTGCCGGATGTACGACAATGCAAGAGTTTATAAAACTAAACCTTTAAACCACAGCGAATGGCACGGCACTAAAGATTAAGCAAGGCGACTTAGTTGGGTAGCTGGTACAGCAGAGAGGCTTGATATCATTCGCGCTATCAGCAGGCAAGCTAACTGAGGGATAAACAACACTGAGGGTTCTATCAATCTATACGACTCCACAGTACGCACTGACTACCAGCAGACATACTAAGGAATAAACAGCAAAGGGGGCTCTTAACACTTTATCGGTCACCGCAGAGACAAGGATGGAGCTAAAATAGTATCAGCACTAAGACAGGGAGTAAATAATACTTCGCAAACCTAAGCAAGCATGGTAATGGCTGAGTAACAATTGCCTAGCCTAGTCGCATCAACAGGTAGGATACGGCGAATTAGGCAGCAAGGAGAAACATTGAAGAGTAGTGCAGCAATAAACACCAAACAAATAGTAACTTCCTAATAAACACCAAACAAATATTAACTTCCTAATACATACCACAACGCTAATCTAAACACTAGACTACTACAACGAAGAAACTCAATAACAGGACATTAGAGAGACAACATCAAACATATTATCTGGATCTACGATACACACCACTGCTCCGTCAGCATCCACGCGCAGAGGGGAAAAAAAAGATGGCGCCTCAAGGGATTTACCCCTATTTACATGTTCCTGGCCGGAAGTGGAGAGCTAGGGGGAGGATAATTAGTTCAGGGAGAAACCAAGTGGAAAGAGAAAACTAAGCGACAGTGGGAGGTGCCAAGGAAAAGAGAGTAACACAGGCAAGAAGCGTGCCACAGGTAGAGATAGGAAAAATGAGTCGAGATAAGGGAAAGGTGCAGCGTAGTGTGGAATAAGCTAAGTTAAGAAGAGAGGAAGGAGTAAAGAAACCATAAACCAGATATAATGAGGGCAAAGTATAAAACAGAGCGATAGATAAGATAATGGGGGGGAGGCAAGATGATAGATGTGAAAGTAAGAGTGGGGAGGAGTGAAAATAGCAGGTACAGAATAGAGTGGAATAGAAGGACAAAGATAAATAAAAAGATTAATAAAGCGAAATATAGAATAGCCCAGGACACACAAGTAAGGTGAGACCAGAGGGAGAGAAACAATCAGTAAGGTAGAGGACCAGGGCAGGAGACAGAAGAGCAGTAAATAAGGTTGAGATTATGCAGGGGTTGTGGGAGTAGTATAAGAGAGGAGAGAAAAAGCAGTGAAACCAGTACAAGGAGAAAAAGATAGGGTGGCCTAGTCAGGAGAAGGGGTTAACGGGGAGTAGGGAGAGGACCGTGGAGCAGACAATATAGACAGGACTCTACAGGGTAATAGAAGGGGATATATAGTGAAGGGCAGACCTGCAGGCAGGACAATAGAGAAATGAGGTAGGGAGAGAGGCTAGGTTGTCTACAGGGGAAAGAAGACGACAGACCCCTATTTGTTAAGGTTTAGGGTAACCTTGGGAGGAGAATACAGGAGTTAGGAAAAGGGGAAGGGCAGATAATGGAGTAGGGAACAGTTATAAGGCTAATGTAAGATAGGGAAGGAGCTACAGGAACACGGAGATGGACTGAAGTAAGGGGTAGGGGAGCAGATGGAGGGGTTATGGCTGCTGATGGCTGCTGACAGAGTCAGGCAGTGGTGTAATACATCAACACAAAGTAATGTATTATCAAAACAGTACTGCTTATGGAGAGACCAAAAACACTGAGACATACAGAGCAGATTACTGTGGCTTTTGTCCAGGGAGGTAACCCAGGTGAATACTAGCCCAGGACGGTATTGGAGGGTGGATAAGGAAGGTCTTAGGATTCCAAATAGGTCACTTCAGTCTTTCAGAAATATGAGACAAAGCCTTAGACCAGAGAGCAGATTACTGTGGCTTTTGTCCAGGGAGGTAACCCAGGTGAATACTAGCCCAGGATGGTATTGGAGGGTGGATAAGGAAGGTCTTAGGATTCCAAATAGGTCACTTCAATAAACCATTTTATCACCTGCTGGATAGCCAACTGTTAGAAGCCAGTAGGTCAAAATAAGTGGGGCCACCTCCACCAAGAGGCCAGTCACTGGCAGAGTATCCCAGGGCTCAGTACTGGCCTGTCTATTTTTTGGCATCTATTTCTCTGAAGTGAAAGCAAATGCTGAATGTTTATGGCTGACCCAAGTTTTCAGATGATTGAAGTCATATCTCTGACTAACAAAAGGTGCCAAAGCCATGGTCTTAAACTCAGTGCTGAGAAATGCATAATTGTACCCTATGGGAAGTCAACCATCCCAGCTAATTACCATGTTGATAATATGCCTCCAAGAGTCGACCCAGTGGTCAGGGATCCATTTTTTCTCATAGACAATAGCCTTACCTTAAAACACCACGTAGCCACAGTGATGAGGAAATCCTTTTATGTTGCGCAACTTATAAGTAAGGGCACGGCATCAACTTGTTATTTAAGGACATGGCATCTAGGTCCACCAAAGAGGTCATGATCCCTCTGTACTACGCCCTTATCAGACCAGTCATGGAGAACAGTCCTCCCTTTTGTATGTACCTTTTCAGGTATATGCAGCAACTTGAGTGACCTCAGAAGTTCCTTACAAAAAGGATACAAGGCATAAGAAACCTAACTTGAGTGCTTTAAAGTCCTTTCCCTTTACTCAATCTCCTATAGAATGCTGAGGGATGATCTTTGCCTAGCTTACAAGGCGTCCGCAATCCCCACATTTATAAATCTCTTGCATATTCATAAGTCAAACAGTACCAGAAGTACAAGGTCTATGGTCCTGAATTTTGTCTGTGACTTGAACAGAACATTCTGTAGAGATAAGTCCCAGAGACTGCCCCTCCTGTGGAACAGTTTTCCCATCTATGTAAAGCTGAGTTCGGAGAATAGGAAATTTACACCAGGCCTGGCACCCATTTACCTTATAGAGAAAGGTACCCCCGGATTCAGCAAACGTCCATGCAGGAATAGCTTATTTCTGCACAGAACGGACCGTTCTTGTGCAGCACTGCAGCGTGCCATGCATATGTATGAAGGCGCGCTGCTGAGCTCCAAAATGGATACAGTTCTCTGTGCGAGCGCAGGAGGCATGTCCATGCAGTTCACTGATGCTAAATACACACCATGTGCTCAGAAAGTGCAGTATGGGGTTTCCAAAGCCGTACTGGCATAATATTAGAGCTTAGCTCTAATATTATGCCACTATTTCAGTGTCCGCAGGCACTGAAATGTAAAATAGTAGTTCAGTGTCTGCGGACATTGAAAACAATACAGGGGGTGTGTCACAGCCTCTGTGACACACCCCCTGTATTGCTAAAATGCCATACTGCACTTCTGCAGTCTGCAGAAGCAGGTAATGTGTGGAAATGCACATATAATGGGATAAATCCCCCCCAAGTGTACACAAGCACAACCCCAGCTCCACAAAAGAAATAAAGCACATACTGAACATGTCATGCATCAGCATGAAACACACACAGAACCTTGAAAGCCCAATCATTGCAATATGACACAAACACAGTCTCGAGTAGTTTTATTTATTTTACATTTGTTGACCGGGATAGTCCGACTGGATTCATACCCATTTTCAGTGGAGGCCCGGGGAGAAAAGCTCCAAGGTAAGCAGATACAATAAAAACAACGAAAACATATTACAAATATGGTATAGACAAAGAATACATAAGAAAACATGAATAGACAAGTTCAACAGGTCAGAGTTACTCCCTGGTGACAGTCCGGGATAAGTTCAACAGTAAACTGATTAATAGATTTTTCACATTCTTCGTGAGAGTTAGCCAGGCCTGTTGCAGTGGCAAAGCCAGTTTAGTGCCAAATGTTGTTTGAGTCTAGTTTTAAATTGGCCTAGGGAGGAGAGCAGAGTAATATCATCTGGAAGTGAGTTCCAGGCTCTGCCTGCAGAGTTTGCAAAGAGGGAATCACCGGCTGCATTGTTAATTTTGATTGAATTAGTAGTCTGTTCGACGATCGAAGCAGTCGTGGATTGTTATAGGGGGTGATGAGCTTTTTAATTGCCGGAGTATTATCCGGATTATAAAGGATTTTATTAGCCATAATCAGTATGTTATATTGGATTTGACTGGACACCACAATAACACCCTCATAAGGTACAGAAAATAGTAATAATAATAATATATCCCTGTTTATAATGCCCTAAGGGATGTTTAAGTGTAGCTAAGCGGGTGTGTACATTACAGCTTAAACATCCCATAGGAGTTAAATGAAAATAAATAAGGGAAAATGTCCAAGCTATGGTAGTGTAGTGGCTAGAGTAACAGCTTTACATGCATGTGTTAAGGGCTTGAGTCCCAAGACAGGCAATTTATTTTATCATGTGAAAGTAGTGTTAAACTTATTTTAGTAAACATAGATTTTGCCAACCAGGGTAGAGTAGCAGTTCCAAAAGTGAGATGTCAATGTAGCAAAGATGTGAAACCCCCATATAAACACACATGCCCCATACAGTATAGTCACACAGGAATATAATGTAATAAAAGCACATTGAGAGATGTCATGGAAGGTAAATGTAAATTTATAAACGTGTATGTGAATGTTTGTTACATAATGACTGGCCACTAACATACAAAAATGAGTATGCTAATTGGCCAGCCCAAATGAGAGTGCCCATAGTAAATCCAAGAGTATGCAAATGGAAAAAGGTCTGCATGCCTGGAATATTTCATTTGTATATCACCTGTCTGTATTTCCAGTCTGCAGAGATAGCAGTGGTCAAGTGAAGATCTCCATTGTATTTACAAACATATCTCGCTATGTGTTACGAGTCGACAAACTTATAACATAGCAAGATGATATAAAAAAAAATGCAATGGAGATTCTCCTGTCAACAGAGAAAGGAAGAACTCCATTACCTTTTTAATATATCTCAATATGATATAGGAGTTCATCAACTCGTATAACATACCAAGGTATGTAAAAAAAAAAAAAAAAAAAAAACAAATGAGATCCCCCTACCTCCATTGCTACCTATGCACAGCACTGATGTACTACGTAATTGTGGGAACATGTCCCTTACGCATGTGCAGTACATCAGAAATGGCCCAGGATACCAGAAAACTCTGGAAGGGAAGCATGGAGGTATGATACAGTGACATTTTTAAAAAAGGTATATATTGTTTTTCGTAAGTAATTTCCCTGTATAATAGCAATAACCCATGGCTGGGTATGGGCAATGCTGGACCTACCCATAGTTGGCATGGTATGGTCATGAGGGCATTGCCCTCGTGAACAAACCATGCCATCTGTAGATAAATCCGGTATTACCCACACCCAGCTGTTGGTTATTGCTTAAATATAACATTATATATGTGATATGCAAAAATGTGCCTTAATCCGTTTGTATCCATCAGACCTTGTTCTGCCCAGCAACAAAATAATCAGCCCTGCCAAGTCTCAAACCAGGGATGTTGTCCTCAGCAATCACACTAATGTAACACTATACCATTTGACCTGTGAGATGTTATAGTGCTTTAATGAACATATCCTGCATTCAAATCATTTAATGTTAATAAAAAAAAAAAAAAAAAAACAGCGGTCCCAAGTGTTGAACCTGTGACCCTGAAAATTTTAGTCAGAGGAATGTACCAGTACACCAGCTGAGCTATATGAATCAGTGTTTCTTTTTCAAACATATAATGCAATAGAGGCATTCAGCATTAGGGGAAAGTGTTGTGGAACCCTTTGTGCATTGTATATAGACGTGTGTGTGCGCGCACACACACACACACACATATATATATATATATATATATATATATATATATTTGTGTGTCAGATGAAACATATGTACAGTCATAATATCTTTTTCTTCTTTCGGCTGCTCCCGTTAGGGATCGCCACAGCAGATCAACTGTTTCCATTTCTTCCTGTCCTCTGCATCTTGCTGTGTCACACCAATCACCTGCATGTCCTCTCTCACCACATCCATAAACTTTATCTTAGGCCCCTCTCGTTTCCTGTTACCTGGCAGTTTCATCCTTAGCATCTTTTTCCCAATATAATCTGCATCCTTCCTCAGCACATGTCCAAACTAGTGTAAGCTTGCCTCTCTGGCTTGTCTCCAAACCTTCCAACCTGGGCTGACCCTTTAATATACTTATTCCTAATCCTTTCCATCCTCGTCACACCCAGTGCAAATCTTAACATCTTCAACTCTGCTACGTCAAGCTCTGACTCCTGCCTTTTTGTCAGTGCCACTGTCTCCAACCCATATAACATAGCTGGTCTCACTACCCTCTTGTAGACCTTCCCTTTCACTTACTGGTACTCGTCTGTCACAAATCACTCCTGACACTCTTCTCCACCCACTCCATCCTGCCTATACTCTCTTCTTTACCTCTCTTCCACACTCACCATTGCTCTGAACTGTTGATCCCAAATACTTAAACTCATCCACCTTCCCCACCTGTACTCCCTGCATCCTCACCATTCCTCTATCCTCCCTCTCATTCACTCGCACATATTCTGTCTTAGTCCTGCTGACCTTCATTCCTCTTCTCTCTAGAGCATATCTCCACCTCTCCAGGGTCTCCTCCACCTGATCCCTACTCTCACTACAGATCACAATGTCATCTGCAAACATCATAGTCCATGGGGGACTCCTGTCTGATCTCGTCTGTCAACCTCTCCATCACCATTGCAAATAAGAAAGGGCTCAGAGCTGATCCTTGATGTAATCCCACCTCCACCTTAAACGCATCTGTCACTCCCACCGCAGACCTCACTGCTGTCACACTACCCTTGTACATATCCTGTACCACTCTTACATATTTCTCTGACACTCCCAACTTCCTCATACAGTACCACAAATCCTCTCTAGGCACCCTGTCATATGCTTTCTCTAAATCCACAAAGACACAATGCAACTTCTTCTGACCTTCTCTGTACTTCTCCATCAAGACTCTCGGAGCAAACATCGCATCTGTAGTGCTCGTTCTTGGCATGAAACCATACTGCTGATCACTAATCATCACCTCCCTTCTTAACCTAGCTTCCACTACTTGTTCCCATAACTTCATGCTGTGACTAATCAGTTTAATCCCTCTGTAGTTACTACAGCTCTGTACATCACCCTTATTCTAAAAAAATCTGTACCAAAACACTTTTTCTCCATTCCTCAGGCATCCTCTCACTTTCCAAGATTTTAATAAACAATCTAGTTAACAAACTCCACTGCCATTTCACCTAAACACCTCCATGCTTCCACAGGTATGTCATCTGGACCAACAGCTTTTTTGTTCTTCATCCTCTTCATAGCTATCCTTACTTCCTCTTTGCTAATCCACTGCACGTCATGATTCACTAACCGCACATCATCCAACCTTCACTCCCTCTCATTCTCTTCATTCATCAACCCCTCAAAGTACTCTTTCCATCTGCTCAACACACTCTCCACGCTTGTGAGTACGTTTCCCTCATTATCCTTTATCACCCTTACCTGCTGCACATCTTTACTAGCACGGTCCCTCTGTCTAGCCAATCGGTACAGGTCCTTTTCACCCTCCTTAGTGTCCAACCTTTTATACAACTCTTCATAAGCCTTATCCTTAGCCTTTGCCACCTCTGTCTTTGCCATGCACCTCATCTCCTTATACTCTTGTCTACTTTCTTCATAGGTTCATAGGTTCATACTAGGCTATCTGCCCAAGGGCATTTATAAGCCTAGCCCATAGTTATGTGGCTTTCGCCACCCCTTTAGTTTGAATAAAACTATGCCTATTATTTTGCTGTGCATCTCTTTGACAATCCCACTTCGCCAAAATCTTTCTCTGTATACTCTCCTGTACTTCTTCATTCCACCACCAGGTCTCCTTGTCCTCCTTCCTCTTTCCAGATGTCACACCAAGCACCTTTCTAGCCATCTCTCTTACTAGCTCTGCTGTAGTTACCCAGCTATTCAGTAACTCTTCACTGCCACCCAGTGCTTGTCTTAGGTCTTCCCTGAACATCACCTCACAATTACCCTTTTTCATCTTCCACCATTTGATCCCTGGTGCTGCCCTCACACTCATCCTCCTCTAATTGATCACCAATGTTATCCTGCAAACCACCACCCTATGCTGCCTAACTACACTTTCCCCTGCCACCACTTTACAGTCTCCAATCTGCTTCAGACTGGTCCTTCTAAATAAGATATAATCCACCTGTGTGCATCTTCCTCCACTCTTGTATGTCAACCTATGCTCCTCCCTCTTGTTAAAATACGTATTCATCACACCCATGTCCATCCTTTTCACAAAATCCACTATCATCTGACCTACTGCATTATTTTGCTTAACACCACACCTACCCATCACTTACTCATCCCCTCTGTTCCCTTCACCAACATGCCCATTGAAATCTGCTCCAATCACCAGTCTCTCACCCATAGGTATAGTCATCACCACTTCATCCATCTCGCTCCAAAATTTTTCTTTCTCATCCATCGCACACCCATCTTGTGGAGCATATGCACTAACAACATTTATCATTACACCAGCAATTTCTAGCTTCATAAACATCACTCTATCCGACATTCTTTTCACCTCCAAAACACTCTTAGCATACTGTTCCTTCTGGATAATGCCTACGTCATTCCTCCTCCCATCCACACCATGATAAAACAATTTGAAACCGCCTCCGATACACCTAGCCTTGCTCCCCTTCCATCTGGTCTCTTGCACACGCAATATACCAACCTTCCTTCGGTCCATCATATCAGCTAGCTCTGTCCCTATAACAGTCATACTGCCAACATTCAAAGTTCCGGCCCTCACTATCACAGTCCTAGCCTTTACCTGCCTTCGGGCATGCCTTCCCCCTCTTCTCCTCCTTCTCCCAACAGTAGCCCAATTTCCACCAGCACCCTGTTGACCAACAGTACTGGTGGTGGTCGTCAATACTCTGGGACTCAACAGATCCGGTATGTATTTCTGTACTGTTGTCTGCATGTATGATTTGGCAAAGTTTTACGCCGGATGCCCTTCCTGACGCAACCCTCCCCATTTATCCAGGCTTGGGACTGGCACAAAGAAATGCACTGGCTTGTGCATCCCCAGTAACTGGGTTATGTACATTCATAATATATATAGGGTCGATTAATCACTGTTTGCTTTTTTAAGCATTCTGTGATCTAATATAGACCATATATATTTTTTTCTTCTCTTATATTTACTATGTATATATGTACAGTCATAATATATACATATTAAATATAACAGAAGGAAAAAAAAAAATATATATATATATATATATATATATATATATATATATATATCTATAGTCTATATTAGATCACTGAATGCTTAAAAAAGCGAACAGTGATTAATCGACCCTATGTAAGCAAAAGCTTACAATGTCAAAGTGTCAGAACAGCAGTTTTTTCACCAAGGGAAAAAAATAGTTGTTCCAACAAAAAAAAAAATAAACAATTTCTAACATTACATTTTGACATTCGCCCCCACACCCCCTTACTTAAATATACCAACTCCGAGACCGCACTACAGTGCTGAAAACGGCAAAGTACCGAAGCAGCCAATTCTTTCCCAGGGAAAGAATCCACTTAACAGCCGCTTCGATATTTTCCTTTTTTAGCCTTTTATGTTCGACCAAGACGCATTCAAAAGAATGCGTCTTCGGTCTTAAAATATATAAAATATGCAGTACGGTTATGTCTCCGAACCATCCCCGCAACCTGTTAGTGCAAGGAACCTGTACAAAGACTGTAAAGGGGGGGGGATGGGCCACATATACAGACTTAGTTAGAAAGTCGTTATAATTGAAGGTGTGACAGCAACAGTGTGTGTTTCAGCAGACAGTCACTGAAGGATATGATGATGGGAACTGAAATGTCATGCCATGTATTTACTGAAATAAATCCTTGGATCATCACTGTGTTTTACCAGACAAATAGATATAAACTGTTGAAGTGAACAAAAGTATGGTCCAAACATATGGACATTGTGGAAAATCTGGCTGTGGAGAGGTATGCTCAGAACCCCTTAATACAATGAATGTGGACCAAGCCTGACAAAGTGGGGGACAAAGGCATGAAAACAGGGACAGGTACAAAATACGTCAGTAGATAAGCTGAGAAAGTTCATGTAGTAACAGTGTATGTCCTAACCTATATCAACTGAAACGTCACAATTCCAGGACTCAGTTGCTTCTCATTAGTTACTGACCTCAGTACCCACATCATCACATTGACGTGTCGTGCATACATAAGTTATGGGGACCAGACCAAAGATATTGACCACACAACTGGACATCCTGTGAATATGTGGACATAACACAACAGTAGGGAAACTACACTGAGCCACCGAGCAATGTCCAGACTACAATCAGACTGACATAACAGGTCCAGCTCTGTGGCTGTACACATGCAGTAGCAAATATAACAGGCAGTACAGGCATGTAATACTAGTGGAACACAGACACCGGTGTGAAAGTGTATACACCCAAACAAGTGCACCACAGTGACAGCAACATACCAGTAAGCAAACTGAACATGACAGTATAATACTGTGTGAGCAACCACATACCGTTTGCCCCTCACACATTACCCCTACATATACTGTCCCAATTCACAGTATACTGGGAAACCGGAGGTGTTGCATGAGATTTCACAGTCAGTCCCTACAAGCATACAGACCCGCTAGACCACTAGCAGCTATAGCAGCATGCAGAGTCAGATAGGTAAAGGATGTATGGCACTCACAGCTGCTACTCTCCCTACCCAGCCTATCTGTTCGCAATGCACAGACAGACATACTGTCATATGTGCAGATTTCCACAGAATTACCAGGGTGTGGAGACACAACCCTGGCCACCGCTGCATACCATGGTCAGGAGTTTGCCAGGTCATTGTCATGCTAACTGATGTGCATTTGGTAAGTAATGATATATCATACCTCTGCACTTCATAGTGCAAGACATCTGGACAACGCATGACATATGTATGGGACAGGGGGCTGGAAAGAGGGACATAGAACACATAATGGTGTTACAAATTGAGACAGTAGTTGCTGTTACATGTGTTGTTGTAACATAACATCCCTGAAGGAAGTGATGTGTGAAACACCAGTGGATGACTTGTACTGACTACAATCCTCACATTATCCTACCAACCCCACACAAACAGATGTTGGTCGAGGAACAGACCAAACATAATAGGCAGACATCTGGCTAGTCTGTGGACAACATGCCAGTTGAGAGCTATGTCAGAGGCATGTCACTGTCAGATGTCAATTCGCCTAGTAAATTCATGTCCAGACAAACCCCATCAATGTAGCAACCCCCTATGTGTATAACAACGCTAATGACATACAAGCTGTACAAAACTCTGGAGCTTTGACACCATGTTGGTGGGCTGTCTCCACATGTCCTGTCCTATGAAGTATTTCCACCTACTGTCTTTGAATCTGTAGCCTCCACACCTCCGTAATGTCCCCTGCACAGGCCAGATAAATGGGCAATCCCACATGAAGGGCATCTCGTATGGTGGAACTAGCAGCTGTGTCCATGCCTACAACACAATACTATGTGGGCACCTACGTAGCAGCATGGCTATAGCAATACCCAACAGGATAACATCAACCTCCTCAAGGTAGGATGAATGCTTGTGGTGGACAGCAGCAATACACAAATCACAGATTTGTCCCTAGATTGGCTGTACAGGCCAAATCAGGAGCAGCCACCAACTTGGCATCAAGTCAGCCTTTGTCTGATCAGGCATATAAGGTCACAGGTGGAGTACTGCAAGGCTCACTACGAGTACAAATTGGACATCCACCAAGGCCAATCACGAGGCTGTCTTCACATATGTCTGCAATCTCTGAGGCCTCATACCAGCTTACCCTGTTATGGTGGCCAATCAGGCCACATATACACACAACATAGCTATAGGCAACCTGCTGCAGATAGGTTTAGAGCAAACATCACCCCCTGGCTCAGCAGCACTACAGCTAGATATACACAGCACCCACATCCCTCCCCTCATCACCAGTGAGCAGGTACATATTGCCTACTGAAAGGCAACAAATGTCCAAAATATCCATGGCACTTGATAACATCTCTGTATCCTACATGAACTCAGGCATGTGTACCCAGTAACATTACACAACATAGTCACAGCAAGGCTTGGCACCATCCACACAACATCCACATGGAAGATGGCTAATGTCATCTCTTGACACAGACATGAATGATGAGTACAGGAGTAGGACATTATGTAGGCCTCATTGGGGGGAATATGACACCTCAGGGCCAGCAGTGCAATGCAAGCAGATACAGCGCTGATATGTTACAGGGGTATGGTGTGGTTTTGAGTGGTGGCTACTGGTATTCAATGTAGATGTGCAGGTTCTTTAATTATGGTTGCCAAATGTATTGAGGTCTTGTGATGCGTCTCCCATGTAATGTCTGCCAGGTGCAATGTTGCATCAGCAAAGGTCAACATTCTCAGCGGCTCAGACAAATATAATCATAGAAGTCATACTACACAACCATGTCATAATGTTTGGCTAGAGCTAGCAACATCTGCAGGAGAGGATTGGCCTGCGGGACAACCTTATCCACAGGGTAAATGATGTTGGCCTGCACATATGTACATATGAGCAAGTCTGGCATCGTGAAAGTGACCTAATACGCCATTCCTGGCAAAGGGCTGCTGCAGTGACCAGGGACTGCATAGGCATGGCCCTGGTCTTGCAGCCCCACAGGCACCCACCAGGGAGCTCCACAGGTAACTTGGGGCACCCATCCCAGTACAGCATCAGAGTACAGATCCCCCACATACTGGAGGTGGTTGGCACCCAGACAGTGATCGAGGAGTGTGCAGGCAAGGCTCCATTGTTGATTACTAGACTAGTGTAGCAGACATACTTGTAATTGTAGAGTATCTACGTAGATGTGTCAGGTCAGATTGCATTTGTGGATGGGGTTTTCTAATGAACAGACATGCACATCTGTGGTCAAGGACAGCAAATTGTGTAGTATTGAGGGTTGTACTGTACATGTGCGCACATGCTACACCCATCCTGTGCCACTTCCACTTGTGGGTCTGCTGACCATACTCCCTCACACAACTACCTAGGTCCCTCCTGTCCACATGTGGGATGGCAGCCTGCAGCTGGTGAGTATCTAATTGTACTGTTGTGGTTTGCCAGTACCCCAGACATGTGAAGGTCATGCAGTGTACCATGCACTCAACTTTCACTCATAGCCATATTGCTTTATTTGCATGTTCACCTGTGTTGTGGTTAGCTGCATTGCATCATGGTGGTCAACACAAGGATGTGTCTAATGAGAATGCATCATCCATGTAGCGTAACACAAGGCCTGTCAGTGCAAGACTTTTGGACAGAGAGCAACACAATGATTGGACAAACAGCCTACGTTAGGGACGTGTGAAACATTACTGTCATATAGTGGATATAAACATTGTACAGACCCCAATTAAGATGCCAGGTGTTTGTGATGTCTATACAAATTGACACCACAATATGTCAGTATTCATCTTTTCCAAACTGTAATGTGACCTATGACATGAACAAATCCCTTCTACAAACAATCTTTTGGCCACCAAATATGGAGTATACAAACCCCACAATACGCTGGATGCATGTGTGTGCACACTCTTCAAATAATATGTCATTTCAGCAGCTTGTGATTTACTGACAGCATACAGTCTTCTTGTGTACACACCAGCCATCAAGTAAAGGCACTCTAACACCAAATAACAGTCTGCTGTCCAGGTGGGATAACCATGACATATGCTCAGTTGCCTGCAACAGCCATGGCTTGCAGACAACGTACAAAGCAGCAAAGGGATCTCATATTTGAAAGCCATCAGTCAAGAGTAGGGTACAACATCATTACCACAGCAGTCCATACACCATGGAACACAGTGAGATGGTTGTCAAAAGGTGGAGTGAATCTGAGACAATAGTGCTGTTGACAAGAGCCTGATGTCTCTACAAAAATGATGACAACACATGTCTAGACCTGGCCAGGGAGGTTGCCAGGGGACATACACCAATACCGAGGGAGTTGCAGGAACCCCTTGCTAGTACTGGTGTTCTGTACTACCTGTGAGAATACTCTCCCATATGCTGCATATGTCTGGCCTGTGGGGTAGCGTCAGAAGATGGAAGCATTTTCACACACCAAAAACAGCCAGAGTTGGATACAAATTGCAGTTCAGCACATCGTGTCTCCCAAAGGCAGGAGTGAAAATGTGTTATGAGACTAGGGATCAACCTCACAGCCACAATGCCAACAGGTATGTGTGGTGCACAAGCAACACCTCTCATAACCTGAACAGCATCCCCATGGTGAATCACACTGGTGGCAGTGGCCTGTTGTTCCACAGACAGAACAGGGCCTGTAGTCACAGTGGTAGGAATTCTGAAAATTTCCTAATAACACCCACTTCTGCCCAAAATCCATCAGGCGTCTGCAAGAACGCTGAGGATGAGGAGGTGTGTCAGCCTTCAGCATGACAAAGAACTGCAGCATACATCCAAAGCTACCTATGAATGCCTCCACCTGAACACAAACATAGATATGGATTGGCCCAGCCAGAGCCTAGACCTACACCAGATAGAAGACTTCAGTGTGACCTGATGAGGGCTTTGCACATGAGCTGCCCTTGCATTCTGACAGAGTTGGGTGACCTTTGCATGCAAGAGTGGCCAAATAATGCCAAGTCAGGATGTGCCATGATAATAGACACCTTCACAAGAAGAGTGAATGCTGTAAGACACTTACAAGATGCTTCAGCAGCTTATAATTTTAAGTGTGTGCACATGTATGCAATCAACATATTGTAGTCATATTTTACATGTATCACATGTTTATCGATTGGATTGCACAAGTCATATGTCACATGGAAGGTGGGTGACATATTTGAATGCATTATTGTGCTCTCATCCTCTATATAAGAACATGGCATGTTAACAGGGTTGTGTACACTTATCATATCCACTGTAACCTTACAAGGCTGGTGATGTAACAGGGATTGTGTCCCCATACATTCACTACTCGTTTGTAGATCTGACACTCATGTATGTCATTAATCAGTCAAGTCACTCCTCAGATCATCCCACGTATGTCACAGAGAAGCACAGGGGTTATGAGAAATAGAGCAGACATATGTGCCAGATCGCTACACATCCTATGAGAATGTGTACAGTTGTGAGGTATGCTCTGTAGTACTTGCCACTGTGCTATACAGGTGGACAGCAGTGATGTGTACATGGCTGCAGTCTGTGCTGGGGAAAGGCCATCACACACTAACACTAATCACGTATCCCAGAGATTTATATTGTCAGTTACATGTACAACTGGCTACAGTGCATGATGTTGACTGCCATGTGTCATGCATGTCGCCATGTGGGTAATGTGTAGTCTGTGTAACAGATTTGTGCCTCCTCACTTGTGTGTGTGCGCATGTGTGTATGTGTGTGTGTGTACCAGCCAACATCAAAGTGCAGGTATTAATGTACATATTTTGTTGTCTTCTCACTGGTGGCGATGGGGTCTGGGTTCTCCTTTTTGAAACAATGTCATTGTCTCCGCAGACTCTGCCAATGATGATAGGAATACTGAGGTAATGCTGGGGTTGTCAGGGGCTGCATTTGTGCCATTAGTTGGCATCCCACTCTTGTGCACACCATCACTGCACACAGTGAACGCCCACACATACCCTGTCACCACTGGCCATAGATGGACAGTTGGCAGGTGGTGGCATTGAACAGGCTAGTGTGGTGACTATGACAGGTGTGAGTGTAGATACTGGCCATAGCCAGAGTGCAGGCAAGGTCCCACACAGGCGGATGGACAGGGGTGCTTGCAGGACGAATACTGCTCATCAGGCCACTGTTGCAAGTGCCACAGGAGGAGTCATCAGACGCATGTTCTATGCTGTCATGGATGCACAGGCACATAGTGAATGCCACAATACTCCGGGTGGTGGATGCAACTCTCCCTGATGTACGTGGTGACATACATGACCTTGTTGACAAACACCTCCAAAGCTATCCTTGGGCTCCTTAAAACAGAGATGGCACCCATGCAAATAGAGAATAGTTGCATGACCACCAGATCATACACCAGTGCACTGTATGAACACACACATATGCATGAATCTCGCTATGACCAATAGAACCAAGACTTTATCCTCCAAAATAGGAAGCCAGTGTGGTGGTACCCTGCCATACACAAACTCGACAACGGAACAAATAAACTGATGTGGAAAAAGGTAAAGTTCCAAGACTAGAACAACTCCCTTAACGGCCTCAACAAAAGGTTGAGATCACTCATCCAGGTCGTCTAAAGCTAGCTATGAAAACAGAATTGCAGCAGATAGGAAAGACAAACACAAGGCCTTCAGTACTTATGTGGATAATCTCCACAGCAATACCCAGATGTGATCTGAGCTACTGCACAATAGTACCTCCTATACCGAGGCAACAGATATTGCCAGTATACTGTCCGACAGATTGTGCCAGCCTTACCCCTCTCACCCCCACAAAGGACCAATCACAATACCAGTAAATTGCCAGACACCCAGAATTACTGCTTCGCAGGTTAAACTAGCACTGTCCAAAGCCAGGAATACATCTTCTGTGGGACCTGAGAATATCCCTGGCTGTGTTGTACATGAACCACAGAATGACCTGTCACCATATGTGTGCCCTATTCACTCACAGCCTCGCCTCAGGCTTTGTCCCTACCAAATGGCACACTGCTAGAATCATCCCTCTCCACAAAGTAGGAGTGACTACACACCCTGGGAACTATCACTCCATTAGCCTGACTAGTCTTATATGCAAAGCTATGGAATGCATCATCATGGACCTAATAAACAAGGATATAGGGGATCTCCATAGTCTGGATCCCACACAGTTTGGTTTTGTGGAGGGTAGATCATGCCTGCTCAACTTGGTCAACTTCTTTGAGTCAGTCACCAGAGCTGTGGATGATTTCAAGGTGGTCATACAGGCTACCTTGATCTGGCCAAGGCCTTTGATACCATTCCCCACTCTGGAATCATAGAAAACCCACGAAGGTAGGCATCAACCCTTGTATCACTAGGTGGGTTGCAAACTGGCTCACAGGTAGACCCACGGCATGAAAGTAGCTGAGTCCAAGTCAGACTGACGACCAGTCACAAGTGGGGTCCCACAGTGTTCGGTTCCGAGTCTTCCCCTGTTTGGTTTGGTATCTACTTCTCTGAAGTGCAGGCCATCACAAGTGTACTCTGGTTGTCAAAGTTTGCAGACGATTGCATGTTGGGAGCTATTATTAACTACCCAAGTTATGTTGACATCCAGCAGAAAGGCCTCACTGAGACCAACGTATGCTGTCAGAAGAATGGCCAAATATGTGTCAGCATCCCCTTTGCGCACAACTCAGTTCCCATAAATCACTGAGTTGTCCACTGAACACAGAAGGCATTATAAGAGATCTGTGAACACAGGTTGACGGCAACCTCTCTTTGGAGCACCACATTACCACTGTAGTCAGACAGTCTTTCTATGTGGAACATCTGTTTACTAATGGTCTTGCATCCAGGAAGTAGGGGGTCATTGTCTCCCCTTACCCTTCCCAAATTAGGCCAGTCATCGGGTACAATGCCCCATTTGGTATATACCTCAGTGGACAACTACAGAGGCCGCAAATGTACCTCACAAAGATGATCCTAGGCCTGAAACAGTTGTCCTATATGGACAGACTCAAAACACTCCAACTATTCTGTCTCATATCGCCTACTTAGAGGCGATCTCTGCTTGCCCTACAAAGCCATGTCTGACCCAGCTCTGTTAGAAATGCTACATCCAAGGATATCCCAATCCCTCCGCACCATATGCTCCAGAGACCTCAATCGCATTACCACAATCAACAGAACATGCCAGAGGGACAGGTGCATAACCCAGAGACTGCCCATGCTATGGATTAGACGCCCCATACATGTCAAACAGAGCACCTCACTGACCCTCTTCAAGAGAGAGCTGAATGGATGGGAAATAGAGAACTCACCCCAGGGATCACTGCAGTGGCTCTACTCCACAGAAGCGCTGGGAAATAATGTCAGGTGGCACAATGACAGGGTAATCCTCTGGCTAGGCTTGTAAAGGCTCCATGGTCATTAGCCTAGTACACACCTATGAACCTTAACATCTAGACATCTCTACAGAGAACTGAAATGGCCTGCACAATGGTTTAACATGCTGCATGTGAGGCAGATGCCATTGCCACGCTATATAAGGTAATGCCATCTGGAGGTGGTAAACAGGGCATGGATGATACAGCAGTTAAAATGCCAAACAGGATATGTTTTTTGGCCAAAGGGACACAGACAGACAGACACACACACACTTGTCAGTACTGAGAATAGAAAGCCTACCTCTCTTGTTATTTCTACTACAGTGTTATGCAGTTGTCAGACGCACCACAGAGTTTACATGAGTTATCCTGGTCCCAAGTAACTTCTAAGGTGAATGACATCAGCATGCCTAGTAAATTATGGTGATGGGACAGTTACAGGGTGGTACACAAATCAAAATGGTATAACCCACACAGTACATGATGTGCGCACGCACACATGAGCATGCACACACATGCATGCGCTCGCACACACACACACACACACACACTCACTTGCCAGTATTGGGATTAAAACTCCTGCCTATCTAGTTGTGTTTCACAGTTACTTGCATGCGCTACAAAGCTTAATGAACTTTCACATGGCCAAAGCTGCTGATAGCTACACAGCTGAGGTAAAGTATTGCAGGTGGCAGTAAGTTTGCCTTCCATTCCATCCTTACATCGTGCTAGTTCTTTCTGTCTTGCACTTCAAATGGCATTATGGCTTGGCACTTCACCAGGTTAATATATCAATAAGTGTGGCACAGCTGGGAGCCATCAGCAGTACTCGTTCATCACAGAAGTAGCCCCAGTACTTGCTAGTTATGTCCACCCCTCCCGGCATGATTGCAGGGCAGTTTTCTGTGCTGTCACCCATTACACTGGTGCACTTGTTCATTTTGAGGCACTGTTGCAACTGCCTCATGTACACAGACAACCCTTCCCTCTAAACTCAAAACACTCAGGCCTGTGGGAGTTACCTGTATATCACCCAATGTGGATATTTGCACTCTCCAGCAAAGACTAGACTAGCAGGTCAAAAGGATAAGATCAACACATGCATCACACCATTTGGAACACACAGCTCACCATGACACCCAGTTTGACAGGCATGACATACAGTGAAAAGCCACACACCCACCTTTGCAGAGGCACTGAATGGACAGTTACCCGAACAGCACAGACCAGCAAGACAGACACCCACTCAGACCCCACAACATGGTACATGCCAAGGGACATGCATTTAACCTACACAGTGTGCCCCTCAGCTTAAGCTCCTAAGGCTAACCACCTTGCACAGTGCTCATGTGTAACTGACTCAGTAGGCACGCACATATCCCACTCACTAAGTTCAATATGGAGCAGGTAGCCAAATATCTGTCACATGCTAGCATCCAACACATGCCCACAGCCAGTCATGGCACTGCACAAGTACTACGAGTATCACTCAGTATCCATGTGAGTGTGACTGACCTGGGGCACACCTCCCTGGACTACATGACAGGAGACATGATTGAACTCTCTGATTATGTGGTCCAGGCAGGTGTGACAGTAGCCCTGAGTAGTATATTGCCATCACCCAGAATGATGCTGCGGTACTATCAACAGATGATTGACTGCAACATTAGCTTATGTGTTCTCTTTCATTCTCAAGGGATTCAGTATATCTCTACCTTGGATGACATGATTGATAGAACTGATTCCCCTGGATTTATGAAGCTCCATGTTGGAATAGCGTAATTCCGACACGGAGTGGTTGGCGTCTGTGTAGAACAGCAGCTCGCCTTGAATATTAATGAAGTGCTGCTCAACTCTTACACGGACATGGATCTGTGTACAAGCGCAGGGGGTGTCTGAGAGCAGAGCTCTCACAATATACACCCCACTTGCACGGAAGTCAACAGCAGCGAGTGTGTGTGTCTGTGGATACAAAGAAAAAAGTAAAACAGTAAAGCACACACGATACATTCCCAAGTATGTAAGAGCAATATTCAAAATCTGTCCTTATTTGTTCCCCCATCATTATATGCTTTCTCCAGAATGTGTGCAAGTACAAGGTTAGGCAAAGCTCCTGTGATGTCAGTGTTCACACAGTGGAAACATTCATGTATTGTATATAGACATATGTACATATCTATATATGAACATATACATATATATCTATACCCATCTCATAATTTTATATATTTGTGGAATGTTATGTACATGCATATATATATATATATATATATATTTTTTTTTTTTTTTCTTTATAATTGTGTGTGTGTGTGTATATATATATATATATATATATATACACATACATACATATATATATATATATATATATATATATATATATATATATATATACATATATTTATCTCGTCATTGTAAGGGGATCCATTATCTGTATGCCTGGGATGACATGAATGATGGACCTCGATGCTTTGCCAGGGATGGCCTACATATGTCACCCCTGGGCTACTGGATACTGCCCAAGGCTCTTTACACCCCTATAGTGCCTTTTGTAGGCAGTGTTCCAAAGACCAAATTACCACCATAACAGCTGCAAACAAATGCAATCTGAGAGTCATGCTGGTCAGTGATAAAAGTCTAAATCTCAAAATGCACTCGCTGGAATCTCTGTCTAAAATGAAGAACATCAACGTTTGTGCTGTAACAGAAACTTGGTTCAAGGCAGCAGAAAGCGCCCCTGCACTATCAGGCTATAACTCATTCCACACCTTTCGGCCACAGAACTTGAACCAAAGCTCCATAGGCGTTGGTGTTTCCATATTCATAAAGGATGCAGACACCTCCAGACTGGTAGCCCAACATAATGCATCTGAGATACCTCAGGTGCAGCTAACATTGAGTAAGACAGTTTTTCAGGTCATAGCCTGCTGTAGGTCCCCAACCATGTCCCAAGATGCACACTCCACATTCCTAAGCACCCTGGAGAATATTAGGGTCCAAACTAACGCACTCATACTGGGCAACTTCAACTATCCCTCCATTAACTGGGAAAACTATTCATGCACCAATACACTTGCCCGACGCTTTCTAGAATTCATAAATTCCAATGTCCTGGACCAGCTCATTCTTACCCCCACTAGAGGTAGCAACATCCTTGACCTGATCATTACTAACATGGGTGACACTTGCTGTACATCAATAGTCAACTCATCCCTGGTTAGATCCGTCAACAAACCACCCCCCACCTTGGAAATCCACATTCCTCCCACAAAGGTGGCCACCATGAAAAACTTCTCCAAAGCTAACTTTGGGCTCCTAAAAACTGAGGTGGCTAACTTCATGGCCCCCATGCAAATGGAGAATAGTTGCATAGGGTCTATATTAGAACATCTAAGTTTCAAAACTTCGAATGTTCTAATATCAAACCCTATTCAGCGAAAGCTGAAAATATCGAAGCAAAAGAAAACTGAATTTTTTCCTAGGGAAAGAATTCGGTTGTCCGTTTCTGTTGCTTCTGTATTTTCAGCATTGTGGTGGAAAGTTATGGGTCGGGTTCAGGTAAGTGTGCGATTGAGTGTGGGTTAGGGTAGTTAGGGTGCAGGTTAGGTATGTGTGTGATTGTGTGGACGTGAGGGTTAGGGTGGGTTAGGTGAGTTAGGGTTAGGGCGTGGGTCAGTTAAGTGTGCTATTGTGTGGACGTGAGGGTTAGGACGGGGTGGGGTGAGGTGAGTGTGCGATAGTGACGGACCTTAGGTTTAGGGTTTGGGTCAAGGTAAGTGGATAGTTAGTGGTGTGTGTATAGTTTAGTGTAGGGTTAGGTGTAAGATTTTAGGTGTATGTGTGTGGATTGCTGTTTGTTTGGTATGCTTGTTTTGTGTGTGTGTGTTTTGGAACAGCGACTTTTTTCTCTACGAAAAAATTTGCTGTTCTTTATGTTCGATGTTTTCAGATTTCGCTGAATAGGGTTTCGATTTAGACCTTGAATCATACACCAATGCACTGTACAAATACGTACACAAATGCATGGATCTCGCCATACCCAATAAAACCAAGATGCTCTCCTCAAACACAAGGAAGCCAATCTAGTGGTCATCTACCATAAATAAACTCTACAACAGGAGGAGGAAACTGCGGAATAAGGTGAATTCCCAAGACTGGAAAAACACCCATATCAGCCTCAACAATAGGTTGAGAGCCCTCATCAAATCCTATGAAGCTAGCTATGAAAACAGAATTGCAGCAGATAGTAAAGACAGCCACAAGGTCTTCTATAGTTATGTAACGTATCTCCGCAGCAATACCCAGATTTGCTCTGAGCTGTTGCACAATGATACCTCCTTTACCGAGCCAGCACATCCAACAGATAATGCCAATATACTGGCCGACAGATTCAGTGCCAACTTCACCCCCCCAATGGACCAATCACAGTACCAGTAGATTGCCAGGCACCCAGTATGACTGCTGCACAGGTTAAATCAGCACTGTCCAAGGCCAAGAATACAGCTTCTGTAGGACCTGAGAATATCCCTGGCTGTGTTCTACATGAACTACAGAGTGAACTGGCACCTCACCTGTGCGTCACTGCCTCACCTCAGGCTTTGCCCCTACCGAATGGCGCACTGTTACAGTAATCCCTGTCCACAAAGGAGGAGCAACTACAGACCCCAAATTTCCTGTAATCAGGGCTGCACAGGTACAAACCACACTCTCCAAAGCCAAGAACACAGCATCCATGGGACCGGACAACATCCCAGGCAGTGTTCTACATGATTTTAAAATTTGGATATACAAGTGCATCGCTTGCAATCCTGAGTGTAGAGAGGTAAGAGGTGAGGGTTGTCAGTGTATATGAGGCAGTTGCTACATTGTCTCAGGATGGCCAAGTTCAGCAGGTTGCTAGGTGAAAGCGCTGTGAACTGCTCTGTAGACATGTCTGGAGGGGTGGCCATTAATAATTATTACTGGAGCTGTTAGCACTTTTGTGTGCTAAAATACTTGCTACAAAATATATGGTAAAGTGCTAAAATAATCTGTTGAAAGTGCAGGAGAGGAGAGAACTAGCATATCTAGACAAACTGAGGATCAGACTTGGGCAACACTCATAAGCTAACATACAATCCTGGATACAGAAAATCTGTGTCTGGACTAGACTAGTTACAGGAAAGGTAACTAATTAGTACTATTTTAATAGTCACATGTCTGGTATATTATATTTGTATCCATGGTAGTGTAGCTGGATGTGTGAGTGCATATCACATGTGCAACCACCCATGTATACATGTGTCCATTTGTCCTATACAGTGTACTCTCACCCTTGCTAATGTAATGACAGCACATGAAGGCATGTTATGTAAAGGAAATAAAATACACCTGGCATGCAACAAAATATGCAGCCCTTGCAGATCTTGAACCCAGGAACCTGTACACAATAGTCAGAGCATATAACCACTAAGTCATCTGAGCTGTACCGTAGCATGCAGTGCAGTCGGTTTATCCTAGGGAAGGAAGACTGTGGAATCTGTAATGATTTAGTTGTTAGTAACTTGCAGCAGTGTCAGAGCCAAGAGCACCTTAGTTTAATTCTCGACCACGCCAGATGAAGTTGGGGGACCAGTCTTTGGACGTGCATACATATTGGTAATGTTACAAAGGGACCCATGCTACTGACGTATTCTGCCCCCCCCCCACACACACACACACAGTACAACTGATAAGTACACAGTACACAGTTACAAATTCAGGATAAGCCATACACAATGGCCAGACATTCACTGACTTCTTAGCAATATAACTAAAATGACTGAAGATAGTAAAACAACAGACAACCAGCCATCAACACACACAAATGTTTTAATGTGTTTTGCTGTCAAGTATTACAACATCACAAAACATATTTGCCTTAAATACAGGAAGCAATTGACACTTAATTGCATATGTTCTTAAACAGCCTCTAATTACACTCCTCAGTTAACCCCCTAGGGGATACAGTATCACATAATACAATGTAAATTGATTCTTTACATAACAATGGCGCTAAGTGTTCAATCAAACTGTGAAACAGACCTTTTCAGAAAAGTACTTTGTAACCCATTATAGTCCCCATGGTGAAATGGATGAAAAGTAACAGCTGTAGAACGTTCGTCCATGTAATAAATAATATCTCTCATGTTCTAACAGACTGATTCTAAGGCATGTCCTACTATTCCGCAGACCCACCTCTTGACTGTACAGGGTTCTACATGCTGTCCAGCCTTTGCACTCATATGTATGGCACCTACCCCACTTAATGTGTCTTATTCTACAACATCAGTGGGATGATAGGAATGTCAGCACTAAATACTGATAGACCATACCTATTAATCTTCTACTGTATGACAACTGGACAAAGCCTGTCATATAAGTGGAGGACAGAGGTCCAAACACAGGGCCATATTTGAAATGTTGCTGTTATACACTGAGAAAGTTGCTGGTGTTAAAGGGTTGGTTACAGCATCTCTATTCTGAGGGGATATGAAGTCAGAAACACAAATGGATGTTGCCGCTTACTGGTAGCAGTGACCAGAGCATGCCACTGATTTGCCAAGGACAACACCTGTCTGGGTAACACACCAAACATAACAGGCAAGTCTCTGACCATTATGTGGCTAGGCCTACAGTGCAGAGCTATATAGACGCACAACTTTGTCAGACTGACATCCATGCAGAAGGAACATGTGCACACACAGCCTGTAAAACTATCAGTATTCATACCATATAACAGCAATACTCACATTCGGTCCCTAAGTCTGTAACCTTCTCCACCATTTAGTTGGCCTGTCTGCAGAAGTCTTGTAAGAGTTATTCCTACCTGCTGTGTGTAACACTCAGTAGAGCCATACACCTCCAGGATGTGTTCCTCACAGCCAAGGCAAAGGAACAACACCCACATTAAGTACTCAATTATAGAAGTGTGTTGCCATGACATTGGCTATTGGAAGAACTACCCGTTTGCTCTGCATGCAATTAGCATATGGGGATCACCAGTTGGTGCCTAGGCCATCACCTGGTCAAGAGCATTACCTACAAAGGGCATGCAGATACCTATTCCAAACATCTGTCTACCAGTACTCCATGTTGGGAAACAGAAAAACATGGAGCAACCTGCTGATACAACCCAGTGCAGTGTGAAATAATACAAAGGTATGTGAAACAAGAATATAGTTTGTTTTTTTCTAATAATGGGAAATAGGATTTTGAAAGATTTATGTCTGAGCAAGACTTGCTGTAGTGATGTCCTGCTAAACAGCACCTATGGCCATAGCATCTGCCTCTCTCTGCTGTGACATAGGACACTGCTCAAATTCCTAACTCACCCCAGGAAAGGACAGCTCACATATGATAAACACTGGAGTGTCTGGCAAACACTACTGACTGTGCCACTGCTAGGCCAGCTACAGGGATATTCTACATATCCATATGCTACCTGTGAATATGAGTATGATTCACATGTATGTTGTGTAAATCTAAGAGAACTATATAGTGTGTGTACACCTTCCACAGCCAGAGAACTGGCAGATGTCCTTCAAGAATGCAACTGCAGTCATAACATATGGGTTGTCCTGCCTCAGGCAGCCCTCGGTCGGTCGGATTCCAAAGTCTGGGTCCGGCGTCGGCTGGTGTCGCCTCCTCTCCGACGTCAGAGCGGCTGGAGTATAAAGGCATCGGCCGACGCCATCTTCTCCAGTCTTTCTTGCCGCGCGGTGCCCTAAGCAGAAGCAGTTCGCAAGTGCAGGTCGGTCAGCTCCTGTGTTTTCAGTACCGAAGTCATCTAAAAGCTAAGTACCCCATTGGGGAACATTTTTTCTTGCCTCAGCCGATGTGAAAACAAATTGAGAAAGTTAATAATTGTTTGTCCTGTGGTAAACAAATACCTCATAAAGACTTCCATTCTTACTGTCTTCCTTGCCTGGGCCCAGACCACGACGTCTCGGCCTGTGCTGCCTGTGCTTGCTTTAATAAGCACACTCTCAGGCGCCGGGCAGAATTTGCCGAAGACTTTTTTGGTGAATCTTTCGCGTATATTATGCCGGCGGATCAACCGACAACTCAATCTACCAAAAAATGAAAGGACCGGGACCGACATCCTCGGCCCGCGTCCACCACCGATGCAACTCCTAAATCCCCCGCTAGTGCTTCGGTCCCTTCGGAAGTGGTAATTCAACCACTCCAGGCAGACGACACAGCGTTAACACGTTCTTCGGTCTCGGAGACCTCTCCGGTGCCGGTTGTTGATTTTCCTCCGGAAACCGAAGTTCTGGATCTACCCGACACCATTCCCGTAGACAAGGTTACTCCTGCACGTGGGGCTGCAAGGCCTCCTGTATCCATGTCCATCAAGGCCTTTGCACGTGCTAAGGTCGCCAGCCAGGCCAAGGCCCATCCTAAACCTGCTGCTCAGGCCCCTTCTTCTGATAAACAGATCATGTCTCTTGCTACAGATCTTATTTCTCTTATCAGGGGGTCTCAGCCTCACCCAGACAGAGCTTCTCAGCCACCTGCAGAGAAAAGGCCCAGAACTGAGCAGGCTGACAACCTCTCTTCAGATGAAGCCTCTGGGGATTCTGAGCATTCAGATACCCAAGAAGTATCCTTCCAGGCCTATGAGGACTCTGATGCTAAGGAATCAATTCCCTCTGCCTCCCCTCCAGAGGATTTCTCGTTTGGTGAAGTCCTGCACTCTATGAAGGAACATTTTAAATGGGCAGGGTCAGGAATTCTCTGATTCCAGGAAAAGGCTACGTACCTTCCTCAAGCTTCCCCAGCACAGACCTTTAGATATTCCTCCAGTTATGGATGTTTTGGATGATGTTTTCTCTGACTCCAGTGCTAACCCTGATTCTCTCCTCCCTGCTCCTGTCAAGCCAGACAGATATTATAGGGTCCCTGACACTCACAAACATCTCTTTAAGGCCCACTCTGTGGATCTAGAAACTATTTCACAGGGCCCCAAGGGATTGGCTACTTCCACTGCCAAGAATCCACTGCCAGTGGATAGGGAAGCTAGGTCCCTGGAGAGATGGGGTAAAAAAGTTTATACCTCTACCACCCTAGCCATGAGGTCACTTAACTGCCTTTTTCATATGTTTCAGTACCAGGATTTTTTACTGGATGATTTACAGAAAAAGCTAGCCTCTCCTGAGCCTATTGATAGAAAAGCATTGCAGGATCATATACATAACACTCAGCAGGTTAACAATCATTTTCTTCAGTGTGGTTATGATGCATTGGAGGCTTCATGTAGGGCAGCTATGACTGGGGCTGTGATACGTAGACATGCTTGGTTAAAAGATCAGCCATTGCCAGACCATGTTAAAGTAAAGTTACTTGATGCACCTCTGGAAAAACAGAAGCTTTTGGTGCTAATGCACAAGATGTGTTGAAATCCATTGAGGAAAAAGCTAAGTCAGTACAGACAGTCAAGGATTTCCTCCAGGTTCAACCACCCAGGTTCAGCAGAAACTGGCCTTCAAAGAATTGGTCCTTCCCAGACTCTGACAAGTTTCAAAGGGGAAAAAACAGGCGTGCCCGAGGTAGAGGGCAATACCGAGGATCCTACAGGGGCCGCCAATGGCAACCTCCAAATCAAAGAAGTGGCGCAGGCAGCCCAGCTGCACCACAAGGACAATCACAATGACTTGACTTTCATACCGCCTACAAAGGTTCAAAGAGAAGCACCTTTGGACAGAAAATTATCCTTATTCTCAAAAAACTGGCATATCTTAACCAAGGACAACTGGATTCTGGATTTAATAGACAAGGGTTACAGATTCCACTTCCATACTTTACCAATAAGACAAGGCATGCCAAACCTGCCACATCATCATAGGGCAGAGGCACTCACTCAAGTTTCAAAGCTGTTAAGTATAAAAGCAATAGAAAGGGTTCCTCCTCAGGAACAAGGCCAGGGATTTTATTCAAGACTGTTCCTTGTTCCAAGAAAAGAAAACAAATGGAGGCCTATACTGGACTTGTCTACTCTAAATACTTTTCTCATTGTGCTAAAGTTCAAAATGCTGACGTTGCAGCAACTCCTTCCCATGCTGGGCAAGGGGTATTGGCTGGTTACTCTGGACCTCAAGGAGGCATACCTGCATGTCCCAATCAGACAAAGCTGCAGAAGATACCTCAGATTTCTTGCAGGGACAGAGCATTATCAATTCTCAGCATTGCCGTTTGGCTTATCTACTGCGCCCAGAGTGTTCACGAAATGCCTGGCATCAGTAGTGGCACACTGCAGACTCCAGGGGATTCAAATATACCCCTACCTGGATGACTGCCTCATACAAGCAGACAACAAACAAACCTTAATAGCAAACTTGGACTATGTCATTCAACTACTGCAGGCCTTGGGATACACAGTCAACATTCAAAAGTCAAGACTACTGCCATCCCAACAGATTATTTTCCTGGGAGCCAAACTGGACACAAACGCAAATGGCCTACCTCACAGAGGAGAAACAACAGCAGTTACCAGAGTACTTCAAAGGCCTAGCAAAGCTCTCCCAGCTGACTGCAAGGAAAATCCTGCAGGCCCTGGGGTTCATGGCATCTTGCATTCTTCTGATACCTTTGGCAAGACTTCATGTGAGAAAGCTGCAATGGTACTTAAAAAGCTTATGGTCCCAACACAGCCAAAGCCTAGAGGACGTAATCCCACTCATTCCATGTCTGCAAAAATATTTTTTGTGGTGGGCTCAAGAAGTCAGTTAAACAAAGGCATGTCCTTCAACAAACCTCAAGCAGGTCAAATGATTACAACAGACGCCTCAGATCATGGATGGGGGGCACACATGGAGGGCAGATGCAATCAAGGTCTATGGACACCAAGGGAAAGACATCTGCACATAAACCAAAAAGAGATGTTGGCAGTGATGCATGCAATCGAGACTTTTGAAAAATCACTACAACAAGGACATTTGCTAATAAGGACAGACAACACCACTGTCATGTGGTATATAAACAAGCAGGGAGGCACTCATTCTTATCCCCTCTGCAGACTAACAATGATTCTCTGGGAAAAATCCCTGAGTCTGAAGATACATTTGCAATCCCAGTTTGTGCCAGGCAAGGACAATGTACTGGCGGACAAGCTGAGCAGAAATTTCTTGGATCCACACGAATGGATGCTGCATCCTCACATTTTCTCACAAATAAAGACATGGGGAAGACCGGATGTAGATCTCTTTGCTTCTCACATGAATCATCACCTGGAAAAGTTCTGCACAAGGACCCACCATCCTCTAGCCTGGAAAACGGATGCTCTCTCCTTCAGCTGGAATTCCCTAAAAATGTATGCATTCCCTCCTCTGCCTCTGCTGACCAAGGTGATACTGAAGATCAAAGCAGAACAACCAACAGGCATTCTGATAGCTCCAGACTGGCCAAGGCAACACTGGTACCCATTTCTGTTGAGCATAACTCGGACCAAACCGTGGCCTCTGCCCCTATGGCCCCTGCTTCTAACACAACACAATTACAGGACTGTCCATCAAAACCTGAAAACATTGCATCTGACAGCCTGGAGGTTACCATGACTCCTTCCGCTATCTCTCTTTCCAAAAAAGTTCAAGAGATCTTACTGGAAGCACGCAGACCTTCCACCAGAAAAACCTATTCAGCCAAGTGGAAGAGATTCAGCATCTGGAATGCCAACAGGGGTCAGGATACAACATTACTGAGTATACCTCAGATATTGGAATACTTGGCAAAAATGTTTCATACTGGACTCTCATATTCTTCTATAAAGATTCACGCCTCAGCAATCTCAGCAAAATACAGTTGTGATCCACCAGTGTTTTCACATCCTTTGCTAAGACAGTTCCTAAGAGGGATAAAGAATATCAAACCTCCCAGAAAACAGCCAGTACCTGCATGGGACCTCAATTTTGTTTTGGAAAAATTAACTCTTCCTCCTTTTGAGCCAGCAGCAACTTCAGAAATGCAATTTCTATCATGGAAAACGTTTTTTCTATTGGCAGTCACATCTGCAAGAAGAGTCTCGGAGATACAGGCACTCATGGCAGTACCTCCCTTCCTCATTTTTCATCAGGACAGAGTTTCTCTAAGAACCAATCCTACATTCATGCCAAAAGTAATTTCCAAGGTATCTCTAAATCAAGCTATTCACCTGCCTACTTTCTTCCCCAATCCACAAAACAGGGGGGGAAAACTGCTGCATACTTTGGACATACACAGGCAACTGCGTTACTATTTGGACAGAACTAAGGCCACCAGAAAGTCTGACCAACTGTTTGTAGCCTATGCTGCTGGAGTACAAGGAAAAGCAATCTCCAAACAAACAATTTCAAAATGGATTGGACACTGCATCAGATTCTGCTATTCTTTCCATGGAAAAGGTGTGCCAGCCAATATTAGGCCACATTCCACCAGAGCTATAGCCACATCCACAGCTTTCCTAAGAGGAGTGGCTACAAAGGACATTCTAGAGGCTGCTACATGGAGCTTCGTGCATACATTTACCAAGCACTACAACCTGCCCTTATACTCCAGATCCCGAGCA
The DNA here is from genome assembly GCF_019279795.1 of Protopterus annectens. Taxonomy (NCBI): domain Eukaryota; kingdom Metazoa; phylum Chordata; order Ceratodontiformes; family Protopteridae; genus Protopterus; species Protopterus annectens. Next base: position 780,462,856 of record NC_056746.1, on the reverse strand, counting down.
GGCTTTGCTTCGGCAGTCCTGCAGGGCATTTTAGCTACACCATCCCTTTCTTAGTTCCATCCACCCCCAGCTTGGCTATGGTATTCAACCCATATGTTATGACTGCAGTTGCATTCTTGAAGGACATAGTACAGTTTTGTACCTATCATAAATGTAGATGTCCGATAGATATGCAACTGCAGTTGGATTTTCCCACCCTCCTACCCCTCTGCAACCTTCTTTATGGGTCCACTACCCCTTCCTATTAGCTGGGGGTACCTCCTATGGTGTATCTGTTTATTACTGTTGTGCATGTCTGGAATTGTTTATCCATTCACCAAATTTAGCCTTCCTAGGAGGGCACCTGGCATCTGGGGCACGAAACACTGAAGAAGATGGTGTCGGCCGATGCCTTTATACTCCAGCCGCTCTGACGTCGGAGAGGAGGCGACACCAGCCGACGCCGGACCCAGACTTTGGAATCCGGCCGACCGAGGGCTGCCTGAGGCAGGACAACCCATATGTTATGATTGCAGTTGCATATCTATCGGACATCTACATTTATGGTAGGTACAAAACTGTACTATTCCACACATGGATGGACAGGGGTGCTCATGGGTGGATTGCTCCCTGTCATGGCCTTGCTACAAGTGCCACAGCAGGTGTCACCAGACACATTTTTTGGACTATACAGAGGCACAGACACATGTCAAATCTAACACTGGACATATTTTCAGGGTCACCAGTGCAACTCTTCGTGCTGTGTGTGACAACATCCTTGATCTTGGAGAGGCCCACCGTTGTTATGCTGAGGTCCTAAATGGTTGGGTGAGATGGTGGCAGTCCTTGACTGTGGGATGTCTGTGCCACAGCATATGGCATGACATGGTCATCAGCCACGTGGACGTAGGACAACACGTGCTGGGAGTACACTGGTGTAAAACTGTAAACCATGGCTACATTTGTCACTCAAACACACGCAGTCAGAATAGTAATCTCACACACACAAGCATACACATTTGGCACAACTGAGATTAGAACCACTACCTAGATCTTGCTATTAAAGTGCTCTGCATTTATTGCACATGCCACAGAGAAAGTAGGGTGAATTGCGCTCCACAGTTCCTCTAAGGTGAACATCATCCACTGGCCTTGCACAGTATGGCACTGGGAGATAACCTGGGTGAGAATGGCCAGGAAGTACTATCAGCTACAGAAATATACACAGTGACCAACACAGATACAACCATACACACATTTGCCACACCTGCAGTTATCAGCCCTGCCTATCTCATCATTTAGTCCATACTGTTAGAGTTTTGGCACACAGCACATGCCTTATTGGGCTGAAGAGTGTCATCAGTTACCTCTATGGTCAGTGGTGACAGTGGTCCTCATACAGTGGACCTTGGGACATCTACTCGGGGTATGATGGTGTACCCCACCCACATTTGATATAGTACTCACTCATAACCATAATAATGCTATGACAAACCCACAATCACACATTTACCAGGAATGAGATTCAAACCTTTGTCTTCCTATTTAATTATTGCTATTACACTGATATGCATTTTCCGCACATGCCACAGAGCTAGTAGGGTGAAGATTGTTTCATGGCTCTCCTAAGGGGAGCAACATCACCATTTCTTGTAATGTATGGCAATATGCAGTGTATTTGGAGAATGTGGCCTCAGAATTCTGTCTCCTACAAATATGCACATTCACACACACTTGCAAACACATGCACACACACACATATACTCACATTTGCCAGGAGTCGGAGGGTAACCCTACCTGTCTACTCACTGGTAGAACAATGTTATGCTGGTACTGCAAGCTCAAGGTAGCCCATAGGGTGAAGATTGTCACAAGGTACCTTTACAGTGCAATACAGCAGCAGCCCTTAGCAATGGGGGGGGGGGGTGTAGTGAGTGAGAAGGTCCTCAAAGTATTTTCAACTACAAGTTTACAAACTCATAAACACTGTTGTACTCAGTAATGGACACAGACACATTTGTCAGTATTGAGGTCCTTTGGTGCAGGTGTCCCTGGATGTGTACCAGGCTAATGTTCATGGAGATAGAAGAGTAGGGCATGTGAGTACACTGGTGGTATGGTACCTGACATTTGTCAGCATGCCATCTATCAACTACTACCACTTGAGTGATCCCCAGGGTGACGGTTATATTCACCATCCACTCATCTGAATTTCTCTTGAAGAGGGCCAGTGAGGTGCTTTGATTGACATGTATGCAACATATATCGCATAATGTAGCCAATGTCTGGGTTATGGACCTGTCCACAAACATGTTCTGTTGAATGTGGTAATGCGGTTGAAGTATCCATTGGATGCAGTGTATACAGATTGGGGTTTCCTAGCTGTGGCATTTGTAACACAGCTGGGCAGACATGGCATTGTCAATCAAGCAGGGGATTGCCTGTAAGTAGCCAAGATGCGAATAGAACACTTGGAGGTTTTGGCCTCTTTCCATATCAGACAGGTGTTTCATGCCTAGGGTCATACATGTCAGGTACACGTGCAGTCTACCTAGTTGATGAAGGTGTCTACTGAGTTACATGGCAAATGGGCCATTGGACCTGCTGATTGGCCTAATGAGTGGGAAGTGGAGGGAGACGTTGACCTTTTCATTCCTAGATTCCTAGCACCACTCCTTAACGAATATAAAATGCTCCGAAATAAAGTAAAGAAACTCATTATTTTGATCGTCAAAATTACTTCTCTACACTCCAAAACCAAAATAAAAACAACCCTCAAAAATTCTGGAAAGGGATCTCTACTCTCCTCCACCCCAGCAAACCAGATACTCCTACCCCAGACCCAAATGCTCCAGAACATGATTTAGCCACCCAATTTAATTCCTTCTTTATTGACTCAATCTCCAAATTGACCTCCTCATTCTCCAACACCTCTCTACTATCTAATACCCCCTCATCCACGCCCACTCTCTCTACTTCTATACCCTACTCCCCACCCACTAACTCCTCTACCCCCTCTTCTACACAAACTCTATCCTCATCTCCACCACCCCAAAATTCCCCCCCTCCTGACTGCCCCCTCTTCTCATTAAATCCCATACCGACATCTACTATAAAGAAACTCCTTCAGAAATTGAAACCATGTACCAATGCTTCTGATAATATCCGTTCTTACTTTCTCAGTATAGCCGCTGAAACTCTTGCCTACCCCATTAGCGTTTTAATTAACCGCTCCCTACAAGAATACACAGTTCCCCAAATCTGGAAACAAGCCTTTATTATACCTCTACATAAAGGTGGTAACAATAATAACATTACTATTTTCCGTCCCATAGCCATCCTGTCCCCCATTTCTAAACTCTTAGAAAAATGTGTCCAACTTCAACTCCTTCCTCACCTCCTAGACAACCATATTATAACTCCCACACAGCACGGTTTCAGACCTAATCATAGCACCATGACAGCCCTCCTCTCCTTCCTTGAGATTGTAAATAAAGCCCGTGACTCTGGACAAATTGTTTCCACCTTACTTCTTGACCTCTCCAAAGCCTTCGATACTATCTCACATAGCCTGCTCTTAAACAAACTCTCCAAACTTCACCTATCTTCCTCTTCTTTGAACTGGTTCTCTAGCTACCTATCTAACAGAAGTCAAGCTGTAAAATGGAAAAAAGCTATCTCCTCTTTCCTTAGTACCCCTACAGGAGTTCCTCAAGGCTCCATACTGGGTCCTCTTCTCTTCAGTATCTTTATAAACGACTTCCACAAATCAATCCCTTTCTCTAGCATCATCCAATATGCGGATGATTCAACTATCATCTGTTCTGCCTCTTCTATCACTACACTACAAAAACTTACTCAAGATGCTTTCTCTTCCACAGAGCAATGGATGCTATGTAATCATCTAGCTCTCAATGCCACCAAGACCAAACTAATGTTATTTACTCCTTCTAAAGTCATCCCTCCCAACATGAGTACATTCTCAATTACTACTCATCTCAACTCACCCCTTGAAGTAGTGTCAGAGACCAAACTACTTGGGGTCCAAATCGATAACCTACTTAAATTTAACTCCCACCTGCAAATAAACATAAAAAAAACACACCAAAAACTTGGCATGCTTTATAGACAGAACACCTACCTCACTTCTGCCACTAAAATCACTCTCTACTTCCTTCCTAATCCCATCCCTTCTCTATGGCGCCCCACTACTAACTAATCTTCAGTCCTTGTTAAAAAAACAGCTTACCTCATGCTATAACAAAATTGCAAAATTCGCCACCAGCCAAAAGTCCTCCACTCACCACTGTTTCTCCCTCCATAAACTAAAATGGCTAGAACTTCCCAATCAACTAACTTACACTCAACTAACTCTAGCCCATAAACTTACTCAACCCTTCCCTCTCTTTCCTCTGCCTTTAAAATGCACCTACCTAACAGAGTTCTAAGGTCAAATAATCAAAATCTACTAGAAGTACATAAACCGACTCATCCCCAGGCAAAAACCTTCTTTCCTTCAGCATCGCTCGCCTCTGGAACTCCCTACCTCCACTCATCCGCACCACCTCTAACCACTCTGCCTTCAAAAAGTCTCTTCACCTACATCTAGCATCACAGTGGGGAATGCTGTTGCTCCCACCCCACATAACTAACTCTACTTAATTCTCCTTCAGTACCATATCCTACTTTCGTAGCTATGATATTTGTTCTCTAATCAGTATTAATGTTTACATTTATTCTACTACTAGTAGGTTTCTTCTTAATGTATTAACTGTTATGACTGCTATTCTAAATTTGATTAGTTCTACTTTTATTCTGTTTACATAATATTAATAAATCTCTGTACCAAGATTGTTATTGTTACTGTTAAATGTTGAATATACCTTTTGTTATGGAGTTTTTCTCCCCAGGACTCCATTGAAAACGGGTTCTTTATGGCCCAATGGACTATCCTGGTAAACCAACGGCAGTAAATAAATAAATAAATAAATAGATGACACACCCTTAGTTATTCAATGTGCTACATGGAAGGACTTTGTCCACAGTGGCAATGTGGTGGTCAGAAGAGAGGTTGCTGTCAAGCTGTGTTCACAGACCTCCTATAAGGACATCTATTTCCGTTGGACTTACCACCGATGTGGACATTTGTGGACAACACATCGATGCAACAGGGGGATTGGGACACATTTCATGACATTGAGACTTAGGCCAGTGTTTTGACAACAGTTGGAGGGGTCAGTGGCAACTTTATGCAGGATGTTAACATAATCTGGGGATGTAAACATAGCCCCCAATTAGCAATTGTCTGCAAACATTAACCACAGTTCATTCCTATTGGGCTGGATATCAGAGCCACACACCACACAAGACTGGACACAGGACAAGAACCTGTGGTACTCCACACATGACTGTTTGGCAGTCTGACACCACTCATGATTCTTTTGCAGTCTGACACCACTCATGATTCTTTTGCAGTCTGACACCACTCATGATTGTTTTGCAGTCTGACATGCAGTCCACTGCTTTCACACTATGGGTTCCATCTGTGAGCCTGTTTGCAGACCACTTAGTGCCATGGGGATTAATGAATAGATGTGTGTGTTTACCTATGATTCCTGAGTGTGGAATTGTATCACAGGATTACAAGGGCCACATATGTTGTTTTGGACTCCATATTGTTCTGTAGTAGTATCATATGACAGATTATAGGACTGAAGTGTCCACAGCTACCACAAAAGTGGGCCGTGTACAGTAGACATTTGGTAGTTTGCTAGGTGGACCATATAAAAGTGTAGCAAAACCCACCCCCTAATGGACATGGATCACAATGGTAACGACACAACCACAGACACGCACACAGTTGACAGGAATGAGATTCAGACCCCCTGCCTAACTAGTTTACTGCACTATAGTATTGCGCGTTTATCACAAGCACCACGAAGCTTACATATTTGAGAGCTGTCCAAAAGTATCTTTAAAGGTGACTGACAGCAGCAGTGATAAAGGAGGGCAATGTGAAATGGAGTGAGTGGGAATGGCCTCAAAATCATTCACCTACAAACACATACAAGCAGAGACACCTTTACATTTGACAGGACTGTGATTAGGATTGCTACATAAATAGTTATTGCTACTCTACTGTTACACAGTTATCACAAGCACAACAGAGCCTATAGGGCTGAAGGCTAACAAAAGGAATTTGTACAGTGACTGACTGCAGCACATGTTCTGATATTGGGTAATGGGATGTGTACTGGGTGGGGATGGAGTAAAACAGTAATTCCTTCAAACACACACGCACGTGCGCGCGCACACACTTGCCAGGATCGAGATTCAAAACCCTACCTATCTACTTATTTGCTTTAGTAAGTTATGCATTTATCGCACATGCTATTGAGCTTACAGATCTGAGGCTTGTCCAAAAGTACATCTAAGGTGACATACATTAGCAGGTAGTGTAGAGTAGGACTATGGGATGTGTACTGGATGGGAAAGACTTCATAATGGTACTACCTCTCTCTTCCCCATGTGTATGTCTGAATTATTGTAGTGTGTTAGCCTTAGATATGTTTGTGTATCACACAAAACAGATGGAGATTTACCATGTCTCCCACCTACAACTGGCTGTGCGTTTACCTGTCCAATGTGTGTGTATGTGTGTGTGTTTGTGAAGACCAAACAGTTTACATTTTGGTGTGTGTGCATGGACATCTGCACATAACAGATGTCTATGGTCCACTGTGGTGTCAGACATGGGTTTTATTTCTCAAGTGTAGGAACATGCCCAGTATGACCTTATGTATTGCTTGTGGGAATGTACTCCAGTCCAAGGATTTGTGTGCTACAGCTACACCTAGCAAGCTATTTTTGCAGGATATCTGTAGATAGGTTGCCAGTATGGAGACACAATTGGTCCAAACATGGGGGGGTACTGTGTGTAACTAAGTTTCCTATTACTGTATGTATTGCTTGTGTAACATGTTCTGTTTTAGCATAGATTTTTGGACATATGTACTGTTTTACATTGTAATGTATTGTCATCAACTACTGACAGATATTGTTTGCTCACAGTTGTTTACCAGAGAAATACAAGAGCAATGAAGCAGAGGCCAATATTGTGAGACGGCAAAGACTAGACATTGTGGCACAATCCTGCTGTTGTGGAGGGGTGGCTACAGACAACTGAGTGATGAGTCTGTGTAAGTGGTCCAGCACCTTGGTGCTCTGCTGGCTGGGGATCCCCTTCTTGTGCATTTCTCAACTTAACTGTATGGCCGTATCCTGCTGTGGGCATACCTCTCAGCTGTACAGATTTGGCCAGTTTATCCAAAGGCAGGAATGGTATATCTGGTTACTTTCCCTTGACATTGTGGTTTACTACCAGGTTTGTGGTTATTTATTCATGGGTTTGCAGTCAGGGGGAAGTATGAGCAGACATTTGAGTTTCAGACTTCACACACTCCATGATATCCATGCTGTTATGCCCCCCCCCCCCCCCGTAATTCTATCCTCTTCCCAGCAGTATGAGAGCAATATATCAGACGTATTTCTATAGTTTAACCTTTATCACAGGAGTTTTTATGTCTTGGTCCACAATTCAGGACATGGAGAGGCTTGCTACTGGGATTTGTCAACATGGCCTTGCATTTGTTTTCTGCTTAATGTGTTATGTTGTTAGTTAGGACCCTATAACTTTCTGTATGATGGCACTATGGGTGAGCCATGGGCATTTGCCAAAGGCCCATAGGCCACATGAGAGTGATGCAGGCCACTGCATTTTGTCACTCCTACGTTACCAGGCTGCAAGCCAGTGGATTCCCCTGGGGTGACATGGGCAAGTGGGTGAGGTACTCCTGGCAGCCCTAGTTCATAGTGATGCATCAGTCTGGATGTATGCAGGGTGCTGCTTACGGCTAAGGACACACCTGCATGGGACACCATTTCAGCGTGCTGCATCCTGTGTGTATTCCATAAAAGAAGTGTAGTGATTCTGTAATGATTCCCAACAGCAAGGGTATGACTGATGAAATACCTGTAGCTGTTGAGGGGGGGTGGATCGAGTGCATGTGTGATATGGAAGCTTATGGCACCTGATTCAGATATAAATGGGACCTTCTCCTGTCTTGTAATGTGGACATGAGCAGTGTGTCATTACTTCATAACTGTGGCTTTTGTGGGCTGCCAGTGATTGAGCAGACAACCAGTATTCCATATTACAGGGGAAAAGTAATGTGATGCTAGCCTCTATATTTAATTCCAAAGGTGCATGCAGTTCAGAGTTACTTTCTAGACACTGCATAGAGTACTTCCACCTGTGTACTGTTTCTGTGTATGGACCCCTGTTCATAGCCTGTCCAGCTTTCTGACAGTGACACATATTGACATCTGGACAAGTGAGTGTGTACAACTAATAATATAGGTGTAGCTGGGAAGCAGATTGGTTGGCACTGTAGTGTTTGGAACATGGCCCTGTCCACCACAATATTGAACCTAGGCCACTGAGACCCAGCATCCAGGCCTACATGCTGTCCACTTCCAGACATTATTAAACACTCACAAAAAAGTGGCACACTGACCCCTGCATATAGTGGACATACACCAGTTATCATGTTGATTGGGACAGCTCAGTCAATCTGTGTTCCACTGATACTACTCTACAAACGTACATGTCAGTGCCATTTATATATGGGGTTGGGAAGGGGCACACCTGACAACTTTACACATTTGCCCTGACTGCACTGGTATTACTCTGTTTGCTTCCATTTAGTATTGTATTTTGCCCTATCTTGCAGAATGGAGGCATATCAGTAAAGTACACAAGTTAGATTGTAATGGCATACATTTTGCCCGACCTTTCTTTCCGGTCATCTACACCTGTCCTGCTGGTTGAGGCTGGGGGGTGGGTATGGACACCCACAGTTAGTCAAGCCACCACATGTACTGCAGTGGGAGTTGTCACCTTGAGTACTACTGCCTAGTATGAGGGCAACAGTATTTGTTATGGATTTCATGCTATCCCATGTAGCTGTCAGCTATCTGCTGCTTATCCCATTTGGCAACCCAATTCCCTTGCATCCATAGCATATAGATATAACTATCAGAACGTACTACTCCATTCAGTAACTGATAATAAGGGTGACTTACCTTGTGCCTGGGGTGGTATTGAGGATGGTGCTCGAGGTTCAACTATGTGGGACGCATGCAGTACACTCCCTCTACATGGTAAAGCACAGGTAGTGTCATGTTTGGCATCCCTTTTACTGTATGTGCGAGTTGGAGAGAGAGGTATCAGTCCCTGGGTCCCTACAGCGTCAGTGTGTGTGCTATGCGTTGCCTCTTTGCCAAGGCATAGGCATACTGGGCACACCTCTGTCTGCCTCTAGGGGCAGGCACAGGAAGTTCCTCCTCCAAGTCCCTCTGTGCCTGTGGTGACCTTGGCAAGGGTGGGGGACAGGGCTGTGTGGCCCCTCCCTGTGTTGTTCCTGCTGCTGCTTTTTCCACAGGATCATATTGTGTAGCATGCCACATATATAAACATATGTCCACATGTAGCTGGAGAGTACTGCAAGGCTCCACCGGATATGCCAAGGCAGCGGAACTGTGACTTGAGTATCCCAAGCAAATGCTTTATAATGATCCTGGCTTGTGCATGTGCCTCATTATGGCATTCTTGTTTGGCGGTGTGTGCATTTTTGATGTCAGCCATGGCTCCAGTGCATAGCCAGCATCCCCCACTAGATGGCCAATTGGGATTTCCCCCCTGGTAAATGCCTGATACAGCTGTGAGGCATACCAGATGTGGGAATCATGACAGCTTCCAGGGCTGGCTGGGCATCACGCAACCTGGCAGTTGATGGAGGGGAAGCCCTTGCAGTTGATGTAGACCCTACCCCCACTCACAGGGTTGTGCTTTGATGTGTATATGCATACAGTCTATAGCAGATACTACCTCAGGGTATTCTGCTATATGGTAGAAGCGACCCATTATGCTGTTCAATGCCGCATGGGTGCTGGGGAAATATATGTGCTCACTGGCTTGTGGTAGCATAGCATCCAGGAACTGGTGGAGTACTCTATGCTGATGGCTGTGAGACCCCCATGATATCCCCAGTTGGTCTTTGGAAGGTACCGGTGGCTAGTATTCTTAAGGCTACACATTACCTTGGTATCGACTGGGATAGGTTCCCCTCTGTTGGTTCTGGATCTGAGGCAAGGCTGGCACAGCTCGATGATTTGCTGTAGAATGTCCCTGTCCACCATATAGCACTCCATTATCTCCAGCTCATGTAGCCCCTGGTTGATTACCCTGGGTCTGTACAATCTTTTTTTTTTTTTTTTAAACCTGTTTTTCTTCTTCTTTCGGATGCTCCCATTAGGGGTCGCCACAGCAGATCAACTGTTTCCATTTCTTCCTGTCTGCTCCATCTTGCTCTGTACACCAACCACCTGCATGTCCTCTCTCACCACATCCATAAACCTTATCTTAGGCCTTTCTCTTTTCCTGTTACCTGGCAGTTTCATCCTTAGCATCTTTTTCCCAATATACTTTGCATCCCTCCTCAGCACATGTCCAAATTAACGTAATCTTGCCTCTCTGGCTTTGTCTCCAAACCTTCCAACCTGGGTTGACCCTCTAATATACTTATTCCTAATCCTGTCCATCCTCGTCACACCCAGTGCAAATCTTAACATCTTCAACTCTGCCATGTCAAGCTCTGACTCCTGCCTTTTTGTCAGTACCACTGTCTCCAACCCATGTAACATAGCTGGTTTCACTACCCTCTCGTAGACCTTCCCTTTCACTCTTACTGGTACTCGTCTATCACAAATCACTCCACTGTTCTCCACCCACTCCATCCTGCCTGTACTGTCTTCTTCACCTCTCTTCCACACTCACCATTACTCTGAACTGTTGATCCCAAGTACTTCAACTCATCCACCTTCACCACCATCCTCACCATTCCTCTATCCTCCCTCTCATTCACATACATATATTCTGTCTTAGTCCTGCTGACCTTCATTCCTCTTCTCTCTAGAGCATATCTCCACCTCTCCAGGGTCTCCTTCACCTGTTCTTTTTTAAACCTGTTTTTAATGTGTTGCAAATGTATTGTACAGATTTTCTCCCTGGGCCTCCACTGAAAATGGACCTGTGTCCAGTCGGATTTTTCCAGTACACAAATGTAAAATAAAAATAACTAGATAAATAAAAATAAATTCTCCTCCTCCTCCTCACTGCAGGTCGGTTGTCCGCATTCTCCTCATAAACACCCCTAGCCTGTTGGACACATTGGTAAATCAAAGCCACAGCAAGCCCCTAACATGTTTTGTTACTTTTGTTGAGTTTAACATTTCCACACTTGTGTACACCACACTTGTGTACACCAGTGGCGTAGTGTTTGTGGGGGAAAAAAAAGTCTGTAAGGTGTTTGCATAGTTTATAGTGGTGTGCTGGGCTGCTGCATGTGTAATTCGTTGATTCTGATACATTCCACCTGCCAGCCATGGTAGTTCTCCTTGATTACCTTCCTACTGCTTTTTCCCCTTCCCATTTCCTCCCTGTTTAAGCCCTCCCCCCCCCCCCCTTTTTTTTTTTTTTTAAACTGGTTGTGCGCCTCTCACACACGTTCAGGTAATATAAACAGTGCTAAGCAACTTCAGACACACTCCCTTCCTTAGCTATGCTTAGCTAAGGCAAATACTGGACTCGGGGCCAATGAGCTTACAGTAAGCATGACATACCCCCTGATGAAGTCATCAGGTTCTTATTTCTTACACTGCTGTGTGCCTGCACCTACACTGTTAGGTGCAGGCTGACAGAAGAAATCTGATTCACCATTAATTCCCTCATTTACATACCCCCAGTGTAGGTCCATAGTTATTGCACTCAAGCACACCCTTTCCTCTTTAAAATTGTGTCTTTTTTTAATTTTATTCTTTATTTTTCCCACCCCCCTGTTTGCGTGTGGCTGCCTGAGCTTAAACGGCTAAGATTGGCCAATAAATAAAGTTTATTTTTAAAACAAATGAAACGTATTATGTGAAGTTGTTCAGTCTCGCCATTCATTCTTCACTGATGGGTTCGGTGCCGATCCTCGGCTCCGACATGGCCGACTAGCAAGCACAAAGTACTTCAGTAGCTCGAGAATCAACCCCTTATCCCACAATGCACTGCTGGAATTACCTTCAGATCTAGATTGCCGCGGCATGGATCTCTTGGTTTCCAGCGTTGCTCGAGACTGTTTTTGGGAGTTTTCAACTTTCAGCAAGTTATATTTTTCAATTTCTTATATATCTTTGATTAATTTATAATACTTGATATTACTAGCTAGTACATAGCTGTTTTCTGTGTTCAACCCCCTTTCCACAGTAAAATCTTTCTTTGCCTTCAGCCCTTTGGCCTTAGGACCTCTTTTTATAGTTGTTAGTCAGTGTTCCCTGTTTGGGACTCTTGTTTTTGGATTACTTAATCCTGTTTATATTGATATAGTTGTTAGTTGCCCCTTTTGGGCTGTGTGTGTTTTGTGTGAGTTAGTTAATATTTCTAAAATAGCTCATAGTTAAATAGTGCGTTCCATTTAGTGGAAATTGTAAAATGTCTGAAGAAAAAGATAAAATCCAAAGTCTGGGTTTAAAAAATGCCCAGACTGCAGACAGAAAATGTCCGTCACGGATGCCCATGTGCAGTGTGTTTACTGTTTGGGTGAGGTGCACCTGCAAGAGTCATGCAGTATCTGTCACTCCTTTTCCACCAGAGTGCTGGCAGAAAGGAAGAGGAAGTTAATTGATAGAGGTATTATCAAGCACCCTTTTTCTGAGGCATTGTCTGACCTGGATGGGGCCAGCAAATCATCCAAATCTTCCTCTGAATCTAGGTCTAAAAAAGGAAAAAGGTCAGAAAGTGTGGTGACTTCGGCTCGTCTGCCTTCAGAGCCGACAGTCTGTTCTTTTCGGAACCGTGACACTGCTCTGGAACCGGTTGCCGAAAAACCTCCATCCATACTGCTCCAATTGGCTCCATCTGTTCACTCTTCCAGGTCCTCTGTCAGCCTTTCTGATCTGGATATGGACCGACTGGTTCAGAAACTGTTAAAGGCACCAGGCCTAGCTAAATTGCTGTCGGCTCAGACCCAACCGTCGGAGCCGAAGACCACTACTCTTGAATTGTCTGCTCCTCCTCCGAGCCATACTGGACCTTTGGAGCCAGAGGAGGCCGACCTGATGATTGTGGATCCCTTGGTGCCGACACATACTCTGGTGTTGTCGGCTCCATCTGCTCGGACATTCTCGGCGCCGACCGGGGACTCTAGGAGCCGACACTCTCCGGTCGGGTTCTGGGAGGATAGCTGCACTGACTTGTTGGTGCTGACTCTTTCTCTCGGGGCCTCTGCTTGGGAGCCCTCGGCTTCGGTGTGGGAGGAGATCGTGGCTCCGTCGGATCCGTCACCTCCTTCTCATCAGAGCTGAGGTGCATTCGAAGCCATGAGGCAAGTGTTGTCTCCTAAGACGTCCTCATCTCAAGGTCTGGCCTCTTCTTCCCCTAAAGTGCCTGTCAGTTTCTGTCTCCTCCGGTCATCCCAAGCGTAGAGACCCTGAGCCTCAGGTAGCCCCACAGGGTGCTCCCTGCTCTTCTGAGATCTCTCCAGAAGTTCCCCCTGAAGAGGTTCCCAGGAAGAGATCATGCAAGAGGAGGCATTTGGACTACCCCCAGGAGTCTCTCACATCGGGCACCGACTTGGATGAATCAGAAGGGTCCCCTAGATCCCCATCTGAGGACATCTCCTTTGCAGAGATTCTTGAAATTCTTAGGCAGAGGGGTGATTGGCAGTCCAAGAGCCCTACTGAGGACGAGTTGGTTCTCCTGAAGGTGTTCTACTCTCAACCTTCCACCTCTTGGGTATCTCCGCTCTACAATGAGCTTATGGATCTGGTCTCTCGTAGGGGGTGGGAGTCACCAGAATCTATGGAACCTGTTCCTAGGAGGCCTAATAAGTTTATTTCTGCCCCCGTGGATAAGTCCTTTTTAACCAAGGGAGTCCCTGTTGATGCCATGGTGGTGGGCGGCAGCCACCAAAATGGAAATGTCTGAGACTTCTTCGTCTATCCATCCTCCTAACAGAGAATCTAGGATCATGGATAGATATGGGAAAAGCATGTTCAGTTCAGCGACTTTCTCACTCAGATCACTGAACTACTTGACACATTTTACCAGACTGCAGAGAGATCTCCTTAAGGAGTTGGGAGATACTCTTCAGGGTGCTGTAGCTACGAGTTTATCTGACAAGATTGCCACTCAGCTCTCTACCCTCAATTCGATAGTCAACTCGTCCATGCGTCTCGTATCTTACGCAGCTGATGGTTTGAGTAGAGCCGCAAGTAAAGGAATCGCTCTTTGTAGGCATGCCTGGATGCGAGACTGTTCCTTCGCAGAACCCTTCAAGTCTTCCTTTACTAATACCCCATTTGACGACTCATCTTTGTTTGGGCCAAAGGTGAAGGAGACTTTGACCAGGTGTGAGCAAGAAGGAAAGACTCTGTCTGCCGTCGGAGTCCGTTTTTCTAAAGGTCAGAGGGGAGGAAAGATGTGGTTCTGCAAAGCCCAAGGAGTCTTTCAAGACACACGTTTAGAGCCCCCCCTCCAGAGGCAGAGGAGGGGGTTTCAATAGAAGATGCAGCCCTCACGGCAGAGGGGGTCCGTAACACCAGGGTGACAGATCATTTCTCTGGTCAGTCCTACCAGCGCTCCTGAAAGGAGGCCCAGCTGTCTTACTCTGGAGGCAGTCGGGGGTTGCTTATCATTGTACCCAAAAGCCTGGCTAAATATAACAAATGACAGTTGGGTACAAAGTATCCTTTCCAGAGGGTATTTCATACCGTTCTCTACCCAGCCCCTTCCTGTCAAAAAAAATCCCAGACGTTCCACCCAGTCACATGGGACAAGCAGCAATAGAGGTATGCCGATTGCTAGAAAGAGTCATCCAGCCAGTCCCGGCAGACCAGACAGGATTCGGAACTTACTCAAGATTCTTTTTGGTTCCAAAGAAAACAGGGGACTCGAGACCCATTTTGGATCTCAGCAGACTCAACTAATTTGTGAGAAAAGAGAAGTTCCGAATGGTCACGCTACAGTCCATTCTCCCGTTTCTAGGGAAGGACAATTGCATGTGCTCGATCGATTTCAAGGATGCGTACTACCACATAAAGATGGCCAGGCCATCCAGAGATCACCTGAATTTCCGGCTGGGAGCCAGTCATTGTCAATTCCAGGCTCTGCCCTTTGGTCTCACTACAGCCCCCAGAGTGTTCACCAAGTGCATGGCAGTAGTCACGGCTCACCTGAGGCGTCTAGGATTCCAGGTGTTTCCATATTTGGACGAGTGGCTCCTTACCCCCTTCACCAGGCATCAACTTCTTCAAGCGAGAGAGGCTACTCTGACACTCTGCGATCGGCTAGGCATTACAGTCAACTTCGAAAAGTCTGCCTTGTTGCCATCGCAGCATATCATTTTTATAGGGACAGAATTAGACACGTCAACAACCACTCTGTCTTCCTCCAAAAAGAATTTGTATTCTTCGCCAACACATCATGTGTCTGATAGCAAAGAACAGAGCACCAGCTGCAGAGGTATTGAAAGTTCTAGGATTGATGGTGACAGCTATTTTAGCAATCCCGTTAGCAAGGAGGCATATGAGAATCCTTCAGTGGCTTCTATTCACGCAATGGTCGTACCAAGAACTTCCAATGAGTCACATGATCCAGATAATGAATTCCTGCAAGAAGGATCTTCAGTGGTTTTTGACGTCTCTTCATGTCACAATAGGACGTCCCTACAAGCTCCCCCCTCCAGTTGCCACTGTGACCACGTACGCTTCCCTGATAGGGTGGGTAGGGGGGCTTTTTCAGGGAAAGACTGCCCAAGGCACATGGACAAATCAAGAATCACATTTGCATATCAATGTCCTGGAGATGAGAGCAGTACTTCTAGCGTTGCAATACTTTCAGGACTCTCTTCCTCTAGGGACAATTGCAATACAGACAAGACAACATGTCAGTGGTCTGGTACCTGAACAAGCAAGGTGGGACCAAGTCTTATCCCCTTTGCCGAGAAGCCGTCAGAATATGGCAGTGTCATCTCAGCGCTTTGTTAGCAACGCACTTCCCGGGCAAATCAAGTGTCAGCAGACAGACTGAGCAGAGCAATTTTATTGCCCCACAAATGGTCCATCAAACAAGAGATTGCGGACAGGATCTTCTGCAAATGGGTCAAGCCTTCCTGCGACCTGTTTGCCAGTCACATCAAGAACAAATGCAGAAGCTATTTTGCCCTGATTCCCATGCCAGGTCATTCCCCGAGGGATTCTGTTGTCCACGATTGGCCCCTGGGTCTCCTCTATGCATTTCCACCAATTCCCCTGATACCTAGATTCTTACAGAAAGCAAAGTCGCTGGAACAGACAGTCATCCTTATAACCCCTCATTGGTCTTGGCAGATTTGGTTTCCGTTTCTTTACCATCACATTCTAGAAGATCCATGGATCCTGGACCCGGTTCTGGACTTGACACATCCGTCAGGGGATCTTCATCCATCCTTGCAGACACTGAAGCTAACCACTTGGCTGCTCCAATTCCCCGCATAGCCAGGATCTATAATCTTTCCCATGACACTAGTCAAATTTTGTTGGCTTGCCATAAACCTTCCACTAGAAAATTGTATCGTAGTAAGTGGAAGAGATTTTCCATTTGGGCTTCTTCCCACAACATTGACCCTTATCAAGCGCCATTGTCTTCTGTCTTACAATTCTTGACAGAAATCTTCAACAAAGGAGCAGCGGCTGCTATGGTGCGAGTGCAATTAGCTGGAGAACAACTGAAAACCAACGGACCAAGTAACGAAAAAGAAAAGCAAACCTACTTATCCCCAGTCCAGATAAAAGTAAACGCAATAAGTACTGCGACTTATAAGCAAAAGCCGGTTAATATAAAGTGTAAGTCCAGGAAACTGCACGACCAAGTAGAGGTATTTAACGCTTTATTGAACAAAACACGTTTTCGCGGTGCACCAGGTCACCGCTTCATCAGAACGATAATCAAACAAAACAAAGTTTACCACCATAAGAGTTTTTAAGCCAACGTAAATTACATGGCAATTAAATTAAACACTATTTAAGGGAGCCAAAACCCTTTTTAGTGTAATACTTACATGCAATAAATAAATACAAGTACAACCACAAAGTACATGGGAATATTGTTCAAAGGCTAGAATAAAATTCAGGATAAAAATATTAATACTAAAATCATACATAGTTAAAAATATTTCATTAAAATGTTTACAAAGTTTAACATAAATGTTGAATTAGTAATTTCTTAGCGTAGTTAAGAAATACTTTAAAATAGTATAAGAGGTACCAAGCAGTCAAAAAATCAAGTGTTATACAGACTTATTCATTTGGTATGAGGAACTAGTATACATCAAACCTGTCATTAAGGTTTGTGTAAATGACGGGTAAGAGAGTCCAAAATACAATTATACAAAGTACATGCTACACACTAACTAATATCAAGTGCCTACAAAAAAGCTGGCAGGTAAATCATAACTGTAAAAGTAGTGCCTATAAGAAGCCAACTAGAAACAAGCTACCAAGTCATCTTGGCTTCTTAGTCAAACATCCAGGTAACTACTGATAACAACTAAAAATTAAATACATCCACTAAAAAGTGGTGACAAATCCTTATGTTGTAGGCAGGAAGCTAGTGTTTGTTAAGACTGTAAAATGACAAAGTGATATAATAGGCACATGTTTGTCAGACTGTAGTGTAACAGTGTGTTTTAAAGGTGTATGTGTATATGTGTTTATACGGATTTAGGAAACTTTAGTTTAAGGAACTGTATTATAGGAGCTACAATTTAGAGTACTTGTATCCAAAGTACTCGGAGGACATCGAAAAACTTATGACAGAAAATACTCAGAAGGGGAAAGTCAAGGGAGTATTATCTCAAATAACTCTTCAATTTAAGAATACAGGAAATGTTACAGTATTCATTAAGACCTGGAATACTGAAAGAATTCAATAATAACTGCCATTCTAATTCACGTGTCTCAAGGAGAAGGTTAACTGGGCCACCTCTAATAGTCAATGGTACTTCATCAATGGCCAAAAAACAAAACGTGTGTCCTGCGTGTTTTACACAATGTCTTGCTAGTGCGTTACCCTCATTTTTAGTTCTTATAGCATACAAATGCTCATATATCCTATCCCAAAATCTTCGATCTGTTTTTCCCACGTAGAAAGCATCACAGCAATTACATAGGGCCAGGTACATGATAGATTTTGAAATACAGTTAAGTCTTTGGTTAATGTAATATTTCCTGTTTCTTACCGCAAAAAAATTGCAGATATTTACATGTTGACAATATCTACAGGTCCCACAAGTAAAAGAGCCTTTAGACTTAGTGGTGTTGTCTACCCTATTGTTGTTTTCAAGTATTGATTTTAAATTATGCCCTCGTTTGTATACAAATCTTGGAGTAGAGCCTAATTTTTCGTAAAGTGACTCATTGTTCAAGATAAAATGCCAGTTTTTTACTAGTATATGTTGAATATCAGCAGAGTCGCTGCTAAATGTGGAAATAAAACTAATGTTATAAGTTGAAGACATGTTGTTGGCTCTGGAGTAATTCCCCAGAGGAAGGGAGGAAACACTGTCATCTAAAGGGAGTGGTCTGTCCTCTTCGACTGGTACTAACTTGTTAAGTAATGGAGGGTACCAACCATTAGAACGCTTGTAGTTGATCTCTTCCAGAAGATCTAAAAATAAGTTAATAGGATACTCTCTACTTAAAAACATACCTTTTAGTTTATTGCATTCCTCTATGAAAGCACTTTCCCTACTGCACATTCTAGCAGCCCTAATTAGTTGGCCCTTAATAATGGCCCTCTTCTGCTTAAAAGGATGTAAGCTATCAAAATGCAGGAAAGAATTGCAGTAGGTTGTTTTTCTGTAGATAGTAGAGGAATATTCTGAGTTAGATACGTCTTTGTATAGTTTTACATCTAAGTAATCTATCTCAGAAGCTGAAAAAGTAAAAGTGAAATTGAGAAAAGAAGTGGATTCATTTAACAAATCCATCAAAGAAATTGCATCATCTAAGTCACCCTTAAACAAGATAAATAGATCATCAAGGTATCTAGTATAAAAAATGATTTTACTCATTATGTTAATATTAGAGAGGATAACAGTCTTCTCCCAATATGCCATAAAAAGGTTAGCGACAGAAACACCACACGGTGAACCCATCGCTATACCTTGTTTTTGCAAGTAGATCTTATTGTTAAAGGTGAAAAAGTTGGAGGTTAAAATGATGTTTAGAAGTTCTGAAACTAAATCGATTTCTTTTTCAGTGGCTTTTAAATCCCTAAGCATGTACGAAATCCATTCCACTGCCTCAAGGTGTGAGTGCAATTAGCTGCTATATCTAATTTCCATCTAGGAATCGATGGTTTGAATATTATGGCTCACCAATTGTCTAAGGCTTTTCTAAAAGGTTCTTCTCACATGAGGCCTCCAGTGAAGACACCTTATTCCCCCTGTAATTTGAATTTTATGTTATCTCGTATCATTCTTCCTCCTTTTGAGCCTGCATCCTGTTGTGAACTAAAAATCTGAAGTAGGATGTTCATTTGTCAGCAACCTGTGGGTTATGGATCCGAGCTCCTAGCTCCTCCCTTCACCCATAATCCCCTGCTAACCCTCCATGACCTCAGATCTAGTTTGCCGCGCTTGTGATGGCTGGATCCTTTTTGAGCTCTACAGATAAGTGAGGAAAAAGTTACCTTTTTCTAAGTACTTTTCGTCAGGAATTTCTTTTTTAATACTTTTAAAGTGTGTCTGAGTTAGGTTCCTTATTTTTTTAATTAGTACCCTCCCTTTGCTGGTCGCTAGTGTGTGAGTGTTTGTTGCATGTCTTTTGGGGCCTGTGTGTAGTTTTTTCTTTTTTTAGTTTAAAAAAAAAAAAAAAAGGAATGGCTGAGGCCCCAAAAGCCATATTTTCTAAATGTACCAAGTGTGGCCATAAGCTCTCCCCGGCTGATGGTCATGGTGTGTTCGGTGCCTTGGGGTTGAACACCTCACCTCGGGCTGTACTATCTGTGCAGCGTTCAACCTCAGGGCACTGAAAGAAAGGAGGTCGAAGCTGGTCCTGGCGGGACTTCTACCCCCGGATTCAGCTTTGGCCTCCGCTACCTCTGCTGCTCCCGTGGCTCCACCACAGCCTGTGGTGGCTGCCACTCCTGCCCCCCTGCCTCCCGACTGGGACTCAAACTCCCGCTAAAGTGTCGGAGGACAGGGAGGCCAGGAGGGAGAAACGGAGGGAGAAGCACCACAAGCAGCGGGCCGAGACCTACGTTTCGGCCCCGCCAGCTAAGCAGCCTTCTCCCTCCACTGCTTCTAGGTCTCCTCCTCCTCGGCTCCGATCCCCTTCTTTCTCCCCGGGGCCCGAGGAGGAGGAGACCCGATCTCCGTCGAGGTCATCGAGGCGGCATTCCAGGCCTGCCTCGGTGGCCTCTTCGAGATCTACCTTCAGTTTATCAGATGCAGACTTGGACCAGATGATGCGAAGGTTCATCCAGGCCCAGCTGCAAATGGGAGTGCTCTTGCCTCCCCCCACTCAGGGGGGGCTCGACACCTTTTTTCCACCCAATTGCTCCTTTCCCGACCCGCTACCCGGGTTCGGAGCGCTCGGAGCCGAGCAGCCTTGGAGCCGGGGGTGGGTCGGCGCCGACAGTACTTGGTACTTCGGATCCGACCCTGCCCTCGAGCCTGTCGAATCCGACCTCTCGGTGCCGTGGTCCGAGCTTCGGATCTGGGGGATTCAGTGTGCCTTCGGCTCCGTCCAGGTCGGAGCACACTGGTCCCTCGGATCCGACGGTCTCGGCGCCGGCTCCGATCCCTTCATCGGATCCGAGTGGGAGCCGACTTTCAGATCCATTGGAGAGTGGTTCTCCCTCGGTATTCCATGTTGTGGAGAGGGCTCTGTTGAGAGCATCCGGACCCCCGGTCCTTGCATCGACTCCTCCCTGCACTCCCTGTCTGCTGGGCCAGGCTTCCATCACCCGGCCAAAGGGACAGCCTGCTTCGATGTCACAGTTCCATTGGAACAAAATGTTGCTGGCGAGGCCTCCTCGGACAGTCCCCCCGAGGAAGCTCCCCGCAAGCATAAGTGCAAAAGGAGGCATGTGGACTCCCGTGAGTCCATAACCGAGGACACAGACTTGGAGGAAGGGGAAGGCTCCCCAAGATCGCCCCCTGAGGATGTCTCCTTTGGAGACATCATGGAGATGCTGAGAATCAGAGGTGGGTGGTCTGCCCCTAAGTCTTTCTCTGACGAGTCCGTGTTCCTGGAGGCATTCGAGGCAGGCCCGTCTACCTCCTGGGTGTCCCCTCCAGCCGACCCCCTGGTGGACCTCATTACCACCAGGGCATGGAAGGATCCGGACACCGTGGAGCCAATACCGAAGCGACCGGATAGGATTCTAAGCCCCCCTCCCCTCAGACCGGTCACATTGGAGTAAGGGCCCCCCTGTAGATGCCATGTTGACGGCGGCAGCCACAAAGAGGGAATTGGCTCAGGAGAGTCCCTCAGTCCATCCACCGAGCAGAGTCCCGTTTGATGGATCGCTTAGGGAAGCGAAGCTTTATTTCAGCGACCTTCTCAGTAAGGTCTCTGAGCTATATGGCACATGTCATCAGGATGCAGCGGGATCTTATCAAAGAATACACTGCATCCCCCCCTGAGTCCATGTCGGAGGAGGATAAACAATTGTACTCCACCCGAATGGCCACTCTGAGATCTATTTCAAACACCTCTATGCGGCTGTTGTCCCATGCCACAGAGGGAGCCGCTAGGGCTAGCGGAGCAGGCCTAGTCATGAGACATCAGGCCTGGCTCCGTCATTGCGACTTTACGGAGCCCTTTAAAGCGTCCTTCGCGAACGCCCCCTTTGATGGTTCTGCCCTATTTGGCAAAACAGTTCGCGAGACGTTTGTCCAGAGTGAGAAGGATGGGAAGATGTCTGCCGTCGGAGTCCGCTTCTCTGCTCCCCAGCGGTCCTTTTCAAGGAACCAAAAGGGTCAGAAGAAGATGTGGTTCCGGAAATCACAACATTCCCAACCAGCTCCGGACAACCAGTCCTACCGTGGCAGAGGTGGACAGGGAGGATGTCGCCCCAGGGGCAGAGGGGCTCCGAGAAACTTTGGGTCCAGAGAACCTTTCTCTGAGCGGCCCGCGCAGCAGCCCTGAGGGGTTGCCCGGCTGCTCCACTCTGGAGGCAGTCGGGGGGCGTTTTTCAAAACATCTAGCGGCATGGGAGTCCATCACAACAGACCGCTGGGTGCTTCGCATCATATCCAGAGGGTACAAAATACCAATACTTCATGTCCCCCAATCCAAGAACCTCCCCGATGTACCACCCGATCAGAGGGAGGCCGCAGCCGCAGAAATACAGCAGCTGCTAAGAAAAAGAGCCATCCAGCCCGTCCCCCAAGACCAGCTCGGATTAGGGTTCTACTCCAGGTTCTTTTTGGTGCCAAAAAAGACGGGGGATCTGAGACCCATCCTAGACCTTTCCCGCTTGAACCTGTCAGTAACCAAGGAAAAATTCTGAATGGTCACTCTTCAATCTATCCTCCCCCTTTTGAGGGAGAACGATTGGATGTGCTCTATAGACCTCAAGGATGCGTATTACCACATCTTAATGGACAAACGATCCAGGAGGTTCCTTCGCTTCCGGCTGGGAGCCAGTCACTACCAGTTCAGGGTCCTTCCCTTTGGCCTCACCACAGCCCCCAGGGTGTTAACCAAAGTGTTAGCAGTGATTGCGGCCCACCTGAGACTCCAGGGAATTCAGGTCTTCCCGTACCTGGACGACTGGCTCTTGACTGCACCAACAAGGCATCTACTTTGCTCGGCCAGAGACTTCTTTCTCCATCTAGCCCCACAACTAGGCATTACTATCAATGTCGGCAAATCTCTACTGGCTCCAACACAGATCATAGAATTCATAGGTGCCAGAATAGACACCAGAGATTTGCGAACCTTCCTAACTGCCGAGAGAATCAGAAACCTACAACTTCATGTGCGGGCTATCCTTCATTCAGAGGCTTCACCAGCGGAATTGATCCTGAGGGCACTAGGCTCCATGGCGGCAGCGATTACACTCCTTCCATGTGCCCGTTTGAACATGCGAGTCCTGCAATGGACTCTGTTAGTGCAGTGGTCCTTCCTATCCCTTCCTCTCCACCATCCCATTGCTATCAGCAAGGCTTGCAGAAGGGCGCTACTATGGTGGCTCCAAGCATCGAACTTCCATATGGGCCGTCCCTTCTGCACCTCTCCCCCTATCGCCACGGTGACCATGGACGCTTCCTGCCTCGGGTGGGGGGGGGCATTATTCAGGCAGGACAGTCCAAGGCACGTGGAACGATACAGAGACCTCCCTGCATATCAACGTTCTGGAGATGAGAGCGGTGCTGTTGGCGTTGCAAGCACTTCAGAGCTTCCTCCCCACAGGAACGATTGCAATTCACTCAGACAACATGTCAGTGGTCTGGTAGATCAACAAACAGGGGGGAACCAGATCTTATCCTCTTTGCCGCAAAGCCATGAGAGTGTGGGAATGGGCGATCTCCACCAACCGCTTTCTGATTGCAACGCACATTCCGGGGAGGACCAACATCCTAGCGGACAAGCTCAGCCACACCCTTCTTACCCCTTACGAGTGGTCTCTCAATCCTCTAGTAGCGAAGCAGATATTCGCAACATGGGGGCAACCCTGCTGCTATCTTTTTGCATCTCCATCAAATGCCAAATGCGACAATTTCTTCGCTCTAATCCCCCCACCAGGGGAATCTCCAAGAGACGCTCTGGTGTATGCTTGGCCACCCGGTCTACTCTATGCCTATCCTCCTCTTCCAATGATGATACAACTCTTACAGAAAGCCTCGCGGTTGGGGAGCAAGATGATTCTCATTGCCCCATTCTGGCCTCGACAAATTTGGTTCCCTTACCTGTGGTCTCACCTTGTGAGTCACCCTTGGATTCTAGATCCCATTCCGGATCTCATCTCCCATCCATTGGACTTGCCAACTCCAAACTTGGACAATCTGAAACTGACAGCTTGGTTGCTCCAGTTCCACTCCTAGTTAGGACTCCCGGTATCTCTTCACCAGTCAAAGCCATCCTCATGGCAGCGCATAAGCCCTCCACCAGGAAAGTGTATCACAGTAAATGGAAACGTTTTTCCATCTGGGCAGAGCGCCGCGATCTAGATCCCTTTACGGCTCCTCTTCCATCCATTTTAGACTTCCTAACTGAACTCTTTCAGCAAGGCGCTAGTTGTTCAACTGTCAAAGTGCAATTGGCAGCCATTTCTCATTATCATGTGGGACATGATACAGGGCCCTTGATGTCAGCCAAATTGTGCAAAACCTTTCTCAAGGGTACCTTTTTACTTAGACCCCCTGTAAAAGAAGCCGTACCACCATGAGATCTTACTTTAGTTCTTCAAGCCTTGACTGCTCCACCCTTTGAACCCGCTGCTTCAGTGGATCCCAAATTCTTGTCATGGAAAACAGCATTCCTTGTAGCCATTACTTCAGCGAAAAGAGTGTCGGAACTTCAGGCTCTTTCTGTGAAGCCTCCATACCTGATTTTTCACCCTGATAGAGTGTACCTCAGGATCAATCCCTCCTTTCTTCCCAAGATAGCATCAGAAACCAACATAAAACAATCCATAAAATTACCGGTTTTCTTCCCTAAATATCAAAATAAGGGTGAATACAAGCTGCGCACTCATTGGATGTTCATAGGCAGCTTTGTTTTTATACTCATAGGGCAGCTGGCCATAAACAATCTGACTAGCTGTTCGTTTCCTTTGCCAAATTTAACTTAGGGAAAGCTATCTCTAAAGTATCTTTATCTTGCTGGATTTCCCAATGTATCCTACTGGCTTATCAAGCCTCGGGTAGACCCGCACCAGAAGGAGTTCGTGCTCATTCCACCCACTCCATTTCTACTTCTGCTGCTTTCAAGTCTAGAGTTCCTTTGGATGATATTTGTTCTGCAGCCACTTGGGCTTCATCTCATACCTTTATCAACCACTACAAGCTAGACCTGCTTTCTAGAGGGAGAGCATCCTTTGGCTCTGCGGTGCTTCGTAATATCCTTCCATGATGGCCACCCAGGGTGCAGGTAGCTGGGGACTCTGTCCCACAGGTTGCTGGCAAATGAACATCCTACTTCAGATTTAGAAGTTATGTACTCACCATAACGTTCCATCTGAGTAGGTAGTTCATTTGTCTGCAACCATCCCCCCCTCCTTCCCCCTGACCTTCAGATCTATTAGTTGTTATATATCCTTTGTTGGATATATATTGAGAGGCAAACTTGATCTGAGGTCATGGAGGGTTAGCAGGGGATTATGGGTGAAGGGAGGAGCTAGGAGCTTGGATCCATTAGCTTGAAACAAGTTGCCGGCTCGGATCCGATATCGGATCCGTAACCCACAGGTTGCAGACAAATGAACTACCTACTCAGATGGAACGTTATGGTGAGTACATAATTTCTAATTTCTGTCATGGAAAACTATCATCTTAGTAGCAATCACTTCAGCCCGCAGAGTGTCAGAGCTCCAAGCCCTATCCATCAAGCCCCCTTATGTGGTCTTCCATGCTGATGGAGTGTATCTCAGGAAAAATCCATCCTTTTTGCCTAAAATATGTTCTGAGATTAACATTAATCAAGTAATTGAATTGCCCGTTTTCTTCCCTAATCATACCAACAATTTGGAATATATGTTGCACACACTTGATGTTCATAGACAACTTAGATTTTATTTGGACAGACAAAAAGACATTAGGAAATCAGATCAGCTCTTTGTGTCTTTTTGAGGCCAGGAAAGGTAAACCAGTTGCTAAAACAACCCTGTCTAAGTGGCTGTCGGATTGTATCACCTACACATATTCTTGTCATAACATGCCCTTGTCTAGTAAGGTAAAGGCTCATTCAACCAGAGCAGTTTCTACCTCTTCAGCCTTTCAAGCCAAATTACCTTTGGACAACATGTGTGCAGCAGCCACATGGTCTAAACCTCACACTTGTATAACTCATTAAAAAGTGGATAAGGCCTCCAGGGACAGGGCTTCATTCGGTTCTACGGTTCTGAAGAGTGTACTTCCGTGAGCCACCCAAGATCAGGGTGCTAGGGATGCTACCCATCAGTGAAGAATGAACGGCGAGATTGAACAACTTCACATAAAGAAGTTATGTACTCACCATAACTTTCCTTGTGAGTTGTTCCATCTGGCCTTCATTCTCACGTCCCTCCCTCCTGACTGGCAGTTGATCTGGAGGCCGTCTTCATCCTGGTTTTTCAATGTGTCTTCATTCCTAGGCAGAATAATTATTGTACTTCTATGTGGTACGTAGCAAACAAGATCTGAGGTGATTCCAGCAGTACATTGTGGGATAAGGGGTTGGGTCCCGAGCTACTGGAGAACTTTGAGCTTGCTAGTCAGCTGTGTCGGAGCTGAGAATTGGCTCTGAACCAATCAGTGAAGAATGAAGGCAAGATGGAACAAATCATATGGAACGTTATGGTGAGTACATAACTTCATTTTAATGCCAATGGCCTTATACTTGGCCATTAGGCATGTGTGCTTAACATTAATACATGTTTTCCACGAGCTGTCATGCCTCTGTTTGGTCAGATGCAGAAATGTATTCGGTTATTAACTGAATACATTTCTGCTCTGACACTGTTCCAGCACAGAGTTCGGGCAGCTTCGAGGATCGCAAAATCACCTCATTTGCATGTTTTCTACCAGCAGATGAGGTGATTTGCATACGGCACAGCTTTCCATGTAGGAACAGTGTAGGGCCGCTCTTGCACGTGAAAATGGCATGTACGTGGATCGCAAAGCGGCCATTTTCTATGAAGGAGCGGTTACACTGTTCCTGCATGGAAAATAAACGCTGCTGAATCCTGGGGTAGTTTATAAATGTCCGTCTCTCAATGTCCTATTTGGATACAGGACTTTATTATTCTTTCAGGGAAAATTGACTAGGCTTAAAAAGGCTCCTCAGGTTGTTGGCCTAGTAGTAATTTATGAATCTACAATAGCCCACCCATGTGTAGGTCCATACAACATGGCTAGCAATTTCCAAATATCTCTGTAGCCAGCTTGGTAGATATGGGCATCTTGAAACAATGCATCAGTTGTCACATGTTCACTGACAACCATTTAATCCTTCAACAAATACAGTATGCGAGAGTCGCACATACACAATTTCACTGTTGGCAAAAATCTCACGTACAAAGTTGCCAGGAGTGTGCGCGTGCACACACACACACACACACACACAGAACAGCCTATACTGAGACACTAAAAGCAATCTTCCCAAACCTCAAACACCACCTAAGCCTATAAACAAGAAGCTGCACACACTACAGCAATCTCTAAAGCTCTAACTAAGAGCAAAGCCCATAAGGCAAGCCAGCACATTACCCAGGATGCTTTTTGTATTGAACTCCATTTTATGACACACACATGCCCCACTCACCAGAATGGGCAGAGGGAAGATAATGGTTAGTTGCTTATCTGGTGCCAGGATCCACCAAATTACGAATGCACTCAAGTCACTACACCACAGACCAGTAAGATTCTGTCATAGTCCATGTGAGCATTAATGACCCGAGATGTACTTCTCTGGACTATATGAAGATAGGCATTATTGATCTCTTTGAATATGTGTCTTAGTTGGGTATGTGCCTTGCATTTAGCAGCTTTCTGCTTTCAAGGATAATGCCACAGTGCGAACAAATGATTGATTTCAGTAATTGACTTAGTTTCTGGTGTCCTTCCAGGGGGATTTAGTATTTGTCAGCAAGGGAGGACATGGTTAACAAACCACTTTGCTTCGCAAAGGATGGTCTGTACCTGCAAGGCTTTTGAATATTAACTAAAACTTTATCCACTCCCTTAAAGCCTTTTTAGGCAATGTCAAATTGACAAACCTATCAACATAAATAAAACCCAAATAAACCTAAAGGTGTTACTGCTCTATGCTAAGAGCCTAAACAAAAAACTCCACACTCTACAAGCTCTTCTCACTCTGGAGAATGTAGACATTTGTCCCACTAATGAGACATGGTTTAAATCCATGGAAATTACTCCAGTACAAGGCTTCAGTACCTTCCATATTGTTAGTCCATCAGCTACACAGACAAGGATGAAAGGTGGAGGAGTCTCAATCCATATTAGTAACAAGCATAACTTTGTGTTGGTTAAGCAGGACAATGTCCTGGAATTTATCCACATGCAAATCATTACTGGCAAAAGTCCCATACCATGTCCTAGCAAGCTGTAGATCACCATCTGTGTCCTTAGAATCTCATAGGACCTACTGGAGCCTCTCACTATTAAATCAAATAACCTATTTGTGGGAAACTTTAACTACTACTTTATAGACTGGGAAACACACCGCTTCATTCCCGCACGCATAATGATTACTGGACTTGATTAATGCAAAATACCTTTGACCAGATAGTGCCCACACCCACCAGAGGTTCGAACATACTAGACCGGGTACTCGTGTATGGGAGAGTGCTGGCACAACCCCCCTACTGAGTCACTTCCTCACTGGTGGGGGTGGAACACAAAGCATTCTCCTTTGGAACTGAAATCAACTTAATCCCAACAAACCCTGTAACAGTAAGGAATTAATGATACTTTGTCAGAATTCAATGTCCCTTTCAACCTCGTGTTCAGAGCAACCTATGCAAAATTGTTCACTGAGACCCTGTACAACATTGTAAATGACTATATAGAGGCTGCTGTATCTACTAGAAGTAAGCCCAAAACAAACACTAAAAGCAAACTGTACTGATGGAATCCTAACCTTAATGGGGTATTTAACAAAAGGTAAAAATAGTCATGGCTAAAATCAGGAAGAACAACTCCCATAATGATAGGAGCTCTTTAAACTAAACCAGAAACCAAGAAGACTAATGGCCAACAAGGCCAGTTAGAAGGTCAAGAAAGCCTCACAGGCTAAAGACAGCTACAAGGCCTTCTACAGCTATGTCCAAAATCTCAATGATAGCACACTGGCAGTGTGCTAAACTGGTCGGCAGTGGTACCATCTTCACTGTGCAGAGCACCAGAGCACATTTACTGGCTGATAGCTTCATCTCAAACTTGACCCCCCACATTTTCCCCACCTCCTCCAATGAAATTCTTACTAGCATACCCCCCAACTGTTAACAGGGAGGAGGTCTCTGTGGTGCTTGCTAAGGTCAAAAACACAGTGATTCCTCCTAAATAGTTTGAAACTTGACATATCGGGACAACTTCACTTTTCAACTACAGCCTCAAAACAGGGTTTCAACCATGAGAATGGAGGACTGCAAGAGTTATCCCACTTCAGAAGGGTATATCATCAGCTGACCTCAGAAATTAGAGACCTATTCATCTGACAAGTCTAATATGCAGAGTCATGGAAAAAATTCATGGAATGATCAACAGGCATAGGCAATCTTCAGACACTTGACCCAACCTAGTTTGACTGTCAGGGGTAGGCATGACATTCCCTCTCATACTTACTAAACCTAGTGGAATTCCTTGAGTAGGTCACCAAGGCAACGAATGAGGGGATAGCTGTACATACCACCTACTAGAACCTGGGTAAGGCATGAGATGCAATACCCCACTCAGATATAGTTGAGAAACTTGCCAAACTGGGCATAAACCCATACATAACTCACTGGATTGCCAGCTGACTCGCAGACAGGACCCAGGGAGTCAGGACTGGTGATATCACCTCTACGGAACTGGTAACTAGCAGGATACGCAAGACTCCATGCTGGGACCACTCCTATTTGGCATTTACGTAATAGAGGTAGAGGCTAATATTAACATCCTTTGGCTGACAAGTTTAATGGATGACTGCAAATTGGGAGCTATCATAGACTCCCCTTATGACACAAACATCTTACGAGAGGGTCTAACATAGTCAAATGACTGGTGTCAAAGTCATGGACTAAAACGCAATGGCGAGAAATGCATTGTAATGCCTTTTGGGAAGAAGAGCCCCCCAGGGTAATTACTGAGTCAATATGACATCCCTGAGTTGACCCAGTAGTCGGGGATCTGGGAGCACAAGTCATCCATAATCTTGCCTTTGACCAACATGTGGCCAAGGTAGTAAGAAAATCATTCTGTGTTGCCCAATTGATAAGTAAAGGCATAGCATTCAAGTCCAAGGAAGTTATAGTGCCACTTTATTTGGCCTTGTCAGACCCGTCTTTGATTATAGTGTCCCCTTTGGCATGTACCTCACCACACATATGCAGCAGCTTGAATGCCAACAAAGGTTCTTTGTCAGGAGAATCCAGGACTTAAACCCATTGTCCTGTACAGATCACCTTAAAGCCCTATCTCAATACTCTGTCCTCCTACAAGTTACAGAAAGGCGACCTGTACCTGGCATACAAGGCATTCTCATATCCAGCTCTTATAGACCATTTGCACATCTGCAACATGGACAGCATCAGAACCACTAGATCCAAACATTTAAATTTTGCTTGTTACATAAATTAGGCAATTAGACGTATGCTGTGGGACAGGCTCCTCTTCCATGTGAAACATAGTTCACCCCAGCTCTATTTAAGTGCAACTTTGATCACTAGGTGGGAAATAAATTCACTCCATGTCTGGCCTCTATGTCTGTGATAGACAGAAGCAGACAGTAATGCCCAAACTGACATACCCCCCCCCCATATAACCTCTAGAAGCTTCCTAACATACCTCCTCATTGTAGACACCCATATGAATGAGAAGTGTACTAATTGGTTCTCTGACAGAGTAGCTGATGCTTGGAACAGACTACCAAATTACATTAAAGCAAGTACTAGTTTAAATATTTTTAAGAACAGCCTGGGCATTTATTATGGGAACAAGTGTTTTGGCATGCTGGCAAGCTAGAAGGGCTTTAATGCCTGTGCTTGAAACATTTGTATGCATGTATAATACTTGGGGATATAACTCGGTTGGATTACAGGTCTAGGCTTATAAAGGCCCAGGTGGTTGTTAGCCTATTATGTACCTAAGATGCTATACACAAGCAAAATCAGTCTAAGGTATTGTGGGGAACTGAGGGAATTATAGGTAGGGAAGGCATGGATTCAGTTTTCTGAAAAAGTGACTAGGTCAGATCAGTTGGATCCCAAAAACCTAATGGTTTTATATATAACTTGTTTACACCAACCTGTCTTCTAGGGAGATTGTCCACGTTTGAGGAACTATGCCTCCATTCTTAACATTCACAATAGTCAATTACAAAAGTCCTGTGCCAGAATTCCTTGCATGCATACCTGGAAAAACAGATGTGTTTTATTTCCCTTGAACAGGAATGTTCCTTTGTCTTTCCTCCCTATCCTTCAATTAACTGAGTATTACTAAAGATAAAGGACTGTCCAAAGATGATCCTGGTAACGCTATTTTGTCCCAGTGAGCATTGACTCTCCCTTCTTATGCAGATGGCTTGTAGCAATTACCAGAAACTGAGTGGACCTACTTACACAGAACAAGGGAGCTCTTCTCCAACTTAACATCTTGAACCTTCACCTGACTATTTGGGGGGGGGTGATTGTGAACTCATTTAGGCACCTGTTCTCAGGTTACATTCAATGAGTGTTGAGTGTTAGGAGGCTAGAAAACTTGCTACTAGGAAATTATATTTGGCCAAATGAAAGAGTTTCTAGCTTGTTCCATAGTGGAGACCAGGACCCAGCCCATGTAGAGTTTCCCATGATTCTCCATTACCTGTGTGTATTGCTCAAATAAGGCCTGTTTTACACTTCTGTTAAAGTACATATGTGGCCATTTCTACTTGACTGCCTTTAGATTCCCCCTTTCTTTGTTCCAAGACAGACAGTTCTTGAAAGGATTTTTTGCATTTTAGTCTACCTGGGAAATAGGTTACTCCATCCTGGGATCTTAATTTTGGATTAGAAGAACTGATTAAAAAATGTGCTACTTGGAAGACTGTGTTTTACTCATTGCTCTCACTTTGGATGGGTGAGTATCTGAGTTGCAAGCCCTTAAATCTTATTAGCACTTTTTGTTTTTTCACAAGATAAGTCCTAGAATTAATTCCTCCTCCATGCCAAGTTTGTTTCTCGGTTACCTTGAATTAGTATGTTCACATTCTTTAGAAGTCCATAGACAACTCAAATGCTACCTAGGCAGCACAAAAGATTTCAGAATGTCAGACGACTCTTCATTGCCTTTGAAGGCAAATAAAAAGGGAAATTAGTTTTAAAGCAAACTCTATCCATATAGCTACCTCAGGCTTTTCAGTTCCACTATTCTTGCCATAGCCTCTCAGAATTCTAGGGCACACTCCACTAGAGCTGTGGCTACCTTCTGGGGCCTTTTGGAAAGGGGTGGATTTGGATTCCTAGAGGTTGCATCTTGCTCCTGTATGCACACTTTCACTAAATGCTGTGAAATCTTTACCTTTTTCAGAACCAGAACATGATTTGCTAGGCCTGTTTTCCAGGGTCTTTGTGAGTGTAACCTGACTTCCTCCACCATTGCTGTCTAAGCTTTGGCAGTTGTTGCATATAGTTTTATGCTACTGTAGCTGTGATTTAATGAATTCAGTGCAGTTGTGCAAGTAAACTTACCATAACAGTAGAAGGAATAGATCACTGTTGCAATACTAACACTCCCCCTCCTTTCCCTTTTTTACTTTGCTATTTACCCCTGGCCAAGGTGAGGTCCTTGTCATCTTTTCCCCATTTTTTCTGGAATGACATAAGTAGACATAATCTGACATTTATAAAAACATGATGCATCTTTTCACTGGAGCCTCACTTTCTGAGGTTAGAAAGATCTGAACTTTGTCACCATACATTCTGTTTATACCAGCACACACTCATTGGTACAAGATGTGTGAGGAAGGTGCCTAAAAGCTTTAGTATATTGGCCAGATATCCTAGATCCTTGGCAGGATGCATTCCATATAGTTTTATTCTACTGTGGAAGTGGTCTATTAAGAACATCTGCTGTCAAGTTGAGTTTATGTACACAATTGTACTTTCCTGTTTAGAGTTAAAATGACCCTAGGAGTGTGTGTGTCTGTGTACTTTCATTTGCTGTTTCCCACTTCTTCTTCTTTGTCATTTTGATTGGGGGCAGTCTTGTATATATTAGTGCACGACTCATTTTTTTTCCAAACATCTTTATTACATTTTTACATATGACAAAGGCAATCTTACATTTATATAAATGAAAAACATGCAAAATGGATACCACTTTAGTTACATCACAGACACCATTGAAGCAACTGTAGTTACAAACATTATACATCACTTGTAAACCTTCCATTCATTGTCAGTTAAAGCATTATATGGCTCATTCAAATCCTGCCTCTTAAACCTCGTTCCTGCTCTGCATGTATTGTTATCACAATTCCCATTTTTTCCTATGAGGTTTGCTCCTTTCAATTTTCTAAAGATCCCAATACCGGTTGTTATCTCAGTTACTATATTCATTACTTATAGTAAAGGTGGTCTAGACTTTGATTCCCACTTTCTGGTAATTGTATTTTTGGCAGCCACCATAATTAGACTCAGTAAGGTTTTACTGTAACTAGGCAATTTTGATTCTGTATCGTAACTCAAAAAAGTCATCTCCCCAGTCAGTCCAGTCCGATCACCCATCATGTCCGACAGAGTGGCCTGCTGGGAATCCATGAGGTCTGCCAGTTCCATCACACACCCAAAAAATATGATCTGATGTTGTAAATCTTCATTCATTCCTTACAGTTAGGACTTTGGTTCTGTCCTCGGAACCAACACGGCCCATAAGCAAGCCCGTGCCAGCCAAAAACTCTCGAGCTAAGTCTTAACCATAGTGCCCCTCTTCCAGTCTCTCCAGATCCCATTTGCCACATTCCCTACAAGACGTGTCAAGCCAGTGCTCTCAAAGCTGTGTTTTTTTTCAGTAACTAAAACTCTTTAAAATTCTTTTAAAAAGTTCTTAAACTTGTTCTTTTGTAGTTCATTTTTCATCTTCTTTCGCTAATCTTCCTACCTTCTACCTCTGGTAGTTAAAGTGCCATCATTGGTACAGCCCCTCCTTTCTACCCTTGTGGTAGGCCTCCTCTTCCTCTTTCTTACCATTGGTATTCTAAAAAAAAAAAAAAAAATATATATATATATATATATGTATATATATATATATATGTATTCACACACACTCACACATATTGTACTTTACTGTGTGTAGAACTTGTAGTATAGTGTATAACGTGTTGTTACTGTTTGGTTAAACTTTTAGGCTTTTGATACTAGTGTTGCCATAATGTCTGAAAAGATCGTTCTAGGTTTCAAACACTGTGACAAATGTGGGCGAAAAATGCCCAATTCTGGCAACCATGCCCATTGTGTATATTGTCGTAACTTTGTTCCCGCACCCTTGCAGAAAGCAAGAATAAACTTTTTCTTAAGGGATTACTAAAGACCCCTTTTTCGGAGGCCCTCTATGAGGCAGAGGTCTCACCACCTCCTTCCAAAGAAAAATCTAGCTCTAAGAAAGAGAAGCCATTAAGTTCCAGTGTCTCCCTCCCCCTTGGAACCAAAGCGGCCCCTACTTAGGCGTCGTCAGCGGCAGACATCTTCAGACACTACTACTTCAGCATCAGGGGCTCAAACCATTCCCTCAGCACCATCAACAACCTCGGAACAAAGACCGTTTGCTGCGACCATATTGATACAGACCCAAGTTATGGTACCAGTTACCTTCATGGCTTCGTCTACGGCTCCATCATTGGTGCCAAAGACTGAATATTTACCAAGGACAAGATATTCTCCTACTTATGTCCCATTCGTAGGGCAGCAGTACAGACCCTTTCTGGACAGACTGGATTCCCCCTCAGCAGCATCTGTGAGATCCACCAGGAGCCTGTCAGAAATAGATGTAGTGAGGCTTGTTGATCAGCTCCTAGCAGCTAGAGGTCTACCAAGTCCTGCTTCTCTCCCACCTGGAGCCAAAGCCCTTTCTGCTTAGTCCCTTGTTTATCCTCCTCCGACTTTCTCCCAGACCTCGGAGCCCATGGTACCGAAGCTCTCCCTGGTGCCCCTCTGCCATGGTTCCGACGATAGTGTCTTCCTTCTCGGCACTGAAATCCTTTTGCACCATGCTCCAGTTGGAGCTAGTCCACCCCTGGGATTGTGACCGAGCTGCCAACTCCATGACTCCCTAGTTCTGTGCCAATTTTTCCATGGCAATGTCTACGGCTCCGGTGGCTCCAACAGTTTACAATCCTTTCAGGGCTACTATCCTGGGGGCAGGTTCATCGGAACGGGGTGTGATCCAGGTTCTGAGGTTATTCTTCTCTGTTCCGGGCTCCCATCCTTCTTTGAGCAGACCTGCTTTCCAGGTGATGGAGAGGGCCCTTGCTTCTGCGAGTGAACATTTGGCACCCAAGGCATTGGAATCACACCCTCCCTCTAGTATGCAGCTGACACATAGTCCTACACAAGGACTTCGAGCACGGAAACAGCACAGAAACAAGACTCCCTGCCCAAGGGAACCCTCTTTCCGTGATTCTCTTCAGAAGAGCCCACTGAAGAGCCACCCCATAAGAAAGCGTGCAAGAGGAAGCACTTAGATTCCCCGGAGGAACCGTTCACCAAAGATACCGACTACAATGAGGGAGATGGATCCCCACGGTCTCCACCAGAAGACGTCTCATTTGGAGACATTTTCGAGATCCTCAAGCAGAGGGGAGACTGGAAGTCCTCCAATCCTTCTTTGGAAGAGTTACTATTCTTGCAAGCTTTCCATGCTCGACCGTCTGCTTCCTGGGTAACCCCACCTGCAGATGAGTTAAAGTTATCATGCAGCGTGCCTGGAAGGCTCCAGACGACGTCGAACCAATTCCCTGGAGGCCTGACAAAATTCTTTCACCCCTAGAAGACCAACCTCACTGGTCCAAGCATCTAGTCGTGGACTCCATGGTTATGGCGGCAGCCACAAAAAGAGAACTTGCAGAGGATAGTTCAGCTGTCTATCCCCCGAACAGGGAGTCTTGGGCTTTGGACAGACTACGGAAGCGGACCTTTTCTTAAGCAACCTTTGCCATTCGGTCCCTGAATTATATGGCACATTTTACGCGCCTCCAAAGAGATTTGATTTCAGAACTCTGCCTCTTTGGTGGGGTTACTGCCTGATAAGTTGCAAGATAAAGTTGCCGCTCAGCTTGCTACCCATGAGTCCATTTATAACTCCTCTATGCCGTTGATTGCTCACACAACCGAAGGGGCAGCTAGAGCGGCCGCTTCAGGCATTGTCACAAGACGTCATGCCTGGATGCGCTTATGTGGCATTACAGAACCCTTCAAGTCTTCCTTCATCAACACATTCATTAATGACTCTTCCCTTTTTGGCCCTAAAGTTAGAGACACATTGGCACGATGTGAGAAGGACAGAAAGACCCTATCTGCTGTGGGCGTACATTTTTCCAACCCTCTATGATCTTATTCTAGGAATCAGAGAGGAGGAAAGATGTGGTTCAAAAAATCCCAAGGACCTTTCCGTGACATTTGTGGTGAGCAATCCCACTGGGGCAGAGGGGGGAGCTCATCTGGAACATGCCCATATTGCGGCAGAAGGGGACTGCGTTATCAGGGTGCCAGAGACTTTCTCTGGCCAACCCTATCAGCACTCCTGAGCAGCAGCTCAATTGCTTTCCTCCAGAAGCAGTCGGGGGGACGTTTTTCTCTGTACCAATCAGCCTGGCAATCAATAACAGATTTCTGGGTACAGACAATAATAACCAGAGTATACCACATCCCCTTCAACCTCATCCCCAAGCCTCAAGCAGCAGCATTAGAAATTGGAAAGCTGCTAGAAAAACGAGTCGTCCAGTTAGTCCCACCAGACCAAATAGGATCTGGATTTTACTCTAGGTCCTTTTTAGTGCAAAAAAAGATTGGGGACTGGAGTCCAATTTTGGATCTCAGCATACTAAACAAATTTGTCAGACAAGAGAAATTCCGGATGGTCACGGTTCAGTCCATTCTCCCCTTTCTAGAGAAGGATGACTGGATGTGCTCGATAGATCTTCAGGATGCATATTACCACATAAAAATGGAAAACCCTCCAGAAGATACTTAAGCTTCCACATGGGAGCCAGTCACTGTCAGTTGAGCGTGTACTGCCTTTGGTCTCTCCACTGCCCCCAGAGTGTTCATAGGTGTGTACTAGGCTAATGGCCCTGGAGCCTTTGCAAGCCTGGCCAGTAGGATTACCCTGGCATCGTGCCACCCATCTTTAGTTCCAAGTGCCTGTCGAGTAGAGCCACTGGAGTGATCCCAGAGTTGAATTTTCTATTTCCCATCCATTCATCAAGATTTCTCTTGAAGACTGCCAGTGAGGCACCTTGCTTGACATGAATGGGAAGTCTGTTCCATAGCATGGGCAGTTTTTGGGTTATGAACCTGACCCTCCAGCTTGTTCTGTTGATTGTAGTAATGAGGTTGAGGTCTCTGGAGTGTGTAGTGTGAAGGGATTGGGATTTCTTTAGATGTAGCATTTCTAACAGAGCTGGGTCAGACATGGCTATGTAAGTAGAGCAGAGATCGCCTCTAAGTAGGCGATATGAGACAGAGAATAGTTGGGAGGTTTTTTTGAGTCTGTCCATATAGGGCAAGTGTTTATAGCATCTTCTTTGTGAGGTACTTTTGCGGCCTCTCCAGTTGTTGCAGGTGTCTGGTGAGGTACATGCCAAATGCTCGCCAAATGCGTGACAGTAGTAATAGCTCTCCTCAATCTACAAGGATTCCGGGTGTTTCCATATTTAGATAATTGTTTCCTCACCACCCCGAAGTGGGGTCTATTGATTCAGGCAATCTCATACACTTAAGGTCTTGCTCTACAGCTAAGAATTATGATCAACCTGGGCAAGTCAAACCTACTACCAACTTGAACCTTGGAATTCATCAGAGAACTCTTCGACACAGTATCTTGCCAAGCTGCTCTACCTCTTCATAGGCTTCGTAAGATAACAACCCAGATCCAGTCTCTTCTACCTCAGCAATTTGTTCCAGCACACCTAGTACTGCAACTATTAGGTTCCATGGTAGCGACCATCACTTTAGGTTACATATGAGACTGCTACAATGGCTCCTATCTTCTCAATGGCCGCTCCTATCCCATCCAGTGTCTCACCTAATATGAATAACAAATCACTGCAAGAATGATCTGTCCCGGTGAATGAAGCCAGAAGAGAACCTGTGTCATCGACCATTTTCTCCGCCCAAGCCCATGGCCACAGTGACCATGGATGCTTCTCTGTTGGGGGGGGGGGGGCATTACCAAGAGAAGACTGTCCAAGGCACTTGGTCACCCATAGAGGCCAACCTGCACATAAATGTTCTGGAACTGAGGGCAGTTCTCTTAGTGTTGCAAGCGTTCCATACTTCCCTTCCTTCTGGGACAGTTGCATTACAATCGGACATCATGTCAGTTGTTTGGTACATCAACAAACAAGGCAAAACTAGGTCATATCCTTTATGTCGGGAAGCAATGAGAATATGGCATTGGGCGATAGCTTCCACCCGCTTTCTCATAGCAATGCACATTCTCAGGACTTCCAACATAATCGCAGACAATTTGAGCAGGAATATCCTGATGCCTCATGAGTGGGGTCTCAGTCCTGCAGTAGCGACTCAAAGCTTCTGTCGCTGGGGCAAGCTTTGCTGCGATCTGTTTGCATCACCCCTCAACCACAAATACATAAGCTTCTTTGACCTACTTCCCCCTCAGGGAGAGTCACAGAGAGATGCTTTAACTCACGATTGACCCCCCGGGTCTACTGTATGCCTTTTCCCTCGCTCCCCTCATTCCACAGTTCCTGAAGAAAGCTCAAAGGTTGAGAAGCACAGTCATCCTTATTGCCCTCTGTTGGCCCTGTCAAGTCTGTTTCCCCTTCCTTTGGCCTCATCTTGTTCACTGCCCATGGACCTTGGATCAGTCCCCGTAACTTCTCACTCATCCACAAGGACTGGTTCATCCCAACCTCCACAGCCTCAAGCTCACAGTTTGGCATCTCCACTTCCAGTGATTGCCAGGCAAACTGATTTATCCTCCCCTGTCCGTGAAATCCTTCTGGCTTCACACAAACAATCCACCAGGAAAATCTATTAAGCAAATGGACAAGGTTTTCTCTTTGGGCCAAAGAGCAAAAGATTGATGCCTTCTCATCGCCTATCAACAAGATCTTAGAATACCTCACTACCTTATTACACGCAGGAGCCTCAGCATCTACCATTACGGTACACCTAGCAGCTATTGCTAACTTTCATAATGGGATTAACAACTCT